>NW_005841958.1:2366151-2404351 GCF_000455745.1 Alligator sinensis | reverse complement strand
TAGGAACTCTGCTCCTTGTCATGGACTCCTTTGTGACCAGTTCTTAAGTGAAGAAAAGAACAGGTGCAGAAGGAATGGCAATCAGGCAAAATGTACTGCCTCTAACAGTTTTTCAACCAGCGCCAGGAAACAGAAGTACGGGAAGCAGGGATTGTTTGGAAGATACAGGACACGACATGTCACTGTAAGCATGTAGGAGAAAATAGACAATAAAATCTATTTCTCCCAAGCTGGAACTTGCAATGGATGGACTATTACCAATTCAAGCCATCAATGTATAACGGTAACTTCTTGTATTATAACTTCAGAGATGCTGAAAAAGTTGTATTTACCCTCCTCCTGGTCTCAGTTAGAAGATTCAATCTAGTTCCCTGCCAAGGCATGATATCTTCAATGCTTTTATTTACAAATAGCCCGTAGACATGTCTCAGCCATATTCTGACACCAGGCTCTGAAACAAAAATGAGTCGTCAAGGGCTGTAAGTGCAACTTTGTTTTCAACTGGAGTCAAGCAAGAAATCTAGTCTCCAGTAAAGCAAGTCCCCAAGTCTGTGGTCAACCGGTGAGAAAGAAGCTGAGCTTATTCCCAAGTTAAGCTCTCGCTGATGCCAATTGAAAAAGGGCTGAACTCTGAAAGCAGCAGGTTTGCCTGCAGGAAATATGCTGAGATCTCACGCTTCCAGTCTATTCATAGCCGTTACGAGGATGTGCTTGGAAGTAAACTGTCCCCATTATTAAAGCTATGTAGTTTATTTTTTTGCCCCAGCAAGTGCTGATATCAGGATGAACGGGTCAGGCACACACTATAGGAATGGCAAAAATTAACTGCCCAAGGCTTTAGTGGAAAGTATATTCAGGATTTAATCTGTTTAATTGTTCACAACTGAAATTCACATATCTAGATGATTAATTCTCATCTATTTCCACTATAAAAGACAAGCCCTGAATCGCATCTATAAAATTAGAAAGCTTCTTGACACTTAAAATTTAGCCTACAGTGTCCATAGATACATATAAACTGAGTCTTATAAATCCCTGACAGTTTATTCAGGCTAATATATAGTCCCAATCTACTATCCAGGGTTGTAGGCTTAGAAATAGACTCAATTTTCTTCCTACATCTGTTTGCAAAGTCCATTCAATGATTTGTGCATGGATGTTTTACCAAACAAATATTCTAGTGCTCTTTTCAAAACCAAACAGACTGCAATAATGATTGTACACGTAGCAGTCGGACAAGAACGTGACCCTATTGCCTGTTGGAGTTAACATTAGAAGCAAAACTCTGCCCTGTGTGGAAACCAATGGGGGAACAATAAGATACCAATCAGTCCTTTCAAGATAAACTTAAAAAAAAAATAAATAAAAGAATGAGTGCATCCAACATCAGAACATGACTCACGATAAGATTTCTTTTTACTTTAAACCTGCATGCTGCTGTGATATTCAACTTTTTGTAGTCTTAATATTATATTATTGTTTCCGTCTCACTTAGAGTTACACTACAGTGTTTATTATTAATTCAGATTCTCACTATTAAAGGGCACATATTACCCATATGGCTAACGTGCTGCTCAGTATGTTCATAAGTTCCCCATCGTTTTGATTAACGCTGACAGAAAACCCTTTGAAAACATATGGCCCTATATACATCCTGTCATTTCTAATAATAGGGTACATTCTTCAGCACATTTTCTTAAGAAGATGAATTCAGTCATATTTTAGAAACATGCTAATACTTTGTTAATTAGGCTTTTTGAGGTTGGAGGAAGAAAAGATTGAATGAAAATAAACTTTTTCTTCAGCAGACACCATCGACACTGTAGATAATTTGTGTGACAGAAAAACGTGATATCCATGAGTAATGGTCTTTATATACAGCCAGATTTCTTAAACCAATTAGCATCTGGCATATTACTGAAAAGATTCATTCTCTGTCTGAGATGCCAGACTCCTATGGCCTTTGCCTGAAGACTCTGATTTTGGTGGTAGGCTCATTGATTAGTCCAATGCTTTATTTATGGAGTTGAATTTCTACATTTATATCAATGGCTTCATCTGTCACGGTTGGGAGGTCTCAGTGTCTGAACACTCCTCACCTTCCTCACCAAAGTCCTGATCCTGATCTTAATGAAGGTTCCCATTGACTTCAATTCACTTTGGCTCAGGGCCTGAAAATCAGCAAATGGACATATTCACACTTGTGAACCATTGCCTGAGGACAATGTTTTTTACTTTTGCCCTGCTGGAAGCTCTTGTCCATTCCTTCATCTTGAATATTGCAACTCGCATTTCCATGGATCTCTGTTCTCCTCACATGACTATTTGAACCCCTCCATCCTCAAATGGTTTCATCAGCTCCCTGTTCATAACAGAAGCAAAGCCAAAAGGGCTTGTGCTTGAACCTGGTCTTTCTCTGCTCTCTTTTCTCTTCAAACTAGACCTTATCCTGAAGGAAGAGGCTTACATTCATGAGAGAGATTTCATTCTATGATCATTCAGCACTAGGAAAGCTACAAAGCAACAGTAAAACATACTGTATTTTTAAAACATTAGCGGTAGAGGGGTGTTTGTGTGCATGTGTGTGCGCACATGCATCCTACTCAGAAAATGGAAAAGCCTATTGTGAAAAGCTGAGAACTACAACTTTTCCCTCTTCCCATATCCTTTCATCCTCCTTTCCTTGGGAAATGTCCTTGTCCGAACTTCAGTGGTGCAGTTTACCTGGACATGAAGCTATTAATCCTATGAAAGTCCAACAAGAAGGAATGATGCATCACATCTCATTAGCAATATGGCCTATTAGATTCATAGATGTTAGGGTCGGAAGGGAACTCAACATATCATCGAGTCTGACCCCCTGCCCTGGGCAGAAAAGGGTGCTGGGGTCAGTTGATCCCAGCCAGACGTCTATTCAGCCTTCTCTTAAACACCCCCAAGGTAGGGGAGAGCACCACCTCCCTTGGAAGCCCATTCCAAGTTTTGGCCACCACAAAGAAGCACATCAACCCTGTTCTCTGCTCGCTATGCTGAAATCCCATGGAGCACTGAGAAATTTTAAGTTCCCAGTTGTATGTTTAAAGTATTTGGCTTTGATTCCAGCATATCTCCAAAGCTTTCAGGAAGAGAAATGTGGATGACAACACATCTCTTGTACAGTGGAACTCTGCCATAAGGCTAAAGGTGGCCTATGTAGGAGATAGCCTTCTTGATAGCCAGTCGAAAACTTTGGGATGAACCCCCACAGAAACTAAAGCAATTAGGAGCCTCACCACCTTTCATTCCAAATGTAATACCCATTTCTTCAACTTTGCTTTCTCTAACACGCACAGAGCAGTATTTACATGCAAACCTAAAGACAAACCAAACGAAGACCTTTATGGAAACAAAACACTTCATTCCATATGCAATTCCCCTTTTAGGGAGAAGATGAGGGGAAGAATGAACCACATATGACAGAGTTTAGCTTGGTCTTGGAAGCCAATGGAACTACTTGTGTGTGTAAAGGGAAGCACGTTTATGAACGTTTATAGTACCAGTCTTTAAGTCTGCAATATTTCCAGGTCCAAACTTTTGTTTCAAATGTGAAGTCCGAGGGAGTCTGGAATTTCTTGCTCTCTTTTCATGACACTCTGCAAAGGCATCCTATATAGTCATCTGCATTTGGTTGGTTTTAGTGTGTTTTCAAGTCCATAAGGTATTAATGCACTGTGCATGTTAACTACGCTTTTCCACAATTCATAGCTCTATTACTAAACTGGTATTCCTCCCCCTGCCCCCCACCCAGTAAAAACAAGGCAAGGCAGCTGTTCATTATTTGATTCTACCTACATGCCAGAGATAAGAGTCTGTTTTTATTTTCTTCTTTGAAAAACTGCAGGGAATTGATCCATTTTTAAAAAGCATATAATATATTTTACTTGTAGGCCGAGATCAAAAAATGCCTGAAGAGATTCTCTTCGGACTTTTGAAAAACACCCATATTTGGATTGTGACCAAACAGGAAATTTCAGACCAAAAAAAAATTACTTTTGTTTTCAAAATACTTTTTTTCTCTTTTGCCATTCTTTTTCTATTGCTTGTGGCTGCTGTTACAGTCTTGCTTAAAAGTTAGGCCCAGATGCTGCAAAGACATTATTTTAATCACATAAGGATAAGAAAGAGTGGGAATGCTCAGGTGAAACACCGATGAAAAGGTCATACACAAGTAGTCAACCAGGCAACAATAAAAAGTCTAAATGCTTTTATACTAATGTCAGAAGTCTAAGATTGTAGATGGGGGAACTTGAATGCTCATTGGTAAATAACAGTATTGACATAATAGATATCTCAGAAACATGGTGGAATAAGGAAAATCAATGGAATGCTGTAATAGCAGAATACAAATACAATGGGTCATGCTTTTTGGGGAGTGGCACTCAATGTCAAAGACTGCATCAAAACAAATAGAGAAGATTTTTTAATTGATAAAATAGGTACCATACAATTTCTATGGATAAATGACCAAAGAGATCTCCTATGGATGTATCCATCATTTATCTATGGATAGACATTCTTTGTTTCAATAGAAAAAAAAAAGTATGTCTGGAGATATACTATTGACCCTGAGATTAGGATGGCAAAAGTGAACTACAAATGCTAAGGGAATTGAGAAAAGCTGCAAAACAAGAAAACACAGCAATAATGGGTGACTTCAATTAGTTACAAATAGACTGGGTCAATCTAACCTCAAGCTGGGGTGCAGTGACAGATTTTTTTAACATTATGAAAGACTGCTTTCTGGAGTGATTAATCCTGGAAACTACAAGAGAAAAAGCCATACAATGGTACTGATGGGAGACTTCAATTTTCCAGACATCTGCTGACAGAACAATGCAGCCAAACATAAAATGTCAAGCGGGTTCCTAACCTGTGTGGAGGACAACTTTCTGTTCCAGAAAGTGGGGTATACAACTAGGGGATCGTCTATCTTGGATCTTGTCCTGAACAACACAGAAGAACTGTTGGAGGATGTGAAAGTGATGGGTAACTTGGGAGGAAACGATCATGAGACACTGGAATTCCAGATCCTGACACAGGGAAAGCATGAGGTCAGCAAAATTAGGACACCGGATTTCAAAGGGGCAGATTTCATCTAGCTCAAGGAGGCATGCTGTCATGGGAGGACAGATTAAAAGATAAAGGCACCCAAGAGGGCTGGAAACTGCTGAAGGGTACAGTATCGGAAGCCCAACAAGAAACTGTCCAGACATGATAGAAGCACAAGAAGAATGGCAAGAGACCAAAGTGGCTGCACAAGGAGCTTCTAAAATGCCTCAAATGCAAAAAGAAAGCACACTGGCAAGGGAAGAATGGGCAGGTCACCAAAGATGCATGCCAGGAAATAGCCAGAACCTGCAGGGACAAAATCAGGAAGGCAAAGATAAAGAATGAACTGCACCTGGCAAAGGAGGTTAAAGACAACAAGAAGAGCTTCTAGAAGTATGCTGGCCAGAAAAGAAGGACCAAGGAAGCTGTGGATCCTCTGTTAACAAGCCAGGAGGAACTCCTAACCCAAGGTATAAAGAAGCTGTTACTCAACAGCTACTTTACCTCGGTCTTCAAAAAAAAAAAAAAAAAAAAAAAGCTTCCAGATGCCTGATAGGGATAATCTTGATAAGGAAGGGGGTGAGCTGAGGGAGGAGGCAACAGAAGAGACAGTCAGAGAGCTTCTGCTGAGTCTGAATGAATTCAAGTCAGTAGGGCCACATAAGCTTCAGCCCAGGATCCTGAAGAAACTAGTAAAAGAAATCTCAGAGCCCTTGACAATTATCTTCATGAAGTCATGGGAGATGGACCAGGTACCAGAGGACTGGAAAAGGGCCAACGTAGTGCTCCTCTTAAAAAAAAAAAGGCAAGAAGAAGGACCCTGGAAACTACATACCAGTTAGCCTCATACCTCAGTACCTGGGAAGTTACTGGAGCATATCCTAAGGAAGACCATTTGCAAGCATCTGGGGAAGGAAAGGCTGATCACAAGCAGCCAACATGGATTGATGAAAAAGCAATTGTGCCAAAAAAACCTAATCTCCTTCTTTGACAAAATAACTACTTGGGTGGATGAAGGGATTGCTCCATTCAATATAGTGTATTTGGACTTCAGCAAAGCCTTTGACAAGGTCCCACGTGACCGTCTCATAAACCAATTGGAGACTTGTGGGCTGGATAAAACTTCAAGGTGGATAAATAACTGGCTTGATAGCCAAAGCAAAAGGTAATTATTAACAGGTCCATGCCAGAATAGCTATGAGGGGAATTCCACAGGGGGATGTCCTAGGCCAGGTGTTGTTCAATGTGTTTATTAATTATTTGGATGCTGGCATGGAAAGCTTCTTGAGCAAGTTTGTGGAAGACATAAAGCTGGGAAGGATTGTGAACACGTTGGAGGATGTGAGTGCAATTCAGAAGGATCTCAACAGTTTGGAGAAATGGACTATAGCTAACAAAATGAAGTTTAGTGCAGATAAATGCAAGGTGCTGCACCTCAGGAGGAATAATCAAACACACAAATACAAAATGAGGGGCATCTGTCTGGATAGCAGCTCTAGGGAAAAGGACTTGGAAGTCTTGGTAGACTACAGACTAAGTATGAGTCTGTGCTGTGATGAAGCTGCACACAAGGCAAATATGGTTTTGGGCTGCATCGATAGAACTATTAGGTGCAAGGCAGAGGAGGTGAAAGTGCCTCTCTACTTGGCACTAGTTAGGCCTCATCTGGACTACTATGTGCATTTCTGGGCTCCACATTTCAAAAAGGATGTGGAGAAGATGGAGGGGAGTCCAGAGGCAGGCAACAAAGATGATTGAGGGCTTAGAAGGCAAGTCATATAAGATGATGCTGAAGGAGCTAGAAGTGATCAGCTTGCAGAAAAGGCACTTAAGAAGGGATATGATAGCAGTCTTCAAATACTTGAAGGGCAGCCAAAAAAGAAGGAAAGCACCTTTTCTCTTGCTACAGAGAGGAGAATGTGGACCAATGGCTTGAAGTTGCAGTAAAGTAAATTTAGATTGGATATCTGGGAAAACTTCTTCAGTGTGAGAATTGTGAGGCAGTGGGATATACTGCTTAGCAAAGTTGTGGACTCTCCATCACTGGAGCTGTTCAAAAAGAGGTTGGACATCTTCTGGTCAGGGATGATCTAGGTGTAGCTATGCCTATTTTCTACCATGGGTATTTCCCATGATTCGGGGCTTTGCTGGTTGCTCCTTCCCCTTCCCCTTCCTTTTTTTCTGCTATATATGTGTCAGGGAGTTTTTAAACCTATCCAGAGGCATTGGGTGTTGGCTATAGCCAAGCCTGGGGACTTCAACTGGGGTGTGCCGATTCTCTTGTTAGGAGCAAAGCCATAGGTTCCTGGCTACAGGGTGTTGCCCCTCCACTCAGGGTCAGACTGATAGCCATATTTTGGGTCAGGAAGGAATTTTATCCCATATTTGGGGTCAGATTGGTATGGACTGTGGGGGATTTTGCCTTCCTCTGTAGTGGTGGGCATGGCCTTCTGCCTGGGACCTCTTAAGCATATATTGACAACCTTTAATAGATGATTGCCTTCCTTTACCTGCGGCAGGCTAGGGTGTTAGATCTATGCTGTTGAGGGTACTTTTATGTAGAGTTTAGATTACGGTTGTATGAGATGTTTTTGGATAAAGATGATGCTGCCTCAGGCAGGGGGTTGGACTACATGATCTCAGGAGGTCTCTTCTCTATGATTTCTATGACATTCTTGACCTAGTCCTTTGTAGTACACAGGATTTGGTGCAAAGGGTAAGTGTTAGTGACCCGTTCTGCAGTAGTGACCACAATGCAATTGGGTTTGACATCCATGTAGGAGAAGAGATTTAAAAAATCTACCATAGTGTCCTTTAACTTTAAAAGGGGAGATTACACCAAAGTGAGGAAGCTAGTTAGAAGGTAAAAGAGTCTCCATAGGAGGTGAAGCCTTGTAAGCAGTGTGGGAACTGCTTAAGGACACCATATTAGAGGCACAGAGCAAATGCATACCACAAATAAAAAAAATATATATTGAAAGCAGACCAAAAGAAAGCCAGCATGGTTTAATGGCAGAGTTGCAGAGGCAATAAATAGAAAAAAAAGGTTTCTTTCAAAAGGTGGAAGTCAAATCCTAATGAAGATAATAACAAAGAGCACAAACTGTGGCTAATCAAATGTAAAACTATAGTAAGCTATGAAAGAATCTGAGGCAAAACTTGCTAGAGACATAAAAGGTAACAATAAAACATTGTTTAAGTGCATTTGAAGCCGAAGACATTCCAGGAGGTCAGTGGGGCCTTTGGATGAACAGGGTGCAAAAGGAGTGCTAAAAGATGACAGGCAATTGCTGAGAAACTAAATGCATCTTTGCACCTGTTTTCACTGTGAAAGATGTTAGGGAGATTCCTCAGCAGATCCACTTCTCTCCATGGACAAGACTGTGGAGCTGACCCAACTGAGGTTTCAGTAGATGAGGTCAGGGAAGAAATCGATAAACTAAACAGTAGCAAAAGGACCTGCTGGCACTCACCCTAGGGTCCTTAAGGAGCTCAGATGGAAAATTGCTGAGCTCCTAACTGTAGTATGCAGGCTATCACTAAAAACAGCCTTGGTACCAGAGGACTGGAGGGTTGCCAATGTGACTTCCATATTTTAAAAAAGGCTCCACGCAGGAATCCAATATTTTACAAAGGTGCTAGAGGGGATGCAGGGAACTATAGGCCAGTGAGCCTAACTTCTGTTCCTGGAAAACTGGTAGAAACAATAATAATAAAAAAGAATTGTTCAGCATGTGAATGAACATGACTTGCTGGGGAGGAACCAGCACAGCTTTGTCAAAGGGAAATCACGCCTTACCAACCTATTGAAGTTTTTTGATGGTGTCAATAAGCAGGTGGATCAGGGTGATCCAGCTGATGTAATATATTTAGACTTCCAAAAAGACTGTGACAAAGTCTTCCATCAGAGGCTCTTAATGAAGTTAGATAGTCATGGAAATGCAGGGAAGGTCCACTCATGGATCAGAAATTGCCTTAAGGTTAGAAAACAAAGGGTATAAATGGACAGTTTTCAGGATGGACAGAAATAAACAGTAGGGTCCCCAGGTATCTATTCTGGGACCAGTGCTGTTTAACATACATGATCTGGAAAAGTGAGTGAGTAGCGAGATGGGCAAATCTGTGGATGACAAAATAATTCAAGGTGGACTCTGAGCAACTACAGAAGGATCTGGCACCATTGAGTAAATGGGCAACTAAAAGGCTGATGAAATTTAATGTAGATAAGTTTAAAATAATGCACACGGGCAAAAATAATCCAAACTATACTGACAGCTCTACATTAGCTGTTAGCATATAGGAAGGAGATCTGGGAGTCACTGGGGACAGTGCACTAAAAAACATCAGCTCAATGCTCAGCAGCTGTCAAAAAAAAGCAAACGAAATGTTAGGAATTATTAAAAAGGGAATTGTGAACAAAACAGAAAGTATTGTTATGTCCCTTTATAAATCCATGGTGCATCCACAACTAGGGTACTGTGCCCAGTTTTTGTCTCCACACCTCAAAAAAGATATAGAAGAACTAGAGAAGATACAGAGAAGGACGGCAAGGATGATAAGTGGCATGCAGGGGCTTCCATATGAGGAAAAGCAAAGGAGGCTTGGCTTATTCAGTTTAGAAAAGAGATGCTTGATCAGGGAGCCATGATATGGTTTTACAAAATATTAAATGGTAAAAAAAAAAAAAAAGTCATCAGGGTTTTATTATTTACTATCTCTCACAATACAAGAACTATGGACCATAAGACGAAACTAGCAGGTAACAAGTTCAAAAGTAACACAAGTTTTCCCATGTGGTATGTAATTAAAGTGTGGAGCTCATTGCCACAAAATGTGAAAGCTGATAGTTTAATCAGATTCAAGAAAGGGACTGGACAAATTCTTGGGGGAAAGCTGCATCAGTAACTATTGAACATGGGAGTTAGGGGTTCAGCTGCTGAATCACAACTTCCTAGAGGCTGCAAGTGGGAAAGGAACTGGGGAAAAACAGTAGTCACACCCTGTTCACTCTCCTCCACTGTGTGAGATAAGACACCGAGTGGCATGGACCTATGCTCTGACCCAGTAAGTGGCAGTTCTTATGCTCTTTATGAATATTTAAATTTCGCACTTCAGGTTCTAGATCAGTCTCTTACAGTTAAAGACCAGTGTGCGACTAGAGACAATCACAAATGGGAAATATTGTCTCAAGAAAAATCCTGACATTTCTGTTTTCCATGAAAAAAAATGGAGATTTTTTTTCATGGAACAGAAATCCCCAAAATCTTCATTTTGACATTCTGAATGAAATGGAACATTTCAATATTCGCAAATCAAAATTTCAGTTTGGTTTCACATGATCTTAAATTGTGGCCTCATGACCTGTTGCAGTGCATTGTGAGAAAAGAGGCTCAGTTCCTATGTGTATATTCTCCTCTATGGGCTGGGATCCCCAGTCAGACTATCTCTCTTGCAGGACATGATGCGCCTAGTGGATATGGTGCACCATAGCAGTGGGGGCCATGCAGTGCATCACAGGAAATGCCCAGGGAGAATGGAGATATGAGACATCCAAAATACAGCTCTCCGGGTCTAGTCTGCTACAGCATGGCATTTCCTGTATGAATAAACCCCTTTGTATTCAATAGTGCCAATAAAATAAGCAAAACTGTTCCAGTACAAAAAAGGTTTGCAAGGTCAGAACTAAGCATTTAAGGTCTTTTTTGTCTGAAAAGCACCCAATACTTTAGGTGCTATATGAATTTAACACTGCCATGATTTTAGACTCCCTCCAGAAGTGACGTAGGCACCTACTCTGGACTCATTCAAGAAATGCTTGAATGCTTATCTTGCTGGGATCCTTTGACCCCAGCTGACATCCTGCCCCTGGGGCAGAGGGCTGGACTTGATGATCTTCAAGGTCCCTTCCAGCCCTAATGTCTATGAAATCTATAAAATTATAAACCATATAATTTTCACAGCCATATCACAGTGACAACAATGCAGTAATTTAATACATTTTAAGCTATCTTTTTACTTCCTATATTGAAACCTATAAAAAGAAGAGAAAGTCTTATTTATATACATTTAGATAGCAAGACATCTAAATATTTTTTCCATGAAAATTAATATATGTGAGCTAAGCCTACTGATATGGTCTTTATCTCTGGCCGGCTGATTCAGCAAAAATATAAGTGGGCCCACAAAAGTTTTTTTTCTAAGAGCAGCAGATTTCCCTGCTATGGATTGCAGTGCCTTATTCATCAAATACTTTGTTTCTTAGCTGTTACTGAATCCTGAATATTTTAGGTCTGGAGTAACTCAATCTTCAGCCCAAGTCCAAAATAATCAAAAGAGGAAAAAAAGAGTTTATTTTTGTTAAAGATATTTTTGTCCTCAATCTTCTGTTTCAATCTTGGCAGTTTAAAAAGCCATCTTCCACTTTAAAGGCAGCCTTAATTACTAGACATTTCGGCTCCTAGTTGGCAACACAGTACAATATATGGAAACCGGAGGCAGAATTTAACAAATTCATAGCATCATCCAGAATAGGGAAGGGATGGGATTTTCATCTGGAAAAAAGAAAGTTTGTTTCAAGGCCAATAATAGGGTCCTCTAACATTAACTGTATTCAGGCCACAAACTTTTTTCCCCTCCAGGATTAAAAACTGGTGGACAGAGTTACAAGGGAACATCAATGCCTCATGATACAAAAAGATGCCAAATGATATTTCCAGAAGCACCTAAACAGATGGGGTGCCTAATTTCCAATAAGTCAATGGGAGTTAGGCACCAAATTCACAGGAATACTTTGAAAAACTCACTGGGTTGCTAGCTGTATCCTTAGGCACCTAAATGCCTTTGCAGAAGCTGGCTTGCTGATTCAGCATTGGTGGCCCAAAGAACAAGGCCTTACATGGACCTGCTGCTACTGAATAAAGCCAAGTCTATTCCCTCAAAACGGGCCTGATCCAGAACTTCCAGAAGTCAGCTGAACATGAATTCAAAATGCTATGGATAAGGCCATATTTGGAAAGACAGATTCAAGAGAGAGGAAGGGAGGTTGGAGGACTGGGGAAATATCGCTGCTTAAGAAAAAGTGTGGTACAGTGACGGGGAAGAAGAGAATTTGCAATCAAGACAAGGATGGAGGCAGAAAATGCACATAGAATAATATTTTTGCACAGTTGTTGGGATTTACTAACAGTTAACAAGAATCAGATGGGGCTCCAGTGCTGCTGTATCATCAATTTATTTGTTCTATGCTTTCTTTTTGAAAGCAAAGAAATATGATATGTAGAACTGCGGTATTTGGCTTTCATTCTCTTGCTCAGCTTTAGGGTTGCTAACATCACTCAGAAATCCATCCTGGCACCAGCAATCATGGAAGATGTGAATATTTTAATCACCTCGTTGTTTTGAATCAATTATATTGACAGTGAATGGGATTTGGGGGCAGAACAGTCAAGGCATCTCACAACAGGTCTAGCAACATGAGTTTGAACTTCGGTCTGGACTGCTGTCGAAGACAGCCCCCACAGGTAACCCCATGGGTACCTGGCCATTCAAACTGTGGAGTCCAAGGTGGGTGGACAAGATGCTGACCACATCTATCCGTTGTATGGTTGTAGTCCTCAGAAACTGGCCAGCTTTAACCAGGGCTTGCCCAACGAGGCATTAGGCTTGAGAAGACCTTTGTATTACTGGTAGTGATACCCATCTGGTTACTCTGGATGGACCAAGTCCTGCCCTTGCCTCTTTACAGCAGGAAGCCAGGGGGAACTTTTGGGTCTCCAACTCCACTCAGAATTACGACAAAACAGTAATATCTCTACTAAGGATTTACTGATTCAGGAAGACACCTTGCTTACCACAATATAGGGTGCATCATAATTTCATTGCCAGATAGATATTATAGTCCACAGTGTTTCTACATGCTGCAGTCCCTCGTTTTAAAAACTAATATAAATAGAACATGAATATTATACCAGAAACATTTAAGTCATGTGTTATTAATTAATAACACATGTCAAGTAATTAATAACACAGAGGACTGGCAGGCCAATTTCTGCCTCTAGTTATCTCAGGGTAAGCAGAGTTTGGTGATACCTGGCCAGCAGGAACAAGGAGTCAGGCTACACAAATTGGGCATGTGGGGGGTGCTGAGGAGACAGGAGGGCAGGCGGGGTGGGCAACACAACACATGAGGCTCAAAAGAGGGAAAGGGAAACCTCTCCTTTCTCCCCGATCCATACCTGAGGGGGCAATGATGCCATGGCAAATCCCCCTCTGGGTACTTGCACGCCGGGGTTCAGAGCTCCCTGTCCCCGTGGCCTTTCCCATCAGCTCTGAAGAAAGCAAAGAGCAGGGGGATGAACTAAGCTCAATAGCACGGGTCCATGTCTGCGTATCTGCCCACCCATCCATAGCCAGCAGAGGGGCTGCTAGGGGGTAGAAGGGGATGGCCAGAAGTGCCCCTTGTTCATGGGACTTAGGGGAGTGAGTGGCACATTTATGGAGGTTTTGGGCACTGTGGCACCCATGGGAGGGTTTTATAGCACCTTAGTTAAGAATCAGTGACCTACATGTAGTAGGACAGGAAGTCAATCTGCCTGACTTGAAGACCCATTAAGCTAGCATGGCCAAGGCACACAAGGGTGTTATGTGACTAGCAGTCCCATCCAGCTGCCTTTAGCTCCCCAGCACAAATGATTAGGAGCCCACTCTAGCTGGGTAAACTGGAAGCTACCTTTGGCACAGACCCAGAGCAAGACTCCAGTTCATTCCACTAAAGCCATAGCAGCACTCCTTATCTACTGTGCCACCATGCCCATCACTGTACAGAAGGCCTTGGTTTATTAGACATTTCAACCTTGGTTCCCCCAATATCAGAGTACTATTTGCCTAGGATTTAACCATTCTGATGGAAAAGCAAATGTCACGGGATGTTTTAGATGGACTGTATAAAACTTTAATGTTAAAAAGTGCAAATGTAACCATTTATCCCCCAGGGAAGTCAATAATCGTGCTCTCCCTGGAAAATGTCAAATGATTAGTATCAGCGTAATTCCCTAAATTGTAAGGCAAGTTTTACCTTTTAGAAGTTCAGTCTTTCTATAGGGGAAAATGGAGAGGGAGGACAAAAGGCAGTGTGAGATGGGGAGAGAGGTAATCCAGTGCCGTCGTCTATTCCTGAACAGTATGGAACAAGTAGAACAGCGGGGGCCAAGCTTTGCAGAAGTTGTGCCGCAGCGTAAGCCCTGCTTCCCTCTCCCCTGAGCATCACTCTGATCCCCTTCCCCTGCCCAACCCAACCCCTATTTGCTGGGGCTTTCTCTCTTCCCTCCCTGATCTGCCACATGCCATGCACAGAGGCTGCCTGCACCACTTGTGGTATGCATGCTGCAGGTTGGCCTTCTTTGAAGTAGAGCTTTTCGGCCACATACTCCTCTGTTTTACCCTAGTTTAAAACCCTAGAGACACCACTGGGTTTGGACCTTTAAATATTAATGCAAACATCCTTTTATTTAATAGATAGGTCATTCTACCTTTGGATCCGTGAAGATGTTTTCATCTCTGAGCTGTGGGGGTGCATGGGCCACACCCAGAGCTGGGAGCCCTTTGGCTGAGTGGGCTCCTAGCCACGGGAGCTTGCTTCTTGCCAGTGCAAGAGGAGCCTGGGATCCTGCTTCCCCCTGCACCAGCAGTAAGACATGATGAGATCTAATGTGCAATCCCACATGCATGTGGATCACGCATTAGATCCCATTGCGCCTTTACCTGCATGTCTTGGTGTGTTAGGTAAGTCAATAAAAACCCTGTATCTCTTTCACTGAGTAACAAATGTAATGCTCTAACAGCTTTTATGATGGAAGAATGATTCGATTTGGCTTCTATATTAAAGTCCATGAGAGTGTTAATCCCATAAAAATAAAACACCCAGAATTTCTTAATAATAATTGTAAACATTTCTTCCTTTGTCAACTTTTTGATTTATTAGAACTTATTATAGAGCTAGACTTTAGTGTATTTGCGTATGATACCACAGTAATCTTTTCCCAGGCTTTCACTTTATTTTGTTACATTTATCTAGCAAGCCAGATTCACACTCCCACAGTAACCATATGGAGAAAAGCCACAAAAGCTGTTAAGTACATTTAATTACTGTTTTGATGAGCTCATATTTTAATTATGTTTATTGATTCTGTGTGTGTTGAAATAGTTTTAGCATTTCAAGAAAAAAATGGAATCAATATACTGTAATTACTGGGCATTTTATAATTTTTCTGTGTAATTAAAACTTCCATATAATATTTTAAAACACTTTTTGCTAATCCCTTGGCTGTGATTGGCTGCATTTCTTACTATGCTTAGGTGAGCTTTAGTTTTCATTCCACTTGCATATAAAACCAGGTTCAGGGCTAAACATATTTGCATCAAATACTTTCCCCTTAGACCTTCTTAGAAAACTGCAAACAACATGCATATGGTGTTTACTAACACACCACCAGCCGCGACACAAGGATAACACTGATACCAGTTTCCCCTTAGAACTGCAGTGCCAACACTGGCTAGCACTGTAGCTGTCTTAGCCATCAAGCTGTTGCTAAGTAATAGGTCTTCCTAAAGTATCTGTCACCATCGTACATCATTTTAACAGTAGGCATTTGGTCTGGTATAACAGAATGTGTCATTTGCATTAAAAAAAAAAAAGAGCATGAACAAATCTGCAATGCTTTATTTATATACTAGACTATGCCAGCTTTGGAACAAAGTATTTCTAGCTATTTAATTCTCGGGCATTTTAATTTGATAAGGATTATTAGATTTTTCACTTTTCAAGAAGATGATAATATATGGTGAGATTTATCAGGCTAGATCCTCCCTGGGTATAAGTTAGCACAGCGTCATTGGTTTTCATGGAGTTCTGAGTAATGGTCTGGACCGGTATAGAATTCAAATTTCCTGGCAAAAAAAACAAATTGCATCCATCATTGGTTCTCAATTGAGTTATCACCCCAACCCAGGGGGTCACAAGACACCTGCAGGGGTGCATGCATGCCACTTGCTTCTCCTGCCATGTGCTCAAGGGTCCTGTGGACAAGGGGAGTCCAGAGCTGCCCCCTTCCATCCTCCGGCAGCCCTTGCACTGGCCGCTCTGAGCAGCATGCTCTGCTGTGGATGGGCAGGCAGACACACAGATGAAGAGCCATGCTTTTCAGCCTGGTTCATCTGCCAGCTCCTTGCATGTTCTCAGGCTGGTAGGAGGAGCTGGGGGGCAGGTGGCTTCGGATCCCAGTATGCAAGTCTCAGAAGAAGCAGCTGGGGTGACAAGGGCTGTGCTTACTACCTCAAACACAGACTGGGCACAGGGAAGGTTTTCCTTTCCCTGCCGTGCTCTGAGCCTTATGTGTACTGTTGCCCACCCCCTTGCCTCTCCACTCCCCTCAGCTTTCCCCATGTGCCACACATGTGCAACCTCGCACCTCATCCCAAAAGACTGAGAAAGAAATGAAATGTGGATGGTATCTGGATAACCAGGATTCCACCGCTTTATGCAAACCATAGTATTTGCCCAAAATAGTTAGTTTTGCCTTAAGTCATAAAGTGAATCTCACTATATTTTTGAACACGTCCTTACACTAGTAACGCATGCTTGGTAAATATTGCAAATTCACAGTAGCCGTTTTAATGCATAACACTGCTTTCCTTTTTTTTTTTTTAATAAACAAACAGGATGGCAATATTCCTTTCATTTTGATACAAAATGTCTGTATTATCTGCTCTTGTTATCTACTTATCACCTTTGAGTTTGTTAGCCCTGGCCCATTTTTTTTTTCTAATGCAATAGCTTTCCATTTGGAAATGATTCAGTTAAATCAAAACATTTTGCAACATTGTACCAATTGCAATTTTTGTCAATGAGAAATGATCAAAATGTTTATTTTGATGAGTTTCACATTTTTTTCAATTTTATTATTTTTTTCTTTCGTGCTGTATTGTAGATTAGCGATAGTCAAAACATTAAGGTAAAAAGATTTTAAAGAATGTTTCGTTTTATTCATACCAAAATCTCAGAATGTCCTGCCTAATGGCAATGCCATCTTTTCACAAATGTTTGCAGATAAAAATGTATATAGTCCTTCTTTACGTTCATTTGTATATTCTAATTTTCAATAATTTACAGATTATAGTTCAGTCATTCTGCCCAGCAACCACTGTGTTTTGCTTTATCTCCACTAACCTCAGGTAACATAAAGAGGGTTTTCTATGCCAAGAGGTGAAATAGAAGAACTCCTAATTCCAACATGAAATATGAGAGCTATAGAGAAGCAGACTGGTGGTATTTTAAATTAATATTTGGTGAAATAGCACTTTCCCATCTTCAGCTTTGAATTTCCCACAAAATGTTAAAGGATTACCCTATACTCTTAACTATAAAATTTGATCTGTAACTTAGGGAGCTATTCTTAAAGCACTGTACTCTTGGCTCTCAACCTCGATCTCAAATTACCAAAAAGAAAGTTCTATCTTTTCTGTGGAACTCATCTTAGATTGACTGAGACATATAATGCTAGTAAAGCTGGTATACTAGGTGTTGACTGAGGCAAATGAAAGGACCTCCATCTATTTTAGTATGTTACATCATCTGAGGGTCATGAGATTACTGTGAAAAGGGTGGTCATTGATGCAGTATGTCTGACTCTGATGACAAAGAGGTAATCTAGAGCTGAAAGAGAATATGCATGGGAAAACCATGATAGCCATAACTGGAATTACCTGAAAGAAGAGGGTAAAGGATAGATAGGAAGAGTACAAAGACAATATATGATTGTCCATTAGGAACATAAGGGGCTATGGTTGAAGAAAGTTTGGGTATAAGTTTGACCCAAAGAGAAAGCAATTAAAGGAGAGAAAACTATTGGAGTGTGAAGGAAAAAGCAGTTTTGAGTCCACCATTATCACCAGAAGGTGAATCCCAGTCTGTTGGGCCTCATAGGTTCTTCCCCCAAACCCATCAGAACTCCTTACTTTTGTCTTGGTCAACTGCCAGCACTTAAGAGTGGAACCATCCTATAGATATGAACAGGAATAAAAGCGAAATAGCTCACACACCTAGATAGTTTAACCCAGAATATAATTCATACTGTAGAGCTTTTGAATCAGCCTGGAGACATCCACAGCAGGGTACAAATATCTGGTAAAACTCTAGAAGATGGTTAAACCGCTTATCTATTCCAATTCAGGCCCCTGGTTCTCTCTGATAATGGGTGAGCAGATTGGAAACTGAAACAACATGGAAGACTTGTCCAACTTTAGCTTGACTGGCAGGAATTTGACACCAGCATCATCACCTGTAACCATTGCCAAGAGCCAGTGTTGGTTTCCATAAGGGCATCAAGCCAAAGCCAGGTTTCAAGGACTAAGACTGGAGTCTGTTTTGGAGTTTGCAAAATAAATGCCCGATTTATCTACCCCAAAAATTAATGGGAATTCTTTCTATTGACCTCAGTGGGCCTTGAACTAAGCCGTACATGCCTACTTCAGAGGCTGCATTTGTTCATGTATTTCTAAGCATTCCTATTGTGTTCACTTGATCTTTGTTCTGACATTAATATTTTCCCCAATCCTTTATTAAGCTGGTTTTCCTTTAAAAATTGAAATAGGTTTTTATGAATGATCAAATAACTGAGTTAACTGAGGAAATACCATCCTCCTTTATCCTAATGTAGAGTTATGAACTCAATACACAAAAATCCTAGCTAATTCACTTGAACTCAGATGAATTATTCAAAGTTTATTACAGTGAAAAAGCGAGCAGCTTTTTGATCAAAGAACCACAACTGCACATTTTCTAACCATTGGCTTCCATAGGAGTGAAGGGGACATGCAGGAGGATTTGGCAACATAGGACTTGTGATTAATTTGTGTTCACATAGTCCTTTAAATAAAAAGATTGTAAGTAATGGAGACTTTAGCAGTGGTGGTGAAATGGTTGATTAGGCCAATACTTGTCAGCAGCATGAATTAGGAGCAGTGTCAGCCATAACTTTGAATTTCCTGGCTTCAGTGTGTGCGACAACATTATCGTTGTTTCAACATAATTTTTTTTGTTTTTATTTTCATTTTTAAAAGAAAAAATAATTTATTAAGGGTAATAAAAATGCATATTTTCTACTTAAGGAAGGCTGGTCTCTTGGGTTTTTATGTATAGGCAGTTTTTTAAAAACAATGTATTATTTACGTGATAGGCTGGTACAACTTTTGAAGTGGTTTCTGTCTGTTGGATAAATAGCCATTTATAAACTTCTTTTCAAAGGTGTATAATTTACCTGACAGGCTGAAATGGCTCCTGTGGATTTGTTACAACTCCAGACAACTGTGTAAATAACATTCAGGAGAGCAGCTATATATTAGAAAAATTTCTACAAATTCTTCTGAAAATAAGTGAATATGCAAGTGAAGCAGTCATGTTTCACAGGTTAACAACACAGCTGTTTCCTTTCTCTTCCCCAGCTTATTGGGACCCCTTGCAAATCCTAATTGTGGCTCCAGTTTGGCTGTTGTCATCCACATAAAACTCCCATTAATGAGATTTTTTTGTGGACAACTGCAAGGTTTGGTTACTGGCCTTTTCTTCAATATGGCATTTCTAAATTTAAAACATTTTTAGTTATAGAAAGCATAAAAGCCATAAAAAAAAAAATCTGTGCCTTACTCCATTTAAATTTTAATTAGTATCTTGGTTACTTCACAGGGAGAACATTGTTAGTTTGTCCACTATCTTTGCTACTATAGTGATTTGAAGTAGACGACCCAAGGGCATTAGGGAGTTGAGAAAATCCACAGTAACGTTAGATAAGAGAAAGTAAAATTAGAAGAGATACAAACTATCTGAGATCAGGAAATAAGCCAACCTCCAATCCAGAGCAGGCAAGAAGAAGCTTCCCTGATGCCCTGGATATTTTATAAGCATTCACTACTGAATGTCTTTTACCATCCACTAGAGCATCAAAGTCAGGAAACTGGTCTAGATGGACCATAAGAATTGCTATACCTGGTCATATCCATATTCTGATCAGCTCTTCTGCTACAAAACAATCACATGGAGCCTGAAGCATTGTTCAAAGGTGTTAATCATGAGAAAAGGCCCACCAGCACCTATGAGAAAACAAGAAGTGGATTTCAGACAGTCACCAGGCCACATCTATGGGCAGATTTATGTGCGCCACTAGCTCTGCCACCTCCCACCATTTCTTAAGATAAGAATCTCACATTCTCCTGCCTTCAGCCTTAGAGTTCATTTGTCCCGTTGTTCCACCTTCAGGCTGTATGCCAAAAAGATCCTCATCTAAATATCTTCAATTATGAGGAGGTAAAGCCGTGAAATTAAAGGTAAATTAGCAATAATTTGGTCCTCATAATTTCATCACATTTAGCTCAACGTTTTGCACAGAAACATTTAGGTCAAATACAGGTCAGAATGCTCAGGAAATTATTTCATTGCCTTGTCAGCACCCTTAATGATACAGCCTGATGGGCTTTGCCAAATTGTTCAGTTTTAATTAAGGAGTATTTTAAAGATGTTTTCAAAGCACTCTGAAAAGCAATTTCTATTCCTTGTTCACTTTTGCTTACTTCTCGTTAGCCAAAGGGGACTCCATGGAACGTGCTTAAATTTACAGCTGCCGGTTACTTTTCTTGCATAGGAATGGGGAGCCATGAACTTTGTCATGTGGGGGATCAAGGTTCAAAAGCAGCTTTGCAACTTCACTTCTGAAACTAATGAGCTGAGAGCCTTAAATAGACGGCACGTGTGTTCTTGATGAGCGGGAACCAACTGCACCCAAAACACATTTCTACAAGGTGCTGAGTAGCTGTAGTGGCTGCAAATGTGTGGTGGAAGTTAGTTGGCACATGATGTCAAAAGCAACGTTATCGTCACAAGCTGTGCAACAAGTGGAGCGCCTAAATTAATTATTGTACAATCCAAGGCAATAATCCCAAGAGAGTTAGAGTTAATATAGTCTAGCTAACCTCTGCACTGTGGATGTTCACACAATGTCACATGCACGTGCACACCTCTCCCCTACAGCACATGTCATTTTTCAAAAGGCCAAGTGTGGAAGATGCATCTCTCTTACCTCCATCAGACAGTACCACAGAAACCAGTGTAATGCTTTTTTAAAGGCAAGTCTGCTGTCCACTCAAAATTTAAATATACATAATCAGCCTTCACACCATAAAAACACAGGGCCAGATACTGGCCACATCAAATTTTAGCAGAAATCTAGGAACATGAAATGTCTGTACAAGCAGTCATAGCATGAACCTGTGTCGTGGTCAGTCATGGAGCAGCTCAGGAGCCCCTAACAGGAGGACAGCTCATCTTCAAGGGCAATACAGTGCACGTGGAAGCAGGTGGGAGGAGCACAGTTAAGACCACAAAAAGATTGTCCTGAGGTAGTGCCCAATTCTCAACTCGTGTTCGTTCTCCAATCTGGCCCACCCTGGCACTATCAAGCTTTCACCACTGGCTTGGGGAAGGCCTGCCATTATTTATTCTGTAGTTCTTTAGTTAGTCAGCAACTGATTTGAGTTTCCCCAAGGTGATTTCTTCACAGTTAACTAGCAATGGGCCAGTGGGTCTAGCTCTGCCTGTATCCTGGTCAGTGGATACTACTGATTAAAACAAAGTGGTTCCTGATGTGCACTGGGGTAAATAAGATTGTAGTCATTTCCCTTGGGGGGTTGAAATAGGCTCTGAAGGTTGGAAAACTCTTTCCAAAAAGTGCAATAAGTACAAGGGGAGGCATGATTTTGTCTGTTAGACTCTTAGTTTGCCAACTGCTATATTTTCTTAGGGAGCCCCCAGCAGGAGGCAACTCAATCTAATGCAGGGGCAGGCAATTACTTTGGGCAGAGGGCCGCTTACTGAGTTTGGGCCAGCCATCGAGGGCTGAATGACAAGCAGCCCAGGGCAGATAAATATTAATTTTCTAAATTTGTAGGGACCCCATGGGCCAGATAGAATGGCCTGGCAGGCCACATTCAGCCCCCAAGCTGCATTTTGCCCACCCCGAGCTAATGTGTTTTATGTGATTTAAGAACGTGCATTCTTCAAACACAACTAGTGAGATGCCTAAGGAGAAACCAAACTAACACTGTAGCAGGCAGCATAGAACTGGTTAAATATTTTGCCTTCAGTTAATAAGCAGTTAGCAGATTTGAAAAACCAGTTATTTTTACCTTTTTTCTGTGAGGTCACTTTTCTCTGTGACCTGTATCGCAGCCCCACAGAAGCTCAGAGCAGGTCATTTAGGGGAAGGGGAAGTCAGAGTGTTCATGATGATAGGGAGAAATCAGAGAGGATACAAAGTTTCACTTAGCTTTAGATTAGTCTAAATTAAATAGAGTGGCCTGGTGAGGGGTCTCAGCCTGTGGAGCAACCCGATAGTGAAGCTAGAATCACAGTCTATCTATGTACTAAATTGATGGCAATGAAAATAATACTCCCTAGACACAAAAGTACACTTGTTTTCAGATTAATGCATCCTGAATGTGAGCTTTTCATCCTCTTTCTGAATGAGTTAACGTGCGCTTGCTCGCCTTGGCTAGGGACCGAGTAGCAGTCTCATTATTTGAAAACTTATTTGCTCCAAAATCAGTAAAGCCATTTGCTTGGAAAAAAGAAAAAAGGCTGTCCACAGAATCTCATTTTGGGGAAAGCAGTTTTCCAATGGTTGCCAACTGCATTCATGATGTACCCGCGATTTGCATGTTATGGTTGGGCAGTAACGGAAACATTGAAATGATGAATGTGTGGCTGCTCTCAGGCCCAATCCAAAGACCACTGAAGGCAACAAGAAGCTTCAGATCAGGCCCATAGTAAAGTTAAATGCTGCCTTTTAAAAAAAAAAAATCACAGCATACACTATGTCTGTGCTGAGAAATGCTATCATTTTATACCAATCTCTTTCTAACCTCTCTCATTACAGGAGACTTTGGCTATCTTCTATTAGTGATCTGGTCCATTTTCATGCAAATTGAAACCCTGCTGTACTTTGTAAATCATCAATATAAATATAGTATGAGCACCGTAGAATGGCTTTAAATAATGTTATGGCATCATTTTGTATTTGCTTGGTGTTATTGTTAGCATTTATTTCTCCAAGAGAGTTGGAGTTAATATAGTCTAGCTGACCTAGACTATATTAACTTTACTCTAGTAAAGACCTTTACTCTAGTAAAGAGTTTTGGAAAATAATGATGTCTTTTTGGTGCCCATAGGGATCTGTGATGCTCTACATCATATATAGCTGTAGCTAGGAAATATGAGATTAAAAGGTGGCTACAAAATCATTAAGTCAGATAAACAGGTAGCTCAACAGAACTACACCAAATTTCCAACAGCTGTGGGTCTGGGCCATTATGGTTTCCTTATTTTATTAGAGCTTGAACCAAGCCATAAGAATTTAGTAAGTGTCACACTGGGTCAGAACGATGGTCCATCTAGCCTTGGATCCTGCCTCGGATGGTGGCAGTAGTGGATGATTTAGAGAGACAGCATACGAATAGGGGTATATATAGAGTAGGCATATATATCAGAGCGGGTATACCTCAAGTAATCCATCATTAGTTTAGAGATGCCAGGGGGTACATCTCTGACTGTTCCTTTTGATAAATATTAATGGGTCTATCATCTATTAATTTGTCTACTCCCCTTTTGAACCTGGCTATGTTATCTGCCTTTACAACCTCCCGTGGCAATGAGTTCCACAATTTAACTAGGTGCTGTTTTAAAAAAAGACTTTCTCTTGTTGGTTTTAAACCTGTCTCCTGCTAATCTCAGTGGGTTCCCCCTAATTCTAGTATTCTGGGACTTGGTGAATAGCAGACTATTATTCACATTGTCCTTACCCTTCATGATTTTCTGGATCTCTATTGTATCCCCTCCTGAATCTTCTCTATAATATTGAAGAGCCCAGATTAACCTTTGGAGAGAGACTTGATAATCCCAAAGTCTTAAACACAAATATTTTATGAAGATCTGTTTACCGGATAGAAGTTCTGTCTCATAAAGGTAGCATTAGAGTGATTTTATAGCCGTCATAATCCAGGAATTATGAGAGGGACAAGGGTTTCTTAGGGTGATATCTTTTATTGGATATTTCATTTATGCAGTAGGTCCAATACAAGATATCACTTGGGAAATCTTTACCTCTTGCATAAAAGGATTTTGAAATTTCATAGTAGGGCTTTACTCTATTTTGGTATTCAATTAAAACATTTTGGATTCTCCATGAAGGAAAATCTGAGACAAGTTTTGAATTAAACAAAAGGTTTTGTTCCGCTTTGTTTCAATTTCTACTTGTTCTATTGTGTATTCCATTTTGTATAAAAGTTATTTTCAGAACAAAAACAAAATCAAAATATTTCATTCCAATATGTCACGTTGATATATTTTGACAGGCTTTTTCCAAAACAAAATTCTGGCAAAACCTAACTGATTCTATGAAACATTTAATATTGGACTGAACTGCATATTCTCACAGCATGTGTTTCCATAAATGTTTCACCAACCAGCTGTAACTTGGTGTTGTTATTAGGGACTCACTTGGGCAGTGCCTAAGAACAAATGGGCATCATTTCTGATATGCCTTGTGCTACTACTGGCCTTCTGCACGAGCAACTTTCTGCAGACCTCAATAGTGGAAATCTCCCAAACAGAACCAGCTACTGAATCAGAATCCCAACCCTCGACCTGATTCGGTCCTCAACTCTCAATTAATCTGGATCTACATGTAAATGCTACGTCATTCTCTGTGTATTACCTATAACTGTAACATTAAAATGAAGACAGTAGAACACTGCTTCCTTATACTTGAAACCAAAAAGGAGCATTAGGATGATTTGTTCGAGCATCCTTGACAAATTACAACTGGGTAATTACATTCAGACCACCTAAATTTCTCTTGGTATGTTTAGTTGAATGCAGTAGTCTTCACTGCTGGCCATAAGTTATTAATATTACTATGCGCTGTTGAATGTCTGCTGGTTTCCACTTTTGAACTGGCTGTGTTCAAAGTGAGGGACAACAGCCATACATATATAGTATAGAAGCTGGTTTGTAAACTTGTAGAGTGCCTTGTGATCTTTGGATGAAAGTTGCTGTCTAATTATCATTATTATTTATACCACATATGTGGTGGTGATATCCATGGGATAAATTGAGAAACCATATGAGAAACATTTCCTTCTTCCCCCTAAGTATGGTATTTCCATCACAATTATACTGGCTTTAGGCCCAGTACAAATAATATTCAGCCCTGTACCAGTGACCTGCCAGGGTGGAAATAGTAACTTGGTAGCACTGGAAAGAAGTTAGAATCCCCCCTTTACAAAGGCATAGGATTTCTGGTTTGAGCCCCAACGAGGCAAAAATTATTGTACCTTAAAATCAAAAGGTTACGGTTACCAAAAAATAAAATAAAACAAAAACTACAGGACAATTTTTATGTGGTTTTAAAAATATACATGAAATTATAATTGAAATGTAATTTCTCTCTCCCATCATGGTCTAGTCAGTATGGCATTCAGAATACTAAGGTACATAGCTTACTTTTGTATCACAAAAAAGAGGATCAGAAATGTTTTTAAAAATGTTTAATGTAGCAACAACTAAACCTAATGTAATAACTTTACTTTGTTTGAGTTCTAAAGCAGCTAGAATTAAATATTTCTAAAATAAGTATCCTGCAAAATATACAGCATAAAGAAAATACATGGGAGGAAGATCAGTTTGGCATGACTCACTCGCTGCCTTCTCACTTTCAAATAATGTTGCCATCCCAAGCTCATGCCAATAGCTTCTTTTCATGACAGCAAGCAATCATGTACATAAACAATCACGTAATGGTAGAAAGGTAATTCAAAGGAAATGTCAAATTAAAAAGGAAAACACTTAAAACAAACTCCCACCATCCTCGTATAAATGCTCTGTCGGGTAAATATGCACAGGATTTTAGGCCATCTTTCTGGACCAAATGATCAAATCTAAAGACTTCTTTCCTTGCCTATTTTTCAGATGTTGAAATGAAAAAGGTATTTACAAATGAAGAATTCAGAAATTGGAGCTTGTCAGAGCTTTTGTAAACGAGTTACATTTTAAAATATGTGAAGTTAAACACAAATCGTCATTTACTTATCAAGTACTTTAAAAAATATTGTAAAACAAAGCACTATAAAATTACAGTCATCCACCAACGGAGAATATAAATTTTCCCAATCTAATGGCTATTTGACTGAGCTAATATTGGAACACTTAATAGCATTTAAACACAAAATGTTGAAATTTCGTTTAAAAGTAGTTCTGTGATCAGAAGATTCAAATTACCATATTCATTAGAGATATCCTGTGTTAGGAGTGAAACTAAAACACAGTGAGCTAAATTGACATGTAGAAATATATTTGCCTTAAAAAAGAAGATAGACACTAATTTATGATTTATTGTAATACTGAAATGTTCTCTTTGTGCTACAGTATTCTCTCCAGAGCAATTACTTAACTTTCAGTGCTATTAAAATAATGATAAATATTTTGAATGAACGCATTAAGGAGTAGATTGAAAATGTGATAGTATCACAGCAGCTAGCAAACGGATGTGGCATGGTCATATGGCTTCGTTCTCGTTCTAAACATACACTAAAACACGGGTGTTTATCTTTAAGGCTATAGACCAAAGCATCTAATTAATCTCACTTGGGAGACAGGCTCTGAATAATGGGCCATTATATTTTGATGAGATACACAATTGCCTTGAACTTGCCAGGGGTTCAGGTGTGGGTATATCTGTAGCCCGAGCACTTGCAGGAATGTCTATTTCTGCGCACTCCTGCTCATGCATCTGCCCGGGGTAGCCCTTATAGGAACCAGCTCTATTTCACTTGAATAACTTAGCTATTCATGAACAATAAGGTTCAAATTGTACTTTTCTTTAACACAACATTAACTCTCAAAGAGCTGGAAATTCAGTATTCTGTTCCTTGAGCTTAGATTCCAAATCAGTCACCGAGAACATTATATGAACAGTAATCCCATTAAATATATCATCTTGCAAATATCTAAATCCAGTTAATTAACTTGTATTGCAAAAGAGCTCCAAGATATAGTTTTCAGTGAACAACCGTACATTTCAGGTCTCTAATTATACTAACAGTAAATTTTAGAATCATCCCTTCCTTTGGAAGAAAAAAAAACTGTCTCAAAACATAATCATTAGAAAAGTGGGCACTATACACAATATATTTTAATAGAAAAGCTATCCCAACATAATCAGGAAGAACTTTTTTTTTTTTTTTTTTTTTTTTTTTTTATTAAACTCTTACCTTGTAGAGAGATTAAATGTAATATAACTCCCCAAAATGTTGAAAATCAGGAACATTAATTCAGAGAAAAGCAGCTATAATATATGTTCCATTCACAAACTGAACAGAAAAAATAATGGTTGTACAGGGTATTTTTTTTCCCTTCATTAAACTTCCAGTCCATGAAAAGCAGCATTATAATTCTTGTACATACTTAAGAGTCAGTTTACTAATGGTTCACACTAAAAACAGGACTAGTCTGGAAAAATATCATAAAAATCCCTGCAGCCCAATGTAATAAGAAAAAAAAATAAAACTAAATTTTAAGGGATATGAGTGCTGCTATTTTCTTGGTTTTGGAACATCTTTAACTATAGGAACAGATAGCCATTTCCAATATGCTCTATGTAAAGCACAAAGTTATCATTTTCTATGGATTCACTTTATTTATGACTAAAACTACCATAAATACAGCACATAAAGACTGCACATATTTGTTCATTATGCTTTTAAAAAACACAGGTACTAATTTGACAAAAAGAGGTATTATATTAGAATGTTTAAGAAACATTTAAAAATGATTGTGATGATCATTAAGCAATGACGTGATATGAAAACACCACGCTTTACCAGAGCTTTCTCCCTCCCGGGCCTTTTTGGAATGTAAGATTTAGTCCAACAGGAAGCGTTCCCTGGATTTTGTGCAGTGGTAGCCTACAGATTTTGGCACGGGCTACTTGGCCAACTCAGAAAGAAATTATTCCAAGTACAAATCAGTCCATTTTTTCGGGGCTGTAGGACATACAAGATTCCATCAGATACTGCACCATATAATGGCGAAATATAGATGTTTTGATTGCAAATAAGTCATGAGTTTTGCATGCTTGGTTTGCATGAAAGAAAAGCAGGAGTACAACAGTGTAAGAGGAGATTCAGGCCTATTGACTTTCTGAGTTCACTATTAACTCTAGTCAACTGAATTTTTTTTTTGCTACCCTCACCCACAGAGAGCTTTCCCAAAGGCCTTGAAAAAATTAAGTGAGGAATGGTAGACTTTTAGGTTTGTGTGCTTTTGGACAGAGTGGAAATTCAAAATATTGAAATGTGGCACATAGAGGACCATATTCCAAGTTTCCTCAAGGAAACCCCAAACCAGTGTAATTCCACCAGTTTATGTGGAGTTACTTCTGACATAGGATCTAATCCTGCTGCTACTGAACTTGGAATCAAAACTCTGGTCGTTTTAAATGACTTGTCATTTTAACAATGGATTTTAGAAATAAATACAGTTTCATTACGTGCTTTGCGAGCTCATTAATTGAATTCAACCCATCAGAAAGATGTTGCCAGATAGTTTATGTTCAGATTATGCCACTTGCAATTCTTGATATAAGAATGGATATTGTTTTTTAGACTAAACTGTGTGAACATGGAATAAAAACAGCATGGGTTAAAAGAGAAAAGCATTTGAATTATTTCTTTTCATTTTATTAATACTTTAGGTCAAAGTCTGCTGACCAATTACCAGTGGGTATTTAAGTCCTGAAGACCTAATAACTATTTAGCCATCAAAGAAGAGCTCCAGGGAACTGCAGTCATCACTGCCACATCTTCATGTTATAGGGCACTTTTACATGTGGTCCGGGGCTGGGGGAGGCTCCAGGAGCCACTGTAATTAAAGCGTCCCAGTGTCTTGTGTATCAGCTTCAAACTGGCAGTGGGGGCTGGCTGGTGAGTCTTGTCCCATGAAACATGTATGTTTTTCTTGCCATATTGAAAAGAAAACATTTTTTGAAAACTTGACTTTTTGTGACATGGAATGGGTCTTTTTTGTTTTTCAGCCAGCCTTACCTTACCCAACACTTCATAAGCAAGAGGAGTCAACATGGAGAGCAGGCAAAACAGAAGTCAGCCTTGTTGAATCCCTGGAGCTGACCTTAATACATTGTTTAATATGTAGAGCGATGTACCACAAGACTGTCACGTGTGTCCCTATGGAGTTAAAAAAACCCTCAGTCTAATATTATAGGAAACATAAAGGAAAATATATTGATTGAATTGGATGGACCAAAACCCAGATTGATTTTAATGTAAAGTCCCAGGCCAGTCTAGGGTTGCAATTCAAAATCTACCAACATTTTAGCACTAGATGGCAGGAGTATCATCAGAGAAGCCTGCATTGCATATTTTTTTATAATTTTGGGCTGCATCTGAACAGCATCCAGAAAGCAAAACCTTAAGAGTTTTTGATCCCTTCAAAAGTATCAGTGTATATTCAAATCCAAGTCTTCAAACCAAACAGAGGAGCTTTAGCTTGAGGTTATACTTTAGGGCCATTAACAATTTAAAAGCTATAACAACACATACATGTTTTCAGTTAATAGATGAACCTTGCATTGAAAATAACTGTATAGTTTAAGGCAAAGATTTTTGTGGATGATATTTTTATTGGACCAACTGAATGATTGAGATAGATTTAAAAAGCTTTCAAATGCAGCAAATTCTTTTTCCAGTCAGGTTAGGTTAGGTGCAGTTGGTCCAATAAATGATATCCTTGCCCCTGTATAGTTTAAGACATTATCAATATGTCTTTTCAGTCCTTCAACAGCTTACTACTATAAACTTCAAATAACACTAGCTACCCATAAAGTGGTTCTTAGGGTACAGTTATATCATTTCTAAATGATAAGGGTATGAAATGTTTCATTTCCCTTTCTCTGAGCAGGAAAGATACATTATTATGCTGACACATTTGAACTTCTTTTGCAATGAAAGAGATGGCCATACCCTTTTTCAACCAGTCAGATTTCCCTTTTTTTTTTTTTTTTTGCCAGTGATCCGTAAATATGCTTGAACTGAGTAAGAAACCGAAAGGAGTTAATTTATAAAGGGAAAATTTTGATTTAACTTTGAAATATTAACTTCTCCTCCCAAACTCTGATCTTCTAACATAATGACACTTATTTTCAGCTAAAGGGTTAAATGCCTTATGCCATTTTTCATGCCTCAACCCTTTTTGGATCACATTGAAGACGGCAGGGCTTCATGCACCACAGCAAGCCATAGTGGTATCCTAATGACAGTATAATTAGAAGTATCATTGTGGTAATGATTCTTTTCATCGGGAGAAAAGGCTTCAACAGAAAAGGTCTCTTATTCAGCTAGTTTCACCTGCTTGTTCCCTTACCTCTGTGGTACTTCATTCCCTGGGTCAGTATCATAAGCTAATACCGGGTGTTTGACAAGGCCTCAAACCCTGTGCTCATCAAACTAATTAAAGAGAAACACATCCAAAGTCAGATGAATTATTTTACTTTTTAAAAATGCTGCCCATTCATCTTGCTTAAAGATTTACCTGGCTCAGTGGGTCTGATTAATGAAAAGGACAATGGAGCTCTTGTCAGTGCGACCTACAATCACTTGGTTCAGGGTCAGTAGGCTGAGTAAGAGGCATCCATGTCTAAATTTAGTCTCTCTTTTTCTACTTTAAATCCAAAGGATTGAAAAGTTTCTGATTTTATCAGCCCGGCTCAGGCCTGAAAGAAAAGACAAGACCTGTCTTGAACTGCAAACTATTATTATGCAACTATTATTGGTTTGTGCTTAACTTTAGCACACAGAAGAACTTCACTGGTCGTCACAGGCATAGATATGTAGAATAGCTGCACACACGAACACTGAACTGGGTGTTCAAGTATTACAGAAAAATAGTTTGTATCTTTTGAATAAGCTTGTGCAAACAGATTTACATCGTTATGGAGGAAATTTACAGGTAAGCAGCCCAGCAACACACATTTTTGTATAAAATGCACAAAGCAAAAAAAGTAATTATTTATAAGCAGCTACAAAATGAGTATTTGTTAACAGTGGCTTTATAAGATAATCTTGAAGCGCCTGTAAACACCTATGCAGGCACTTTAATATTACTATTACAATAAGCTCTCGATAGGAAAAAATTAAGCACTTGTGAATGTTGTACATTCAGGGGCTGTTAAAAACAAATCTCCATCTGCGACTGTCACAAACTGCAAGCCAAGGACAGCCCATATTTGAGCAACCCCAGAAGCAGACTAGGAACCAGATTGTGACTCAGAATCACAATGTAGTCTGTGGTTCTCCTTTGTTTCAGGAGAGGGAAGTAATCTGTATGAGATTTGTATCTAGCTCAGGTTACTTGTGCTGGGGCTCTGTCTCAGCTCTGCCAACTGCTGTTTTGGGGAGGGCTGAGCAGTGACTCTGCCTCTTCCCCACCACTGCCCTCCCACTCTCTGCCAGCATACGGGAAGAGAAGTAATAGTCCTGAAAAGCAACTCTTGCCCTGCTACAGTTACCTGTGATATAGGTAGGGAGCACAAGGAAATAAGAGAATGCTTCCGTTCCCTTTGCCCTTCTGTGCAGGTGCACAGCATGGCTCACAAGGTGGTCCTAAGTGATTAATACGTTTAATATTTGGCACCAAATACCCACAGGCTTCCGGTTGCTCTTTCATAATAATATTCGAGCAACAGTGATAATCACCGCATGTTCTACTAAGGAAACACTTAGAAAGAAGTTACCATTTGGCTAAACTGTTTGGAAGTCCAGCACACTGTTTAGAGCTATGATTTGTGACTATCAGCAACACCTTCTACAGAAGCGCTTGCAACACGCAACTCATTTCTGCAATGTAGTTAGACGTGAACCATTGAATACATCGTTATAAACTACCTCTAGACAATTAAACAATGTGTCTTGTTATGACATTTGCAATATATGACAATCCGATTTATTAACCCGAAAGCTTGTGACATTTAAAGTTTTGTAAGTCGTCGGGTGTCAAGGATCCAGATCCCCTTGTTATGGTAGGCGGAAGTTTGCCACCGATTAAAGAGAGCAGGAGCAAAGCTGACGTGTGTCTTTGACTAAAGCAGCTGTGGGACAATAATCTGAAAGTTATATTCACGATGAAGTTGCATGGGTTCAAACTGTTATTCATGTGAGCGCCCTTTGCACTTCTAGTCCCATTAGAGTTGTGTTGTTGGAAGTTGGTTCTCTGACGCTCTGACAAGACCCAGTTGCATTATTACACCGGAGTCCTGCAATGGGTTACTGCACTCCAGTGGAATAATGCAATGCAATGGGTTACTACACTGCTCCCTTGACCTCAGGATAAGTCAATCTCTGCTTGTGGACTGCAAAATAACTTCTTCAGCTAACCAGCAGGCAGGGTGGCTTTCATGGGGTACCCAGACAGTTTAGCTACCGGGAAGCATAGGGGTGCCTGTACATGAGCATGGAGGCTGCTCCAATGTGCTGCAATTGAGTCTGCTGGAGCATGGTCCAGCAGCCTCCCGCGTCTCATGTATCAGTGTCTCCACACTTTAAAATGGTGATGGGGGCACTTTAACCAAAGCTCATTGAATGAACTTTAATTCAAGCACCCCTGCTGCGATTTTGAAGGATGGGGATGCTGATATATGAGATGCTGTGGTGCTCTGAGAGTGGCTTTAATTAAAGCACTGTCCCTCCCACCCCTGGAGCACGTGTAGAAGTGCCCTAGAGGAGCATTCACGGAGAGCGGTGGTGTTGACTTCTTTATGCTCTGCTTTGGGACAGCTTCCACCATGTGGAGGGAGCAACTCCTTTGGTGAAGGGAACACAGGCCAGATATAGACATTACACTTTTAATGGTATAAGTGAGCGGAAACTGGTCTATACCCGTAACAGAGCAGAAGTTCGGCACACAAAACCAATCTATACCCGTAACAAACAGTCAACACACACAGACTGGTTTAAAAATGGCAGAACCCAGTCTAAGATTTGCACCCCGCACCAAAGGGCAAACGTGTGTTCTGTTTGCTACCGATTTAAACTATGCTACTTACAGAAAACGGCATAACTTAGATTGATTCCTCCTCGGGCTTTTTGAATGTCTGTACCTAGCTACAGTAACTACAATTTGTTTGGATTATAATGCAAGAATGCAAAGAAAATAGACCAAATTGCACTCTACCTTTCCTTTTGTGCTCACCCACTGTGTAGGCACGTAATATGACCCACCTTCCTTCCATTCACACCTTTGTCAGACTAACTCCTACATGCTATGGGTATCTTCAGATATGTGACACCAAAATGGTTTTAGTTATTACTATAGAAGCCCCTTGGTCATTCCATATTCACCATATCATTGTGCATAAAATCATTTTCTGGCTTGCCTTCTTTATGCCAAAATGTTTTTGGATCCAGTGACCTCTGTGGAACTACCCGTGTACAAACAAGGCTCAGTTCTTTGAAAAAAATCATCCCAGTAGCATGCCAAAAGTCACCACTGCCCCCGTGTGTGGCAGCTGCCCTGGGTGCCTGGTCACATTATTACACCTCTGATTGGCAAAGATGCATGCATTATAATCAAGATTATGAAAACTTCTGCACAATTTAGCTCTAGATATCTTCCAGATGATGAGCATGGAGAGGAGAAAGAAACCTTGTACAAGAATTTGGTCAACTTGGATAGAGAGTTAATCTGATTGAATCTTTCCCTTGTGATTGCTTATTCATTCGCTACCAAGCGACGTGCTGAATCTGGATCCATATTATGGCTCTTTACTTCTTCTGAAGCAGAAATTAAGGCCCTGATTACTGTCAGGCTCATTTGGTCTCTGAATGGAAGTGCGAATGCAGAAGTTGCCAGACTGCCAGCCCCATCCTGACTACATTACTATCATATTACAGAACATATTGTTACTTGTACCTATGTAAAATTCCCAATATACGTAAGAGAGAAATAAACTATTCTCTGAGACAACTGAAAGCTATATTTGAATTTAAGGACTACATACATACCAGAACAAATTGAATGTACATTGAACTTTGAAATATTGTAGCCTAGAAAAGACTGTGCTATTCTTAGTAAATTATTTCTGAACCAAATTCTTGTTACTTTTTTTAATAAAAAAAAAAACCCAAACATTTTGAACTATTAATAAACAGCAAACACACATATATCTGTCCACATTAATTTGATCGTGTCAAAATATCCACTTTGCTTCACAGCATTTAAAGTTAATTATTTTAACAAGAGTAATAATGACATTCCCCCTATTCATAGCCCCTTAGTTTGAGCCTCTGGAGAATACAGAACGTAGCTGTGTGCGCCAAATGCCTAACCCTCTATTTTATCCCTTTGATTTAGAGAACAAATACTGCAGTGGAGTGTGTTCTTCTGTGTTCACGTTTGATTCGGTTCATGCTGTAAACAAGTATCTGATGACTTGTCATGGTGTGCTCACAAGTGTCTCAAACAGCTTTCATTAGACTGTACAGTACTGTAACTCTAAAGAACGTAGATGTTCAAATAACTCAAATGATGCTTCTGAGTTTGAAAGTCTTCCCTCTTAAGCCAGGCATTGCTTATTGCCATACAGAAAAATAAGAATTTCTTTCAATAACAAATTCATTTACCATGAGAAAATATACCTTAATTGCAAATTCAAAACAACAGGGTTTGTGAGATTCCGATTTCAAAGATGATATCACTTGTGGAGAATTGGTGGGTAAGCCATGCCCCCTCTTCTTTAACCAGCAATTACCTCTGTGAATAAAAAGACATCAACATCATGTTTCAAGACATAATGGCTAATGATATGTCTTCCAAGAGGAAATGGCGTTATTAATTATCGTGCTGTGAACACACAATTTATTGACAGCTTTGAAGGCCATTCGTCCAATTAAGCATAATGACTAAAATTCAGTTAGCCCCATCTGTGTAACCTTGTAGACCAAGAACTCTGTGGGCAGGATTCTGATCTCATTTTCACCTTGTGTAAAAATTCAAAGGAATATCCAAGACACTGGTGAACTTATCCCAGGTCTGTTTACATCAGTAGAAATAAAATCAGAATGTAGCGCGCAACAGTGATATGGAAACCACAGTACATTAATACTTGCAATACTGCAAGGACCTTTTCTTTTGTAATAACATGATCTGTCATGCCATCTGATTGCCACTAAAGCATGTTGCTTCCATTTTAATATCAGCATTTCGAGTTTTTTCCCCCTCTATGCTATGGTTCGTGCCTGAATAAATTTTAGCGACAGGTGATTTAGTTGTAAATGGAGTCCTAAGTTGTTACATTATAGTCTTAGTGAAAAATGCAATTTTCAAAATATTCCAATGTCTCCATGGTTTTTTCCAGACTGATCCAACATTAATTCTGAAACATATTAGTTTCTTGTATTTCATCTCAATTACGGATCTGATTCTGATCTCAATTAAACCAGTATAAACATAAAGTAATTCAATTCTCCAGGTGATGGAATTATTTTGGATTTTATCAGCCTAAATGAAAATAGAATTTGGCTCCATATCTTAAGAACTGTATTGTGGATTTGTCTTGACATTCATACTGTACTCATCAACCTGCTGTTTTGCTGATTAATGGGAGACAGGAAAATCTCACTGGGTGGCACACTAACATGTCTTCGAGATGATATTGCGATTGCTGTTATTACTTTGCTATGGCAGGTTTTTCTATCAATGGCAACTGATTGATATGGATTTGTGGAGAGGGTCTTCAAGGTTTTTAACATCAAAAATGTCAAGAGAATGAGGTGTCAAAATCTCTAAACATTTTGGATAACATCAAAGACCTCCTTAAGGGTTTCATACATGCCAGCCCAGCAAACTTTTTAGATCTATCTGTAACCTGAGTGTTAATCACACTCAGAAATACAATATTGATGCTCACATGACATCTGAGAAACACCTTTCTGTTAAATGGAAAGTGACATTATGGCCAAATGGCAAATGATCACAAGTGCTTTGTTTCAATGCGGCACTGAAACCCAGGAAACTCAGTCTTGTAACAGCTGACATTGTAGAATAATTTACCACTACCAACGTCTCTAAAGAGTTTAGATTTTTATGTAAATACATCAAGTAACTGTTTTTAAGAGGTAGCTCTTCTTCTTGAGCAAACAAATTTGCAACAGCAGTATTTGTCAGAGGGATGTGCAATGCACCAAAGTCAGTTTAATTGTTTAGACAGGGACATTCAGTCTGCACTGTCGTGATTGAAAGGGTGGACAGTAAGTATAGATATGCGCCTGTGTTTAATGGCGCAGTTAACCAGCGTTCAGTTTCTGTGTCAGAAAAATGTCCCTTATAGCTCTTACCTATGATTGTCTGTAAACACGCTGAGCTAAAAGCAGGCCTAACAACTGCAGTAGTTAACACTTACAGTGTTGGTCAACCTTCAATCACTGTTAATACTACTGCCTTTTCTCAGCGTCCTAGTTCACCATTAAATGCTTGAGTATATTTTGTACTGAATTGTAGAGGCTGTAGTATGTGGTGCTGTGACGGACATTTCCTACAAACACAGACTAGGCGGTGGCATCCCAAGATACTTTCCTTTCCCCCAGGTATCGGGAATGTGTGACATTTAACTTCCATATTTTCCAAAGGGAGGCAACACTTTGGCTTCCCAAAAGGTGCTGTAATGTCCAAGCACAGTCCAAGATGCGCAACATATAATTCTGACGTGAGATATATATTCAGTTCTTTGAAGAGCCGTCTGTCACATGGTGCACAGCTGTTCAGTATAACAGAATGTATTCTGAAAAGGAGCATTTATTAGAGATTGAGTTCAGTCACAAAATTTCAATCCAGATTTAGATCCAAGCTTCCCTAAGCGCTGAAAAGTCAGGATACAGAATTGTCGGTTTGTGCCTGTCCACACAATTCACTGAAGTAGAAATGGAAATTCTCCCTGACGTGCTCAGAATTTTTTTTATGGCTCCGATTAAGCAGGAGGATTGTCCGATGGCATCGCTTTCATCGTGTCATACGCTGAGCTGCTAATGAAATGATAGTGATTGTGGAATTTTAATCGCGTCTGCATCCTTCCACCTTGCGTAAAGCTGTGTAATTGATCTTGTGCACTGAGCCCAGACAGGGCAAGCAGGAAACTTAAGATCAGAGCTCCTCGAAATCGAAAGCTGCACAACTGGTTTAATAAGCACGATTGACAAACTGCAACACTACAACCTTCTTGAAAAGGAAAAACATGCTCTCAGAGATGATAACAGATTTCTCAACCACACCCATACAGTTTCCAGAGAATCTCCATGTGTTTGATCCGCTGAAAACACCTAAACTCATATTCTATAGCATTATATATTCCATTTCAGGTTTGAACTATGTTAAATGATCACAAAATGAAAGATATAAATTCTATTCAAGATCAAAGAGAACAGTGTCTCAGCGCATGCAAGATAAGCAAAACCACCTTTTGATCTCACAGTTGTCACATCAAGGAAACTGTGCTAAGCTGCATGCCATTTACGTTTATTTCTAAAAGAATCAAAACTTATTTCCCATTTGAATGTTGCATGAATTTCTTCACCAATGTACCAGTAAAAAAAAATTAAATTTTAAAGTATTTATTCAGCTCATTGTGGTAATGATACTAGCCTTTCATAATATGATATTAAAATCTAGAATGTGTTATAAACTGCAAAATGAGCGCATTATTTCATTGTAAAATAATGAGCTGTTCAAGTGCAACTATTTGCAGGACAAAATGGAGCCCCGCTAATGCAACAGGAAGTATAATCTCATTTCTCCATGGCTACCCAAGAAAGGCCCTGATTTCAATGGGGAGCTCTTGGTACATAAAGTTAAATGTTTTAGCAAGACTTGAGCCTAGAGTTTAATTATATATTTTAGCAAAAACTTTTCTTTGACCTTACTTTAACAAAAGGAATAAACAGGTGATGGAGTTTA
>NW_005841958.1:2346665-2366120 GCF_000455745.1 Alligator sinensis | reverse complement strand
GGAAAGAGAATGGTCTTCACAGCATGAAAAGAAAAAAGAAAACAGCTCTGTTATGTCTGTAGTCTGATATTCTACAACCTAAAGGCCCTGATAAAAGATAAGCACTATATAGGCTGACAATATTTAAGCAATACCACAGGAAGAGGAGAAAGATTTCTTGTTTTAATTGCAATGCGACTTAAAGGAATACTATTACATAACAGCAACTTTACCCACTTAGGGGTAAAAAAATGTTTCATTATTTTTATATTTAACAATGTTTTTAAATATCATTAGGTAACATGTTAAATGTAGGAATGTTGTTTTCGGATCATAGGAAAGAGGGGTGGAAGGGAACCCACAAAGTCATCTAGCCTAGCCCCCAGCTCAAGGCAGGATAATACCTGACTAAACCATCACAGCCAAGTGTCTGTCCAGTTTGCTCGTGAAAATTTCCAGGGATGGAGATTCCACAATTTCTCTGTGTGGCCCGTTTCAATGCTTGACCACTCTCCTAGTCAGAAAGTTCTTCCTAATCTCCATACTAAATTTCTTCTGCTGCAGCTTAAGGCCATCGCTACTAGTCCTGTCCTCTATGGCCACAGATATGCCTATCTCCATCTTCCTTATAATCGCCCTTCAGATATTTGAAGCTTGTCCTTATACAGAATATTGGCCAACTGTTCCAATGCAAACAGTACCTGAAAATAAATTACACAGAAAATTAGCTCTTACATTGGAGCTGCTTTACTTTTGGCTGATTAAGAATGGCAACATTTTATTAACCATTGTACAACTTGTGACTTTGGCAATTTTTCAGGGTTCTTTCAGTTAGACTAATAATGGAACTACAACAGTTGCTGCTGGAGATATGAGTCCCCTCTACTACCAGTGCTGTCAGCTGTTCAGAAATTTATGCGCAGACCATAAAAAACAAGGCTAAAAATTCCTGTCCCAAAAATCCACAAAAAAATTGAACTGTCTATATAAAACTAAGCAACTGGGAGCTTGATTGAAGATCCCTAGTCAGAAGGACAGAGAGAGCACAGCAGCACCACCTGGTGTCTGAACAGGAGTACAGGACCCTGAAAGCCTTAGGGCTTTCTGGCTCAGCCATGTACTGCTGGAGTTGCAGCATCCTATCTCCTGCTGAGTTACAGGTAGGCAGACTGCAGTCCTTTTTGGGGGGTCCATTCTGGGACAGAAGTGGGACCCATGAGTGTAAAGCTGAGGGATAGGCTGTGGGTGACAGCACAGTGTGAGGTGTAGTCAGAGGTACTGGGGTATGGGGGTAAGCGAATCGTGGAGTAGTGGCACTAAGGCATAAAAACATTGCTAAAAATCAAGCAGGGTTGCCAACCCAAGACATTTTTTTTTGCTGACAGTCTACAAGTTTTTCAAAAATTTAGCCAAAACATTTTTCTATGGTTGACGTTAAATCCCTAAATTTGAACCCAGTCCTTGTCCAGGGCTTGGCCAAAGGTTACATTTAAATTATATAAAATATGACAGTAAAAACATATACCAGTAAAATAAATTTGGTTGTCAGTAAAAAGTTTGCAGATTGTCAGTAAAATATTTGTGTTGAGTAGGTAACCCTGATCAATATTCAGTACCTCAGCCATATTAACTGGCCAAAAGGAACTGCAAGAATACTGTGTCGGGCACTCTACTAAAACACTATATCTATTGTACAAATGAAAGAAGTATTAACAAAATACCTAATGTTGCACTGCTCCTGTGCTTAGCAAAGGTGGTGTTCTTAACAATAGTGTGGTGAGAAAATCTTTCACTGGAGTCCCAAGATTTTCCTGGGCATAGAGTACTAAGCTGGTCCTAACACATTAAAAAAATAAATCATATGCAACTGATGCAAGTTAGAGGGGGAAAAAACAGCGGGGAAAATGGTTATCTTTTCAAAATCTTTCTTGAGGCCTGTTTAAAAAAAAAAGAGAGAGAGCGAGAGAGAGAGACGGCTGATTGAAGTGTAATGTCATTACTTGCCGGGGTAATACAGGATGTTAAGTGGTTGATTAACCTGCCTTCTCAGCATAAATATTTGGCCCTAAGTTGATATGTTAACTTTTTACCTTCTGAAGTTCGGTAGCAGCCAGCATGCGAATATACTGGGAGGTACACCCTTTGCAGTTGAAATTAGCAATGCTTCCCAAATTTGCCACGTTCTAGTGCAGAGCCAGATCGGAGCTTTGTCTAAATCTGGGGAGCTTCATCTCAGGAGCTTAAGTTTACATCCATAACTAGTGAATCATAATTATCTCTCATTTCTATCAGAAAAAGGGAGCAATATTACTGATTTCAGCACTGCTTTGATTTATACAAGTGCACTCCAGCTTTTGGTCAAATTTGGTGCGACACATGGGTTTATAAGCATAAGCATTATTTACTATAAATATTTCTCAGACAGATACTTACAGGTATATTATTCCAGGCTTTCTGCTAAATAACTGTAATTATTTTCTATGGGTGCTGATGATACCAGCTTTCTGCTGGCTCCCACAGGTTAGTAACTCTAATACTTTGCTTTGATTTACAAACAAAATTCTCACCTTTGGTTGTTAGCGCCTTCTATTTTTGGCTTTGTCTATACCCCTGGAATGCTGCAAAACACGAACGGATGCTGTACCTTATACCTGCATACAGAAAGCGGCCCCCAGGAATGATAAGTTAAGGTCTTAAAAAAAAGTGTTCCAATAAGGAGGCACAGACGGATGGGTTCAAAGGAATCTGACAAAATGCACCCTTCTAAATGAAGGCCTTAAAGGCAAACATATTGCATGCCAGCTCACGTCGATCAGAACTGTCAGAACAGGCATTTCCAGATAATACATCATGACATTCTCAAGCTCCCTGACATCTTGACGTCTGCTTGAACACTGATGAACAGCATCATTACTCCTAAATTTATTAATCAGGCTCTTGCTCTTTAGACAACAATGCCACTGGCTAATCAGTCTGAAGTTTACCATTTCAGGTAATGCCATTTGTGAAACTTTGGATTCAGTCTTCGTGAGAGGCAAGCATACTGCCTTCCATATGAGCTGAGAGAACTAAATCATTTGCACAATTGGGGTCAATGACAATCTCCGGTTACATTTTACATTTCAATTATGCATACTGTACACACACACATCATTGTAGTCAAAAGTTAGGCGATGCCAGAATTATGGTGGTCTATGCAACATTAATTCAGCTTGCTTTTGCTGTGTATTATGGTATAGTTTTTATTTACATGGTCCCATATTTCCTCCCATTCTTCCCACTGGACCCCTCCCACAATTAGTGTACAGAATGGACAATGATCACATCACAACTAGTGACTGAAGATTTTTACTTTTCCACATGTTTTGTTCACTATTCAAAGTCTGCTATAAAGGCATAATGATGGGCTTTTCTAAGCATTCATTAGTATAGTATCTGAATGCTGCGCAACCTCTTTCATGAGATTAATGGGTATTAATACAACTGTTTAACATCTGGAGAGCTGAGGCACAGTGAGATTAAGGTCAAAGTTATCCACTAATTTTTGGTGCCCACTTTGAGATGCTTATGGTTTGATTTTTCAGAGTACTCAGCATTACCTAGCACTTCAGGTCTTCTCAGCACTGCTCCCATTGACTTCATTTGTAGTTGTGAGTACCCAGTGTTTCTGGTCCCTTGGTCTCGAGGCAGGCAGCTGTGTGGGTCGGGAGCGATCCGGGCCCTTTTTCGCACCGCGCGGGCTGTGGCCAGCAGCCCGGGCACGCTGGGTCTGAGAGAACAGGCGACACGCTAGAATTAGTTGCGGACGCGTAATGGTTGATTCAAGATTGTTTACTTACACCGAAGATGGTCACGGTGTAGGCTGGACAGTTTCCCAGGCACAGCTCCACTTAAATCCTCGTTTGAGGACTCAGACAATATTCGGATCACTCCCACGGAGTTGTCGAGGCTCCGTGGATCCTTTTGCGCGCAGGTCGAGGGATACCTCGAGGATTGCGAACAGCGACGGGGAGAGGCTAGAGGCTGATCAGACCCCTGTTGCCTTCTTGAACTGCACTGGGTCCGATAGGCTCCACAGCGCTTAGAGATCTTCACACAGCATGAAGTCTCCTCCTCCTGGTGTTCGTGGAGTCCTCCAACTTGGGCAGAAACCACTCAAGCCTTTTATACGGCTAGCAAGCCAATCGCTAGCCGCCACGTGTGAATAATTTCGCGCAAGCCAATAATGGGGCTCGAATTATAATACAAATGGCGGGAACTCTTTGAAAAGTGCATTTCCGTGCTGCAAAGAAGAAATGCACACTGCAAAGAAAGCTACAAATTGGCGGGAAAATAATTCAGTGGTGCCAAAGCGCACACAAAACAAAATCACACCCTTGGGTTGTGACAGCAGCCAGAAAACAAGAAACACAAAATTAGTGATCATCTGTGAAAAGCTGTGACTTGGTATCTTTTCCATACTAAAATTCCCTGCCTCCTCCATTACAGTTTTCCAGCCATTGGACAAGAGGGCCAGAGAAAACAATCTCCTTTACTTACATGACCCTGATCCACAGACTAGGTTATTTTTGTTTCTGAAGGAGGCAGAAGTCCCATGGAAAAAAAAGCACTGTAGCATGCAATCAATGGCTATATCATATTGCATATGCTCATTAAACAGAGGTGGACCATAAGCCACCAAAGTGATACAGCCATGAAAAAAACAAATGAGCTCCTAGGGATGCATCAGGGAGCTATTTGCAGTGGGGCACAGGAGAGTATTAATGCCATTTACACAGTGCACTTCTGACTCCCTCTGCAATACTACTTTCTGGGTGTTTGGCTAGTCTTGCAAAAATGGTAGACAAGGAAGAATTTGGGGCTACAACTGGTGAAGAGGAAGAGGGAATAGCATTATGAAGGCACTGGCACTTGGCACTATACAGACAACTGGACTTCTTAGCAGGAGCTTCTGCATAAAATGAACAAAGACACTCAAGATATAGATGGACTGGACACACAATGCATGTATAGTAACATAACAACCTTTATTCCTAGTAATATAACCTGCCCTTACATGACTGGAAAAAAGGAACAGGCAAGCAGAGTTACATGAACTTACTAGAAATGGATGGAGAATTTTACCCAGGAAAAAACGTCAAGGGTAAAACTAAACCAGTATAGGTGTCAACGTCTACTTCTATTCTGGGGTAGTCATTTGCTTAAAGTAAAAACGCTATTTTCAACTTTCCCACCACCCAGTAGCAAAGTGCTGTAACAGCATCTGTTGCAGCAGTTACCTGGGAGCACTGGCCACCTGCCTGCTCCAGTGTTAACTGGATATAAATTGAAGTAATTTAACATCCTCTGCTAACTTGTCTTGTGTCTAGGCCAAAATGTAAAACAAAAAGGAGATAAAAAATATGCTTCAAGGTTTAAGATAAATAGTTCATTTTCAAGGAAAGGGGTCAGGGAAAGATGTCTGGATTCCAAGGGAATGCAAGAGAAAGGTAATGTGCACATTTTCACAGAGGACGGGGAAATAGATGTCAGACAATGTGAAAAGATGAGTGTCCATGGGTGTGGCCAGCATTCAGGGAACCTCCTATGGCCAGGGATGGGGGGTGGGGGTGGCATAGCAGTCCTATCACTTGCAACTCATTGTCCCTGGTTAACATAGGGCCCATTCCATCAGGGCAACTGAAAGATCAAATTATTTCTGCAGTGTCCAGATGGCCCCAGGTTCCTTGCCAAGGCTGAGGTACCATAGTTTTTGGCTCCTATTTCTCCTTCTGCAAGGCATATTGGGGAAACCAGTCCTATTCCCTCTTATGGAGTCCAGCCCAGGAACCTTGAGTCATGCAACAGAACAATGAATGCTTCTTCCTATCCCATAGGGTTGTTGGTCTAAGGACATAGGCAGACAAGGGTCTTTGGATAAATCTTTTATAAACTAACTAAATAGTTGAAAAAATTGTTCTTTGTAAGCTTTTGGGCACAAACACCCTTCTTCCGGCATAGGGAGAGTCCATCCCTGCAATTTTCATCCAAATCAGGCAAGAAATGACCGAGTTTTAGGCATTTTCATGGCTCCCCATTATAGCCTATGGGTGAAACATCGAAACAGCAAAACAGTTTTGATTAAATGAAACGGGACATTGCTTCAAAACAAAATGAAATGAAACTAAATGACGCAACAAAATACTGTCCCTTCGAAATGGCGAAACGGACATCGAAACGAAACGATGGTGTTTCGCACAGCCCTACTAGATACCTGCTGTATGCACTTGTTAATTAATACAGTTTAATAAATTGCCTGGTTCGGATTGTCCTATTCTGTATTAACTTTAATCCTCAATCAGTGAGGATTAATTCATTTGGACTGGAGCCAATTTTAATTCAGACTACAGATGTCTATGTGTATATAGTGATGCCTGTAGTCTGGAATAAAGCTAGAAAAAATGTAGCATCTATAAACAGCCTGCAATACTGAGTATCATAACGTTCAAGTCCCTTTGTGGATCTATCCCTTAGTTTCCCGTCTATAAAAGGGGATACCGCTTTGAATGAATATGTTAAAGTTGTGAGGCACCCATTACTGCAGTAAGGGGAGCATAAGCGTACATAAAAAACAAAGCAAGATGCAATCCATGATAGAGTTCTCAAAAAAGACATACAGACTGTAAGAGTAAGATTTAAGACAACTTACTTCCAACTCCATCTCTCCAGAAACATATTCTGTGCCCTCTGTATTCCCTCTAAAGTAGCTTCTTTTCCAATTCTATCTTACATAAATTGTATACAGAAGCAGTAATGAATCAGGCCAATAAATGTTTGATGTCTTCCTAAAATGTGATGCATCACAGTTAATCCATATACTGCAACTGCATAAAATTGCCATATTTATATAATTTTAAGGGAAATCAAAGATTATTTATAATATGCTCTTTCCAAATTATGAACAGGATATCTATAGTATATACTTGCTAATATCAAATGGCATGTTTCTAAACCCCTAGCACTTTGATATGTTATTATAAACTTTGGTGAAAACTTAGTCCAACAATTAGAACTTATTAGTGTTGCTATTGCAAAATTCAACTGTGATTCAAATGAAAAATGCCTTGATGTTTAGGTCCCATGATGAGTCTTCCTGTTGTCTGCAGGTTTCATCATGATTTCCTACTGTTACTGGATGGCAAATGGACCAGATATTTGTTTCTCAAGAAAGACTGCATAGAGTGGTTGTGAAAAGTTAGTGCATATGCATGTTACTAAAGGTCACCGTTAGTTTAATTGTGTGATAAACTTAGTTTGTATAAATCTGTAAGGCCATGATCCAAGAGCAGTGATTTAATTGAGTTTTGGATTAGACCCCTCACAATTCTAGTCTCCAAGTGGATCCCAGCCAAAGCTAATAAAATCTTCCACTAATAATTTTCAGACTGACCCAGTGGGGACAAATGGGCTTCATAAAAGCTAGCTTGTGATGCTTGAAGTTCTTTCCAGCTTAAATTGCTCCAAGTAACTAGGTCCATTGTGATTTAAACTCTGTTTTGCCTAAAGCTATGTTATTTGGAAGTATCAAAATAAATCCTAAAGTTTGTTCAAGTATTTAAAATGTAGTAGGCCTCTTTTACAACAATTGTTTTCCAACAAAGAACAACAATACACTTGACCAGAACAGGGGACTTTTCCTCTTCTCTTTTTGGCCTGCTTATGGTCATGCCACCTCTAATTATTGAGTTTTGCTTCAGGGCAGTAATTTTGGATTTTACTAAAGTGTTGCCACTGAAGACATCATACATTTATGTTCATACTATTGTTATGTTCATACTATTGAACATTTATGTTCATACTTTGTTCATACTAATGAATGTTAATGTCTAGTATTTCCTTCAAGAACCCTAGAATTCTTACTGCATCCAGCATATTGGTTAAGCTTTGGAGTCCTCTGTATACTAGATATACAGCACTGCGATGGCCTGTGGGGTTGCACTCCATTTCCAACACACCATACATGTTAAACAAGGCCATTGTAGGCCTTGGTTATTAGCAGAGAGGGAGCTTCCATGGAAAATCTGAGTGCTTAAATCCACTGAAGTAGTGTAGCTATTCAATAGCCGGTGCATATTAGGGGCACAGTGCTGTTGCTGATTCAGTGCTTTATATCACACACAATCTACAACAGAGAATCTAATCACTTACAGTCATTAAAATTCCTTTGCGTTTGTCATAGTAGTGGAATGATTAGTGTTTTTGCCCTGCTAATTACATTCTTCATTTCTCGAACTGTTGCATACTGCTATCCTTCTACCTTAAGCCTCATCCGTTCTCATGAAACCGTAACTGTTGTTGTTCCCATGGGGTGACTTGTTACCCCATAATTCAACATTGTTGGTCTTATGGGGTAACTTGTTACTCCCTCCACATGAACAAAATTGAACCAATGACAACAGTATAAATGTACCAAAAACTATTTATTAAACATACAGATTGTTTGAAAGGGTATTTATAATGATTTGAAACCAAAATATGATTGAACTAGAACTATGAACAAAATTTAAATTTATTTTAGAGTTTCAAAACGTGAATGAACAGTTTGTTAAGTCTGTAGTTCACACTGTTTTCAAACTAACAATTACTTCCAAAAACACTTCCCAACAGTTTTAACTAAATATTGCATTTGTCACAAAGCAGCAGTGATGTACCGTGGTACACACAAGTAAATTGCTTACAAACTTTGCATCATTTCCGAGTTTTGCGGTCATCTGTCCTTGGACAAAAAGCACAACATCCACTGATGCTTGCAGAAGGTTCGACTGGTGGGCATTATAGTAATTTGTAATTTAGGGCCGTCATACCAGACTTGATGGACTTACACGGATTACATATATCTATCATTCTTCATTTTATTTGTCCATCGATCTACTGGTGTCCAAGCTCCTGCAAACAAAGGTGCCATCTTCTTAAATGTGATCTTTGCTTCCAGTTTGAATTCTGGCCTAGCCAAATTATGAGGCTGGCAATGGCAGCCACATCCAGCCTATTGAATGGCAGCCACATCCAGCATATTGAAAAATAGTGTAATTGGCCACCTGTTGATGTTCTGTCTGCAGGTGGTCATATGGACTAAGTGGTCAAGGTTATCCACCCCAACCTTGTTTTTATTGTAGTCATGGATGATGCCATGGATGATGTCCGGCTTTCTTTGCTCTCCACCGACAAAGGGGTCACGGTGCATGCTTGACAGCAACAGCATAATTTTGGACTTCTTTGGAACATAGAAAACTAGGGTGAGTCCCCCATCAAAAGCAAAAATGAATGAAAGAGTTTCCCTTTTTCAAGCTGCTTGCATTCTGTTTGGGATATCGACCTTGTTTTTCCAAATCATACCCACACAGGTCAAGTCCTGCTATAGCAGTCTTTCTGCCAGGTCAGTACTTGTGAAGAAATTGTCACCTACAATATTCCTTCCCATCTTGTACCAGGGATGAACCAGTTTTTCAACGACCTGGGTACCAAGATTACCTTGGTGTGGAGCTTCTGGTTGCTTGCCCAGGTAGATGTCTCCAGACAGGGGGAATGATGTTGCTGCATCACAGCACCACCAAATTTTCAAGCCATATTTGGCAGGCTTGCTGGGCATATACTGTCTGAAGGGACAGCGACCCCTGAACGCAATGAGCTGCTCATCAACCGTTAGGTATATTCCCGGAATATACCATTTCCTGACCTGCTCCACAAATTGTCCAAATATCTCTAAATGTAGCAAGCTTGTCCACAGCTCTCCTTTCCTCACGTGTCAGCCTGTTGTCAAATCTCAGGTAGTTGGTGATTTGATGGAATCATTTTAAATTCATGGTGGCATGGAAGCGAGGATGCCTGGTGCGTTGCTCCCACAACTCCTCCAGTGCCGCATAACCACCGTGGTACAGATCACTCAGCAATAGGAGGCCAATGCAGGCTTTCAGCTCTGTTTCGTCCAGCTTTTTCCACTCCTATTTTCAGGATGGCTGTCATTCCACCCCCTGAATCTTCTTTCTGCCGCTCTGTTTGTTTCTCTTATGATAACAGTCAGGATATCTTGTGTGAGAAACAGGCAGAACCTTTCCAGCACTGTGTCTGTACTACTTTCTCTTGGTTCTGCTCCACATCCTGCTGTAGCTCTCCTCGGTCCTCCATGGTGGCCACTTCTGCTTGTGGCACCAACTCCTCCTCATCTGATCTGGATGAAGCTTCCATAGACGCACGATCTTCTTGCTCTGAACAATCTCCCATGTCTGGAACAAAGACAGCATCCTCACAGCCTTGGGATAAGATTTCATCAATGGATGTGTTGCTGTCATCCCCGATTACCTGTGCAAGAAAGGCTTCAGCACTGTATATGTGCTGCCTTCCCATCCTGGACTGCGGAAAAAAAACGATTACTGCTGAATGCATATAAATAACAAAGACAAGCCTGTCCACCTATGCTGTCACAGAAGCAATTTCACCCTGCCCTATAGCAACGCAGGTAGCACCCTCTCCTCCTGGGCACAGAAGCCAGAGACCAGCATCCACCCTTTGCAGGCAAGCCAAATGTGGGTGGATGCTGTTTGGAAACCACACATGCAGGGGCTTATTGAGAGGAGGTAAAAGGGGCATGGGGGGGGGGGGTGTCAAGCCCTTACCATTGAAGGGGACTCCATAGTGCATGCGGTATTGCCGTATGATGTTGTTTCTTTTTCTTCTCTGCTGTCCCTTTGCTCCTTGTCCTTACTTCCAACAAAGGCAGGGCAAACTAGCTTGCATGTTATGAAAGGGGCAGGTGAGGTGGAGTTTTGCCATGAGAAAAGAGAGCAGAGGTGGATACGGGTGTGACAAAGGGTTTTGGGGTTTTTTTTGGCAAAGGGCAGGATGTTTTGATGACCTTGCAGCCTGCAAACACAGTGTTTAGCAAAAGGGATTACCACATCTTCTGCAAAAGCAGAGTGGAGGATGGTCATCCACTAGTTACCATGGATACCCGGAGCCGACATGAATGAGTTGTGAATGAATGCTGACCTTTCAGGTGCATCCACCTGAAGTGGCCAAACAGGTTTAGGCCTGTCACTTATACAGAAATTGCACTGGGGTAACAAGTTAACATGGACTTGGGCTAAATTGTTACCCCATATGGAAAAACACATTCATGCCTGGGGTAACATGTTACCCCAGGCAGTTTTTCATCCACAGAGAGCAAACCATTCATGTAAGATAGCTGTTCTTTGGGGATATTGTGCACTGCGGTGCCAGTGACAATGTCCTGAAACCAAAAATTTTTAGAATTAATTAACTTTAATATACTACACAAAATATGCATCTGGGCTAGGAAATTACCCCATGGGAACGTATAAAGGTTAAAGATGGTAATATCTATAACCAAAGCAGTTAAATGTTTACATGAGATAAAGAGTCAAGTAGCTGGTAAGGTGTAAGCTTTGGTAATGACACCATATTCACTTCAGTGACAGTTTGGGGAGTCTAAATAATGCAGGATTGGGACCCGTTAGGTATAGCAGGAAAGGAAGATTAGTGGCTATTAGGGTTTCTGTGGCCTACATCTAGTTGTTACTAGGGTCACATTCAACTGTGTTTTAATACCAACTCCCTCCCGCTCCGCCAACCTCCTTTTTGCATCCCAAGTAGCTTGATCTCAACCACAAAGGAAATAAGGGTACAGCTATGTCCAATATCAAGTGCTGATGTTCAGGTGTTTTCATTTATCCAGTTTTGCAAGGGCTGTCTCTTCTGGTTTAAGCTCGAACTGAGCTCTGACTGTTAAAGAAACCAGGAATCTTTAACCTAGGTATTTCTCAGCTTTGTGTTAAATACTTTTCACTCTCCTAACTTTAGATCGGGGTGGATAGAAACAAATTAATAAAAAATACTGAATTTTTACAATTTTATATATTTTTTTCAAAATTAATCTATTTAAAATTAGTTTTTCAACAGATTGCGCTAAAGTCTAATCTTACTGTAATTCATAAAAATAGATTACATTAAGATATTCAAGCAGTATACTTGTTGCTAAAATTTTAAAGTTTGTCAAGCTACTGCACTTGTGGAAGTCCCCAGCTGCAACCAGCTTGATGAGGTATTAAACCAGCTTTTCACAGAGCAACTTCTTCAGGTGCCAATCAATATTTTTTCAGTCCTGTTTATTCAACCAGTTCCAATCAAGAACCATTTAATTCAAAGCTGGGAACCCAATTAGGATTTGGAAAAAAGCAGGGAAGCTTATTTTCTTCTTCTGATGTAGGTATAAAAATGGGGTGTCAGAGGAAGGGACCTCTGAGACAAACGGTGACCATACACAAATTAATTTAATTCATGATCTACAGTTAATACCTTTGTTTAATAAAGGGTTTCTTAATGCAAAACATATTTTGATATTTTTTTCTGTGCATCCAGCCCTTTAGGGAGAGTCGTATTTAATTATTTAATTAGTTCATTTACAATTTTTACCTGAATGCTCTCTCCCCTCTTATAAGGCACACAGGTGAAACAAGAAGAAACCACAGAGTCTGAGAGATCTGTAGGACAGGAAGAAGACATGAGCAACAACCCCAACCCAGGTACTGAGAGCTTAGATAAGTATGAGGATTAATAGCCAGGTATAAATGTGGGATCTACTATATGGGAGGGAAGGCAAAGCAGTTGGCAAAGGAGAAGAGGAAGTTAATACAACAACAGGAGTAAAGAAGGGAGAACAGACAATGGAAAGAGACTGGGAGGAGGACAGATTGATTGGTGGCTCATGGTTATCCTGATTGACTAATGCACCCAGATTTTTCTCCACCAACTTTCTTTCCAATTGATGAGTTCTGCTCTTACATCACAAATTCTTATGGATAGTTACACAGTGCATGATCTTGCACTTTGTATTAATACATTTAATAAATAAATAATACAGAATTTCAACTGCTCCAATCTTCAAAATCTCCCTGCAAGATATTCCATTCCTTCTCTGTGTTAACAATCCCTCCCAACTTGGTGTCATCAACAAATTTCATTAGCATATTTTAACTTCTTGTATCAAAGCTATTAATGACAATATTAATAAAGATCAAACAACCAATCCTTGAGAAATTCCATAAATAACCTCCCTCCAGTCTTATAGCTTCCTTTTCAGCACAACCTGCTGTCTTCCTTCTGCTAAATTCCTTGCCCAGTTTACAACTATTGAACTAATCCCTATTTTTTCTCGCTTTACTTTCCAATGTGGCACTGTGTGAAATGTTTAACTAAACTCTAGACAGGTTATTCATTCTACCCTGCATCCATATTAAACATCACACCTCTTACCAAAAAGCTGAAGCCAAGTAGTCATTTAATTTGGGGCCATTTCTAGATCATCTTTAAGATCAGCCTGCACCCTCACAGCCCCGTCTCCCATTCCTTTTCTTCTTCTTTTCCCAGTACATCTAAAGAATTTACTATTTTTACAGTTTTTAAAATTTTCCTTTGCAGTGTCTAACTCATCTTGACTTTTGGAAAAGTTCACTTTTAGCCCAATACGTCCTGACTCTAAGACACCTTTCTTTGCTGATCAGTCCCCTTTCCCATTCTTTGTAGGCTTTTACTAAGAGATGCCTCTCCTCGGCTGAGTGCCTCCTAGGCACATAAGACCTACCTAAAATTATTTCTTTAGAGCTCGTCTACACCATGACAGCAGTGTGTCCCAGTACTGAGAGGCCCGAAGAGGCCTCACCCACCCATGCCTGCTGATGTACTTCAAACTGGAAAGTTGGTTATTGGGGAGGTAACTCTGGGTTCACTCCTAGTAGCTACTCTTAGACATGCAGAAGGCTAAAGGCTTGAGGATGGGTAGGGAGAGATGTACGTGGAGTGGTTTTGCTGATGTATTCTGGGATTTGGTGTGTGCATGGGGATATGTGTAGGAAGGGCACACTCGGATCCCTTTCGATGCCAGTACCACCACTGCCACTGTGTAGACAAGTTCTCATGGCACTAAAATTCTTGCTCTTACCTGACCTTGCAGTTAGCTGCAAAGACTCCAGGAACTGAATATGTATCAGGTGTCCTAGAGCCCCTCACTGCTACACAGAACACGAACATCAGCAACACTTCGATCCTGATGTATTTACTAGCTGATCTGGATGCTGGATTAGGAATTTGGGTCAAGATTAAAAAAAAAAAAAAAAAGACTGATTTTGTGTGCTCAATCTGAGGCCTCTTAATTGTTGTTCCCAGAAGGCTCCATGCATTCTGAAATGCAGGCCTCTTCAAGGATTTTCAGGTGTTGAAAAATTCAATTACTACCCACTTCTGAAAATCTTGTCCTTGCTCTGTAAAAACCTCTAGAACCTCCTAAATTCGACCGGCCTTCCTGCACATCTAACTGAAACAGTTTGCTTAGGAGAAGCTTTTAAAAAGTATTCAATCTCAGGACCAACATTTTAAAAATAAATATGGTAAATAATACTGAACAATTGATACACTTGACAAAGTGACAATCGGTTGAAAGATGAACAAAGAGAAAAATGGGGAATATTTAACAGATGAAATCATGGTTACATCCCTTTTGACCAACTATCTTTGCCGGCAATGCAAGTGTCAAATGGGTCATATAATTGTTAAGAACTGAGAAAAAACTCAAATGAATTCAGATGTTTTACAAAGAGAATAGGGGACTCAGTTCTTACTGACATATTAAACTGCATGTTCAATTTTCTATGCAACTTGTTTTTAAACAGCTGTATTGATTCAATTGCATATGATAAATCCTGTACAAAAGTATGTATGCTAAAGATCAAGTGGGAGTTCCCAGGCAGTTTAATTACCTTTAAAGCTTCAGTAGACTCAATGGGTGGAACTCAAAGGGAATATTGGAAGCATAGCTTTAAGCCCCTCATAACTTTGGTCTTGATTATCTGGCAGATCAAAAATCAGGCTTTGGTTGCCCAAAATTAACTAGGATATTATTTTGAGATAACTCCCCTATGATCCTGATGACCTCCTGTATGTATTCTTACCAAATACTGTATTTTCAGTTTGATATTTTCCACTCTGAGGAAAGATTAATTTGAAGGTTTAGGGACTGGGGTACTTACCTTATTTGTGTTGTATCTAGAAATTTACTGAGCACTAGAAAAAGGTTGCTCGATTTCCTGAAGCCAGTAAATCATAACTAGTTCTTCTTTACGTTCAAGAAGAAACAAAAACAAGGGTACGATTCAATTACTAAAGAAGTTGTAGAAATTAATGCATTCAAAATATTCGAATAAAAGTAATCCCTGCTCTCCCCGCTTCATCCTGAAAATGCCATTTTTAAACAAGGGTGTAGGTTGTAGCCGTGTTAGTCTAAGGCCATAGGCAGACAAGGTTCTTTGGGTGAATCTGATACCTTTTATTAGACCAACTTAAATAGCTGGAGCATTCAAGCATTTAAAACACTAAATTTAAATGTCTTTGATACCATAAAGAGAGGGTTGTGGTTTTCTGGATTTATTTTCTAATCTCACTAGTATCAGAAGTAGTTAGGTTAACAATCTGAATACTCCCCGATTTAATTCCAATGTATTATTCAGATCCTTAATGATTTAAAGTAGAAGATTTGTTTTCCTTCACAGTATCAACAAGATCTTTATTCAGTGATATGCCTAGATGTAACTTATTCTTTTTATAACCAATCTGACGTGGCAAAATCAAATAATAACAACACCTCAGATTTATAGCTATTACCTACATGAGCATTTAGCCTCAAATTTTACTAAGGTTTATTAACATAAGAACACCATCCACCTTGCATTATTTAGTAGTATGGTTCTGTATCACCCTGGATGCATAGCTTCTCTGCAACTTCTAGAGGGTAGTAATGCCAGTATGGAGATAACAGTGTCTTCCTGAAAGGGCCAAGACTGTTAAACGCATGATTATAAGATCATTTGTAATAGTTATTTGACATAACCTTGCTGGGTGGAACACTGGCACAATTCTGTATCCTGTAGTCATAAATATACTCCTGATAAAATCAGGGGGATAGCACCTAAAATTTGCAGGGTTTGGTCCCAGTATTTTGTCTATAAAGAGGCATTTGGACTCCATCCTCCAATTACTCCCGTACGTTTATAGACATAGAAATGGTAGGCTTTGGTTTATTCACTTTAAAAGCTCCTTAACGATTAAAAAAAAGTGTGGAAAGGTGACATTGTCCAGGGATAGAAGTGTCCTGATAGAGCTCAATGAAAAGAACTGCCCCCCATCCCAATGAGTCATTATACACTTCAAAGGCTATTTGATCCAGGGATTTCTTTCCCATTTATTGTTTCTGTCTTTAAGAAATTATTCAACTCATGCCCTTCTCCTCTTGTGATTAGAGCCGCTAAAGGTCTTATCCCACAGACTGCCTTCCTCTCATAATTTGGGCACAGAGATTACTGAATTGAATATTTTAAAACCAATTATTATTGTCTTTTTTGAGAAATATGAATATTCTTGCAATAACAATAGAATAATACACTGTGTAATTTGAAAGCAAAACACAAGTCACGTTTAACCAAGAAACCAGCACCAGTAACAGGGAGACCTCAAGGCTGTGGAATGACTCGATTTGAATGCCTGCATGCCCAACAGCAGGGAATGGTACAGAAGAGATGCCTTTGAAGCATTTCCCTTTTGCCAGCCAACATGGTTTCTCTCTCACCTGGAAGCCAGGTCAGGCAGCTGCTCTTCATTCTGGCACTGATTTTGACAAATCAACGAAGATCTGATTCAGCAATCACTGAAGTCCAGGGAAGACGCTGATTTTAGTGGTCATTGGCTTGAACTCATAGAGTTGGTGAGTAGGGCTGCTGACGTATGACATAGAGGTGGCAGATGCCAGGCGCTAGATAAGTACAACTGCCACTTTAGCCCTTGTGGTCTGAGCTGCTCTTTCACTAGAGGCAGAGATATAATAGGTAGGAGAGGATGAAGTCTTGTGAATGTCACCAGTTAGGGCTCTGGAGGCGAAGACCAATGAAAACCTTGGGAAGGAAGAGCTGCAGTCAGGGCATCACCCATTTACACGACCTCTAAAAAGCACAAGGGGTGCATTTGTTGATCAATGCCATCAAATGCCACAAAAATCCTCCAACAGATGCCCATGCCCATGCCTACTTATTCAGGACTAAAGGGCTTGGATTTTGCTCTTGTGTTGGCACATGCTTACGTAGATTTGAGCATTTACAAATATTTTGAAGGTAAAACTCAACATACTTGTCCTGACAACAGTAAATCTAAAATATCTAAGAGTGAAATTATCCTGGATAGATTAACTTGCTTTATTACGGGTTTTGGTATATTACTTTTCATAATGAAGTAACTTTTTATTTAGTTTAGATGTCACCACACATTCTAAAATTTCTTATAAAAGAAGCTGTCTTATAAGGTTATTAAAAAATGGGCAAGATAAGACTCCTATAACAGACCAGGGAATCATAGAAGTCAGGGAAGGACCGTCTCCAACTTAAAAATGGGAGTTCCTTGCAGGAGAAAAAGCTTACAAAACCAAGGTACATTTTCTTCTTAAGTTACGGGATGGAATTTACAGTAACTTAATATTTGTTATAATGGTGAAAATCCCTTTTAATTGAATAAATTTGCTGAAAAGCTTCATAGATGTAATGGTTTTATGAGTCATTTACTAGAAAAGATTGAGCTCTTTAAGAGGATCCAGCTGTAACTTGCCCTGAGCATTGTATGAATTCTTCAGCAGAACTGATGACTTTTTTTTGTCTGTGTGGTTGAAAATGATACCCAGTAGTTTTGTTTATCAGTGGAAAAACTTGTTTAAACACATTCAGGACTCTGCTTCTGTTTTTATTGAACCTAATCCATCTGTTTCCCTTATTAAGACTGTTTTATACAAATACAATCAAATCTGTGAAATTGTGCACATGAGATTCATATTTAAATTGAGACAATATAATTGTAGTGCATTTTGATGTTCTCTAAATGAGAAAGACACATTAGGCTACAGTATATCTCCACAGGCTTTTTGGCAGAGCACGTAACTTTCTTTTTTCCCCACCAAGAAAAATGAAATAAAATTTTGGCAAATTAGTGAGCCTAATCTACACAATAAATCATGCATGTCAACTCAATTTGGTTTCACATTTTTTGCTTTATCACAGGTCACCATTTGGCACTATTGCAGATTTTCCTCCTATTCTGCCCTATCGGAAGGAACAGAAGTTAGATCTTGTTAGACCAGCTGGTTTGTTTGGTTTAGATGGAGTTTGGTTTAGATGCTAAGGATTTTGTTAGTTGTCTGCTCTGCCTTCGTGGGTCTATTCTTGTGTCTGCCTTCCTCTGGTTCACTCTCCTCCATCCTAATTTATTTCTAAACTCAGAGCTGCTGCCTAAAGGTATATTCATGCAAACTAACAAAACGCAACGTGCTGCCAAAAATACTGCACAAGCCACATGCTGAGCCAACTATCTTCCTAAAATGATGCCTTTACTGTAGAGCTTCTTGGGTAACTTAAATTTATGCTTGACTGGTACGGTATACAGACTCATTATTTAAAACAAAACAAAACAAAACAAAAAACACTATTACTTATATCAGCATTATTGTATTCTTGCTGAAAGAAGAATCAAATTATTCTGTTTTTACTCTTCAAAATTTCTTCCACTTCATCTCTCTGCCAATGATTTACAAATGATGTAGGATTCAATACCTGTGTTTTTAGATAAAAATACCCTACAATACATTAAAATTGTGGAAACATCATCTAGTACATTAGGCATCAAAAGATTTTTTTCCTTTAAGAAGCTGATTTAACTTGTCAGCATTCATAGGAAAGTTGAATTTTAGGGCGAGTTTTAAACCCTGTTATGAACAGAACGTGGTGATATGTTCACAACTCAAGGTACTAGAGAAAGTCCTGGAGCAGGTGACAAATTAATTAAAAACATTCATACAGATAAATCTAATACAGATCTACTCTATTAACCAGACAGTACCTAAATCTTTGCGAACAGTTAAACTGAATCAATAGTTAAAATGAAAATCCTTAACTAGATTTGAAACCTGCTTTATTTGTGCTTAAAAGAGCTTGTGAGTTGAAACAAAAATACTTACTGGAGAAAATATGTCAGTAGTATATATTAACTGCATTCCCACTCAGAACAACCAAGTCCATTTTTTAAAATTAGGCTTATTTCCCTCACTCTGTTGTTTCTGCCCTTTGTTTAGCCTTTTAAACTTAATTTCTATTAGTCTAGTGCATTTTGTTCTGGGACGCAATGAGGTCAATAGAAATCCCAAACTGCAGAAATGTTAGTGAAGTGAATTCTCATGCAACTGGTTTAGCCAAGTATAATCCCATTTTTAAAAGATAATTTCACACATAAGAAGGCTTAGTTAAATGTAGTGAAACAGGCACTAGGCCTACTGCTAAGTTGACAACGTACAGACCTGGAAATACATGTAAACTCTTTTGTTCTTAAGAGACACAGGGAAAG
>NW_005841958.1:2346137-2346621 GCF_000455745.1 Alligator sinensis | reverse complement strand
GATGGCTAAAAACCTTCTCCGACTGTCCCCCACCTGCACAGCTGTGACTTGCCACTACAGGGCTGGTGACCCAGGACAGGCTTCTACCCCTGCTCTAGGTGTGCAAGAGAGAGACAGGGGTTGGGGAGAAGGGGGCAGGAACATGAAGCTGGGAGGCAGAGAGTTAATAGGATGGCAGTGAGTAATGAAATGGGAGGTGGAAAGGAAATGCGGCTGTGGGAAGGGTGGTGAAATGAAGGAAGTCAGCCACTGAAGGATAAAATAAAAAGTAAAAAAAAAAAAGAATTTAAAAAGAAATCAAGAGGAAGTAAATTAAAGATCTCATGTTTTAATAAACTGGCTGGAAATTGTTTTATTTTCAGTGGGTGCATCTACAAGTGTGCCCGACCACGCAGTTGTTATTACTATAAAGCATTTAGTACTTGCTTTAGCAAGTAATAAATGACTGCACAGTAACCGCAGAGTCCCAGTGTGCACGGGGCCT
>NW_005841958.1:2339216-2346127 GCF_000455745.1 Alligator sinensis | reverse complement strand
CACAGTAGCAACGAGCTACAGTGCAGTAGCTTTGGCATCACGGTTCGTGGCCGCCGATGCTACATCACTGTAGTGACTCGTGTAGATGTGCCCAGTTAGGACATTTTTAATTTATACATGCATGGAAAACATGAATTCTGCTCTCTGTGGTCACGTCTACACGTTGCCTTACATTGCCATAGTGAAGTGCTATGTCGCTGTATTGCGCGCTATCGCAAGGTAGCGATCACATGGGTCTGCACGTATTCGGCAGCTATAGTGGTCCAAAACTGACCTGGTAGTGTGGGCCCCGGGGATGCAAGTTAGGGCCCTTATCTGGCAGTACCAGACTAAGGGAAACACCACGAGGTCCTGAGCAGAGCTGAGGGAGGTAGCCTGGGACCCTAACCAGTTGCCAGCATGGGGCTAAAGGAGGAAGTTCAGGGCCCAATCCTGGCACACGGGGGACTGGCTGAGCCACTCATTTGGCCTCAGAAGCCAAAAGATTGACCACCACTGATCAAGATAATTAAAAAGGAGAGAAGGTCACTAATATCTGTGAAGAACAATTAGCAGGAATCAGATACATTACCATGACCCAAGAAATCAAATGAATGCCTCCTCACGGTCTATATTGAAATGCCACCATTGCTGCTGGTCAGTTGATTATAAATTTTGGGTTGAGCTGAAATCAAGTGGGGTCCAACTGCACCACTGCACCCCAAGATCTGCTCCTGCAGGACTCCACCCCTCACTCCATGCAACTTCTGGAGGGAAAAGAAGGAAAAGCAGCGGAAGCAGCTACCATCTTATATCTTCATGCTTCTATCTTGGGCAGAAAAATCAGCTTCCTTACTTAAGACATGCACCCCAATTTCGGAAGTCTAATTTTTGGGGAAAAGGTGCGAGTAGCATCGAAATGAATACGGTACTTATGTATGAGCTCCCAAAGTATTTTACAGTATTGTCTCACAATATTACACTAATTATTCAAGTATTTTAAAATGTAGCGTTGTGAACCATTACTATGGAATATTGGAGTAAACTTCCATAAAGGAACATTAAAGCCATAAAATAGCCAAAATAATTTGTTTATACAATTATAGAATATAATTGATGATCAGTGTCAGAACCATGTGTAAAAATTCAATGCAAGTTTCAAAGTGATTAAATTTCTCATGGCATGTAGTAAAGAAAGCCAATCTCCACATCACTCCATTGGGTTCAAACATAAAACTACCTAACAGATCTTCTTGTCTTCTATGTGTTTCAACGTTCTTAAAAATAATTATCAAGTAAACTATGAGGAGCAAAACATCAGTGTCTGTGTATATGATGGGAAAAACATTGTTCACTAATGGCAGATTAATGAAATGTACTACTTTACTGGGGAAAAAAACTTTACTGTAAAGAAGTGGTACAAAATACTAGTAATTGACTACTTACTAGTTGTTACTCGGCACATCATGAAGCCAATATATTGACATAACTAAAGCGCAGTGAGAAGACAGGTCTTTTTACTACTATTGTAAAAGTTGTCTACAAACGTCATGATGTTCATTAATTTTAAAACGAGACCCTCTGATGTCCCCTTTAAAGGTGTCCTGGGGAGTCAATTTTCAAAGCATGCTTAATGTAAGCAGCAGATATCTGAGAAGGCATCCCTCATCACCTAAGCAGCCCCCGCATGAATCATTTAGAGAAGGAGGTGATATGACACCTTTCAGCATTTTTCTTGTTAGAGCCATTGACACCTTGTGACAGACACCTACATGGGGCAACAATAGAGGCAATCTGGTCTGCCACGTGGTGTATCCAACACCAGATTTCTTGAGGCCCTTTCTAACTTCCCAATGAAGCTGGTTAGTTTAATCCCTAAAGATTATAAAACAGTGTCCGAGAGACTAGGGAAACAGAGGTGACAGCTGGTTGAATCTCTCCACTTCTCCTCGACATCTGCCTTATAGGTAACACCTTAGTAACTAATCCATCTGCTCTACTTTCCAGCATTAGCTGCTGCTACATTATTTTGTTTCTCTGGTTTTCAATGTGACACTGATTCAGCTAAAAAATAAAAAAAAGAATGCAATGTTCAATATCATTATTATAAAAAGAATCCAGCACATGTCTGGCAAGAGGTCCTCTTAAGTATCAATCCAGGTCCCACTGACTTGAATGTGTTTTTGGATCAGACTTCTGGTATCAAACCCAAACTCTATGCTTTTCCTGTCCTCAGTGGGGGGCACTTAATCAGTTTGTACATTATATAAATCAGAATAAAATGATGTATGCACCATTTTACAACTTTAATTGAGAAATAAGATGCCTGGTAGAAAAAGAAAAGAGTCACAGGAGGTGTTTTTCTTTCCTCCTTTCAAAATGCATGCATGCCCTCAATACTTTTCAAAAAGACTTATTTTTAAGCTATAAACATATCCAAATATAGCCACAGAGTACTTCTGTGTCATAAAACACCAATCACTGCACTGATTAGAGTATATAAAAGGCACTGATTATATCTAAAAGCTTTGTAGAAACCACAGTATAAAAATATAGTGAAATCCAGAAGTAAAAACAACTAGACCACAGAAATAATCTATGTAAGATATTTATGTGGCTATGCTAGACATAGTATCTTAGAGCTACACACTTTTCAAAATTATTTTGAATTTTGCATGGTGACACCTGCATGGGAGAAACTGGAGTATTTCGAGCTGAAAGCATTTTGTCACATTATTCTGTGTGTTATGGACGTCGAATTTCTTTAAGTCAGTCTCACTCCTACCTCTCACAAAATGACACCATTGTAAAATAATTCCAACATTTAATTTATATGCGGAGAACAACAGATGGGATTTGTTTTTATCATTGTTATTTATAGATTTAGTAAATACCCAGTGTTCCAGAAAAGGGCAACATATTGCAAGTAAGCTGCAGACAAAGCTGGCAAAAAAGCTTAAATTATACCAGATCAAAAAGCATGCTTTTGGGGGAGGGAGGGGGGGAAATGAGGGAGAAAAACCCCCTTAAACTTCATTCTGACAAGTACCACAGAAATTACTCAACAACCATAGCTTATATAGTTGGAAAGAGAGGGTGCTGCATTTACTGTCCCTTCTAGATTACATCTAGAGATTTTCTATACTTCTCTTGATATATAAATTTATTTTTAAAAAAATCTGTAACTCAACTTTTATCAAGGTGTTGAAAAAAATCATGCAGCCAAATCAACAACGGGGAACCTGGAAACTAGTGAATGTATCTAGCAACTTATATTGCCCCCCCATAACTACAGTTTCTGAGCATCTAACAAATTATTTTATCTATGCAATAGCATGAGTAGGGAACATATATATCATTATCTCTGTTTTACAGAAGGGAACAGAGGTTGAGAGAGGTAAGATTCAGCACATCTGTGACAGAGTTGGGGATTTAACCTATATCTGCAGTTCAGTGCTTTAGAGACCATTTTCTTCCCTCCATCCTGGAAAGAAAAGGCTTTCTAACTCTATATTCACTGACAGTTGCAAAGTCAAGAAGTGGACTGGAATTAGGACTGATAGAAGGTTGCAGAAAGGTGGGAAAACATGCGGCAAAAGTTGAGTAAAATTTCCATGGCCAACACATGGCAGGGCACAGATGCCTCAATAAAGCACACCAGCCTTTGAGAGAGTCATTGTCAGGACAATATTGAGATCTTCAAATATGGAAATGATTGGTGGAATAAACTCTTTGCATGCCTTATTGAGGGAGCCAGTCAGAAAAATACAGAAGATAAAAATCCAAACCAAAATTCAGACAGCAGAGGAACTTGGAGTGTGCAGGACTCACAAATAAAGGAGTTCCCTTCATGAGCAGCACATAATTAAAAGAAATGACTCCAATCCTGGTATAGCTGTCACCATCATACTACCTCTAAAGAAGAAAAGGGATGAGATCATATTATAGGGAGAAAAAATAAGCCTTATTAATGGTGTGCAAGAATGTGTGTGAGAGAGAGAGAGAGAGAGAGAGAGAGAAAAAACATTTCTGGAGGATTTTGGCTGCTAGTCTCTCTAGAGAGATTCTGTTCTGGAGCTGGTATCCTGGGAAAGTGATACCGAACATGCATCTTCCAACAATATCTTCCACAGATGACTGGTAGCATCCCAGACGTTACTACCAAAAATCTCATTGTAATATATATAACATTTGTACAATGTGAAGTGAGAGGAATGGCGATTGTGGTCTTTATACAAGAAGACACACCAAATTAGCACATTAGAGCAAGATGGGTTTTCAATAATTCCATTTTTTGTTGACTACAATAGAGATGTTAGGAAACACTTTCAGAATTGCCCTTCAAAAATTTAAATCCTGCCGAAGCTGAAGTGTAGTCCTTGGTTTTTTACAGCCCTTACTGTTCCTTTATCATAAATATCCACATTTGATTAGAACCATTAAGAAAGTGCATGTATTACACACGTATTAGGCACAGATAGTAGTATTAAACCTCAAGAGACTGCTGTAGTGCACTGTGGTGTTTTATTAGTGTTAGACATGCAATATTAAATGGGAAAAAAATAAAATACTGAGATTACATATTTTAATCAACTAAATAGAGTTCAAGACTTATTGCATATTATGTGACGAAAATAATGTTTTTCATGCATTATCATATGTCTACAGCTGTCATGTGCATATAGTTGTGTACCTTTAAGAAATTTGCACAAACCATTCATTGCACAAGACAAATCAATCCTTTAAGCAATACTCACATCTTTATACACCTCCTATATAAACTTGGATCTCCAGCACTGTATTGTACGTTATGTAATATAAGCCTCTCGGAAGCTTCTAAGACAAAAAGGAACAGCTGTATCATCTGTAACATACTTAACAGCGAATATAGCTGATTCTTCATCATTCAAATCATGAGAGATAAAATGAAGGCCAAATATGTCTGAGAAGACCATGCCTTTTTCAACAGAAATCTCTTAAAACCCTTCAGAAAGAGATTAAAGTGCTACCTATTGCATATTAAATACTTCCAGTGACTGTATCTAGATTTGTAAATGTTGTAAATCATTGAAAATGGGGGTTCATAATGGAAGTGCTGACAGACCCTTAAATTTAGCCTCATGAACACAGCAGCGCTATAATCCTTCACTATTTACTTCAAAAAAGAGGAAGTGAACCAACATGCTTTAAATATCACCATTGGAAAAACACACAGCTAATACCTTTACCATATCTACAACAGTTATGGATGCATAAAGAGCAAAAAGCATGAGCTTAGTTTAAAACCTAGGTATGGAGTAGCTTCTTTTTTTTTTAAAGCTAGACATGTAAATAAAACTCCAGTGCAGCAGCAGATAGATTAAGACAGCAGTTCTGTTTGTTTTGAGATGCATCTAGTTAAAGGAAAGGGATCCTTACAGCAAAAAGTACAAGCTGGTCACTAATGAGCTTGGTTCTGGGTTAGATCCCCAATCTGTGAAACCTTTTCAAATACAAGGCAACATTTTCACAGCTGGAAAATTACAAGTAGTTCTTGATTTGTGGCCAACAGCAATAGATGTAGTTATGTATAATCTATGGATAATGCTACATTCATTGGTAGGTGGCAAAACCAAGCTCAGCATAAAACACAGTAGCAAAAGTTTAGATATAAACATTAAACATTCTTCTTAAATGGCAATAAGTTTTAATTTGTTATTTACAACTCTAAAATATGGCCTTGAAATTCACTCTATAAAGTAAGTAGTTAAATATATTACTATTAACATAGCTGTTTCAAAGGAACATTTTAAAGTATAGTACATATATCAACAAACCTTCATGTTAATTTTTCAAAGAAAAGATCAACAACAATGTGCAGATTGCTAATATCGTTATCCCTAGGTTTTAGGGTATTAAAAGACAGATTTGAAGTGTCATGGTACTACAGCTTTAAAATTATTAGAAAGTGTGTTCACCACTAAGGGTGAAACAGAAGTTTCTTTGTGTTCAACAGATGTATGAAATATTCTGTGTGAAGCAGTGTGATTTGAAAGCTGCAAGGTCCGTAAATACTTTGAGTGAGAAGATGTCCTTTCAAACTAACTTGTTATGAAAAATACAGAAACAATTGTTTTGTTTTTTTTTAAACAGAGAATCATGTCCATTTTCTTTCCAGAATTATTCCAAAAACAATTAGTACCTTAAAATACACAAACTCGTTAAAATATTTTCATTGGTCAATGTTTCATTCTGCTTATTTTAATAACTGTACCTTTCCTTCCTTACATTACGCTTCTCCCCCCTCCCCGCCTTTTTGTTAGCAACTATTAGAAACAAAAGGTGCTTTTATTCACTTACATATCAGATAAAGACCTAGATGGTGCATTAAAAGCTTCACTAAATTTCTTCACTAAAGCATAAAAATAATCTTTTTGCTACCTTTAATCTGCTTATCACTTCTGGTATGCAAATATGTCAAAGGATCTACTTTTAGTCAATTATGCATTTCGATATTCCACATTAACATTCTAAGAGAAGTGTTTCCAGAGGTGCTAAATATAGTAGAGCTTAATTTTAATAATTATAAATTGGCTTGTAGAAGTAAAAACTCATCAGGGTCAGTTTTCCTGTTGATTTACCAGTGAAACTCCCACTCTTCTGTATGACCTAGTGATGACAGTCCCTACACAATCAGACTCATATTGTACCAGCGATTTTTTTTTTTTTAATTTAAGGGAAACAAAAATTCAATGGCACAACAATTCTACAAGTATAGCAAGTAAAAACCACTGGCTTTAGCCAAACTATTCCTTAACGTTTTAGAATCTTTGTGGTAATACTGAATAATTGAAACACATCTTGGTATCATTTCTAAGCTAAAATCCACTTCAAGTGCAAAACCTGACTTCCTACAATAAATGAAACGTAACTTATATATATATATATATATA
>NW_005841958.1:2320067-2338737 GCF_000455745.1 Alligator sinensis | reverse complement strand
TATATATATATATATCTCCTTTGGCACTTTAAGTATGGTAGAATAAATGTAGTCATTTAGACTGGAAATAAGTCAAAAGAACAATCATATTAGTTTGAGGTACAATGCCTGCTGAATCCTTGGGTGGCCTTAACAGCAACTACTTAGTAAATCAGGCCTTAACTGTACAGCACAGGCTGCTAAAGCAAAATACAACAACGAGGAAGAGCTTGACAATAATCACTGGGAGCATCTATACACATACATTTACACGCCCAGTGCTGCACTGCATCTATTGGTATAAATGGCAAAAGGTGCGTCAGCGCTGACAAAATGGCGGTGGTGCGTTTCTGAACTAAAACACCTTCGATGTGTTTTAGTTCAAAAGCACGCTGCCACCATTTTCTCAGTGCTGACGCGTATTTTGCTGTTTATACAAATGTATGTGCCGCAGTGCTGGATGCTTTTAAAAACACACGGAGCTGCGGTGCAACCATGTGTACAAATGCCCCGAGGCTCCACCCAAGCACAGTTATTTGCATTACTAGATTCCCAATGTGGGCTTGGGACTGTCAAGCCGAACACTTCTTGTGAATCTAGAACAATCAATCTTTTTTCTTTACTAGTTACCTGTTCTCCTCATGCTGAGGAGTAAAAAGTTGTATTTTTTAAATAAAAGACAACAAAGATATAAAGTTAGTGTGGAATCCTGAAAGTTAGTTATACCGTATAGCTAAATCTTCTAATGAGTGCAAATCTATGTTGCTGCAGTGTACCTACATAGTTAAACGTACTCAGAGAAGTTGGTAAAGTAACGTCCAAAAATCGCCAGTCACAATGGCATTATTAATTTTTTTGCAGACTTAAAAAGAAAAATGCGTCTTATTTTTTTACAACCACAAAAAATAATCAGAAGTTAATTTTAGGATTTTTTCTTCCTCGGACATGCCCATTATATACCAGCTTAAGAAAAATACACACTTTACAAGAACAGAAGAGGGAAAAAAGGACACAGTTTTTCCTCAAAGCTTAAGTAAATCTAACTTTGTAAGTCCAAGGCTAATATATTCTTTTTACAAATTCTGATATCTTTCTGGCATTTCACAATAACAAGGAATCTACTTGGGACTTATATGAAGGAAATTAAAATAAAGTAATATACAGCTGATATTAATACCAATTATTTTTCCTATGCTATTACTTTCCATTAGAAGATATTCTGCCAATGAGTGGAATTACAGCTGCATTCTTTTGTACATCAGATTACAACTACAACCCGACTAATAAATTTAAAAAGAGACTTCTAAAGTGATTGACAAGGAATGCAGACCGTGTCTTTTTAGGTAGTGTTTTTTTTTTTTAAAATACTCTAGATATGGCTAAGTAATCTAATGTTTTCTTAACAGTATTTCCTTTTTTGTCACATGATCTGGACATCCAAGAACAGATGCAGAACATGAAAAACTCAATTTGAAATTGAGTTATTTAAATAGATGTGACAATTCTGAAGAATTAAAGTCAGTCTCCTTATATCTCCTACATTTTTACTCCTCTAGGCTTTGAGTGAACAAACCATTTAACTCTTTATCCATGACCTTCTTCAATCCTACTTCTGACTCCATGAACATTTTTGTATCATTTTAACACATACAGAGGCATGCTGTTACTTTATGCAAAAACCCATTGTGTAATTAGCTCGTTTGAAAGTTCAAACATTCACTGTACACAAAATTCAGAATTTAAGTATAAAAAAATTGACTGAAGTGTATGCCGTTGCTGAACTGACACAACAATCTCACTGTATATGATGCAGCATTTTCTCTTCTCAACTTGTGGGTCTCACGTTTCCCTCTGATAAACTTGAGAATGAACTGTGTTAAAATATCACATTGCAACAGCTCACACTTAGATTGGCAAAATATACAATGCTGACTTGCAAAAGGCAGCCTTAATGCTATGCTGTAATACCAAAAAGAACGACTTTGTATAATACTGTATCAAGTAATTAATAAAGAAAATAGCAACATGGTTTCATAGCTGTAACTGCAATGGGGAACCTTATAAGCCATTGTGTAAAAAAACTGCACAACCATTTTTAAAGTATATTCTTTACAGTACTGTAAGCAACATTCTGCAGCTAAATGCAATTTCCAAAAACAAATGAGAGACATTCACTTACCATATCTCTCATTTTTTTCTTCAGGAAGTTCTTTAACTTAATATATATAATAGTGTATTAGTTCTGGCAGTCCCTGCTAGTACCTGGAGTGGAAAAAAAGGATTTCTTAGGAAAAGAGGAGTGGAATATGCAATTGAATGTAATAAGTCTGACGTGTAGTGTGATGTCCTTACACTAACGCATTCAATATTGATTAACATGAAAAGTTGTGATTTTAGCTTTTGGAAAATTTGCCGGCTTTTCGGGAAGGTTCATATGGCACTCTGAGAATACTAGGGGTTTCCTCCATTACTCGTACAAGAAGATTGTCAATGTAGTCCTCAAGTTCACGAATATGGGTGTCTTTCTTCTTAAGCTGCTCTTTGTGTTTCACCAACTCTTGCAAGACCTCTTCATATGTAAGATTACGGTACCCTGCAGTAGCATCAAAAGGATTTCCATCCTACAAATAAGTTAAAAAAGTAATTTCAACATTTTACTAACCAAGATTGTGAGCAAGTTGAGAGGTATGAAACAAAGTCATTTTGGTACTGATCTTTATACTTAGAAGAAGAATCTCCTAATTACCCTAAATTGGTTAACCCAGATGGAGTCAACAAAGGAGAGAGGAAAGGTTCAGGACAGTTTTTCTCAAACCCTACCTTCTCTTTTCTTTTCTTTCTTGAGTCCTCTCATTTTTTGTTCACCTTTTGTAAAATCTGTAGCAAGGCATTCATTTAGCTCTTCAATAACCTCAAGCCTCATCTGTCTTTTATTTTCCACTCCTGGCCTTTAGTAGTTCTCCAACTTTTAAAAGTCAGGGTCCACACTTATTATATATTGTGACTTTATATTTCATATTTTGGAGGATGCTAAAAGGCTGTATTATCATTGCACTAGAGCACTCAGCTAGAAAGAACTATTACAAGTTTAAAAAGTGGTTAACCAAATCCTAAAAGCAGCAGCAATGAAAACAGAAACATTTTTAGTAACAACTTCTGATGATTCCCTAAATATAGGCATCAAGAGAAGTAAAATTTAGTTCCCAAAATAAAGGAACAAAGCATGAGCCAAGAAACTATAACCTTGAGTGTCTTATTTTCTCCTGAGGAGAGATAATGGTAACATTAAGGAACAAGATTACAATACATTTGGAAACATATAATTGAGAAAAGGATAGTTAGCAAGAGTTGATTTATAAAAGTAATAGTACTGTTAGACACACATAATAATTAGCTTTAGCTGCTTCAGAGGCTGAGGCATTTAAAAGATATGGAACATTTTACTAAATAAAATAATCTAACCCCTCAAAGCTTGAACCTTTGACTGGAATATAAACTGAAGTAATTCATGCTTCGGAGACAGTTTTTGTTTACATTTAAATCTTCTCATTAAAAATGATAAATCAGGTTCTATTAGGAAGTAGACCACATGGTAGATATATACACAAGTAGCCCGCTTCACTCCTTTGCATTTCGGCATAGCTCAATATTTACACATTGGCATCCATCTGATCATTAAAATACGCAGGTGGCCAAAGTTTTCAAGTAAGGCTAATTAAAAGTGAGGGCATACTGTGTGATTCAGTGGGAATGCTACAAGCTATCTGGCCTCTCCCCCAGTCAATTGTTTTCTGTTAGCAATATTAATTATTTAAGGGTTTTTGACTTATTATATTTGTGAGATTTAAAATTATTTTACCCATCGGTATTTAGTCACTAACAATTAACTTGGTTTTGACAATCCGTAACACTAAAAGCTGCCAGTCATTCTTGATGACTCACATAGCTCATTAAAAAAAACCCAAACACCTAACTTGGTGAAATTTATAAATAATTTAGTATTAGATACCCAATGCTGTATGCATAATAGAAAGCATTTCCAATTCTTATTTGTATACTTTGCTTATTTTCTTCCACAGTAAATTAGGAATTTGGCATTACAATACTAATGTTTCAGACACCTCAGAGAACACATTACTAAAACTAGCATATCTAAAAATAAAATTTTTGCTCAATTTTCTCATTTGCAAAAAGACATAAAACTGGTATACAACACTGTTTTTAATTATTATATCTTTTCCCCCAAATAGTTGTGTAATACATATGTTTTAAAGTTGTTTTCTTATGTTCATGCTCCACATGAAACTTTTCTTGTAATAACTTGTTACATAAATGCAAAGGGAAATACTGCTTACAGAAAAATACAAATTTAAACTGCCTACCAGTATGTTTTTCATAAATTTAAAAGTGAACACTGACAGCACTACGGGGTAACTCACGTTTGATGTTAATGTTGTTAATTTGAACAAAAGTAACACATTGCTCTATAGTATCCACTCGACAAAAACTTGCTACTAAAATTTTACTGTAAAATATTTATCTTATTTTAGTAAAATGTACTAAACAGCAACATCCTGGAGGGAGGGTTGTCTTGGTAACTATATGTTATTGGGGTACAAACTGACATCCACAGTAACTGGAGGAGAGTGAGAGAGATAAGAGGAAGGCCTGGCATTCTCTGATCATATCTTTATTGTTCTAATGAGGAATTTTGCTCTGGGAATATCATCTCAGCTACTTTCACATCTTTTGTCCTACTTGCTTCATCTCCCTTTCAGTTCTTAATTAGGCCGTAAAGAGCTCGCGCTGCCCTTTCAACTGGCTACTGCTCCCATTTAAGCACTATTTCCAGAGACAGGTGTTGGCACCAGAGCAGAAGACATACAAGTGTAATTTCTAAACACTAGGTATAAGGAAAGAAAAAAATAACAACTTGGTGGAAGGCTATTACTGCAGAACCTAATATAAATTACTTCAAACATCTTTAAAATAATCTGGAGCATTAAAATGTTTCAAATAGTTTCATTCAAAAACTAAGGGTACATAGATAGTGCCTTCTTCTCTTAATTGTATCTTGCATTAAATGAACATAACCTTATAATCCTGCAACTGACATTTAGGATAGTTGGTATTCCAAAAGAAAATCAGCATATCAAGGATTTCTTTTATCACCTTTAAATCCTTTAAATAAAACAATTCATATCTTATTTCTTAAAAGAATTATTACCAGCAATAAATTACACAATTTGGGATAGTACATTTACAAGCACATAGAAACTGTAATTAAGGTTACTTTACAGACAATAGCTGGTAAATTAAATCAATTTTTTGATGTTGCTTTTTGTCAGAGATTAAGTAACTGACTGGTAGAATTCAGTTTACTATCTGATCAAAGGCAGCCTTCATATACTCTGACATCTCCCTCTAGTTCCTTACATTATACAAACTTGGGTATTTATTATGAAACATCAAAAGTTGTTATAAATCATTTACATAACACAGCAAAATACAAACAGTAGAAATCCTATTTGGTTGTGCAACTTATTTTCTATTTTTTTTTAAGATGGAAAACAAATCCACTTTTAAAGATACAATCTGCTCATAGAACAAAATTCTAGTAAGACCATCATTTCTTTTAAACAAAGAAACTACAAAATGTGTGGATTTTTTCCCTCTGAGTCCGCAGGGGACAGAATAAAACTGTAATGGACTTAAATTGGAATAAGGGAGATTTGGTTAGATATTGGGGAGAACTTACTAACTATGAGCATGATTAAGCAGTAGAAGAGATCACTTCGAGAGGTTGTGGCATTATTGGCACTGGAAGTGGTTAGGGCAAGTAAGACATATATGTCTGAGGTGGTTTAGACAGGGATGATCCTATCTCAAGCAGGGACTAAATAACCTCTTGAGGACCCTTCTAGGTCTTTTCTCTGTTATTTTATGATTCTTTGCATCTTAGAATAAAATGTCTTCTTTCTTTTTTTCTTTTTTTATTATTTTCATAAGAAGCTGTTAATTTTTTATTTTTATTACTAACCCCTTCATATTTATTTCCTAAATCAGGTTATTTCCTCCAAATACCCATCTAAATAACTGTCCTACTAAAGAGCCATAGGCTACAGTAGTAAGAAAGGTCGGTTAGGTAATACACTGCTAATGAAAAATTGTTGACTGGATTCTACTATTTAGTTCCAACTTGTTTTAAATGGCCAAATCAATAGATCTCCCACTATTCCCAGGTGGAAATCCTCACATCTGTTCTACATGGTATCTTCAAGGTTATTCCACTTATTTTGAGGCTCGGGTCCTCTAGGCCTTCTCTTGGTTTCATTGAACTGTACCACATCTGTAATCAGGAGAGCATTTCTGGTGAGGAGTGCTGGCTTATATCAGTCATATAAGAAAACAAAATAAGTAAATTCCAGCATTTTATTTTATTTTATTTTTTTGCATTAGAGGGAAAAGTATTTATTCTGTTTCAGGCAACAAATAGATGGCATTTACTGATGGTTCTCCATAACATTATTACTCACTGTTGTTTTCCTGAGGTCTTCAATGCTTCGTGTATTCATCTTAAAACTGGAGGAGAAACAAAAAAAAAAACCCTTACTAATGTGTCCTTTGTCAAGGTAACTTTATAACAAATGTAGCAACGTGCATATAATTCGGGACTCCAAGAACTTACAAAATTTAGGGACAATTTCCCAAATTTAAGGTAATGCTCTTAACCACTTCATTTTTTTAATTTTATTTTTTACAAGAACCACCATTTCCGAAACTGAGATACTAATTCAGTTTTTATACCCATTTTCTATATAGATGTCTAGGCTGAGATTGTCAAGAAAGGTACCAATTGGTATTTTTCTTCGTGGAGGGTTTGATATAGGTGGCCTACATAAACTAAATTGAGACCACTAGTTGTTTTCATAGGTTGAAAAGTTCTTTAATGTTCATGATGCTCAATTCTCAACAGAGTTAAGGTGGATCCAATTAACAACTATTCGATAGACTTATTAAATTATTCTACATACAACATTACAAAGTTTTCATTTTTTTTCCCTTAAGTGACTGAGACCAAAGCATAGCTGATACCTGGCAGTAGCATTTTAATGCTCTAGCTCACCAAATAGTGATTCTGTGATGCTGGAAAGGTTACGTATGCCCCAGGAGCACACCTGTACTGAAGGTCAAAGTTGAGGCTTGTTGATAGAGGTTTTACAAAAGAGCCTTCTCAGTTCAACTTGGCTTGGTTGAACATGTAACAAATCATTTATGATTAGACCAAACCCTTCATGTCTCTCATGGCTCATGAATTTGCCTTTATTTTTTTAGAAAAAAAAAAAAAATCATCTCTGTAGTCAGAGATTATACCTTGATAAAGCAATTCAAGAAGAAGGAAACATAAATTTGGAAACAAAGTGTTTAAATTTTAAGCCACTGAAAAGGTATTGGAAAAAAATAAAAAATGACACCTTTCAAAAGTATGAAAAAAGCTGTCCCCTTGTTTTTCATTTTAACAGAAAAATCATCCTTAAAACAAGCAATATTCTTCCCCTTGAATCTCATTCTTTTTTGAGCCTGTAACTTTGGATTATACATATTTATCCATTGATATGCAAGAGGTGAATGGACATGTTTTGCAAAGCAAGGCTCTGAATGTTGCCATTATAAAATGAAATTAAAAAGCTAAATCAATCTAGGACAGCTCTAGTCTTTGCTTATACAGACACCCAGCAAACCACCTGTAGCACTTGGAATATTAGATGAAGATTTGATTACATGAACAGTCACAACTGCAAGGAAAAAGGTGTCTGATGAATCCAGTTCTGGCTAATTCCCATTATACCTGCTTGTAACAGTGATCTGAGGCATTCTGCCCAGTTCACTAGAGAACAGTTTTGAATGAGGGGCCTCTTTCATCGGGTATTGTCTACAATCTAAAGGCAGGAACCCTCCCTCATGGTCTGCCTTTTAGTCTCACACTGATGTGTCAAACACATGATGAACTTACTCATTCATGGCTGCCTTTTGTGATCTATTCTGTGTTCAAAAAAAAAATGAGTGAACTGAACTGGATCGAATTAGCTTGGTGAAAACCAAGAATGTCATTATTTAGCGAAGTGTGGCGCTAATTTGGGATACCTTTCTTTTGGGACCATTTCCTCGTGTCAGACAAGATATAGAATAATACGGTCTGACTGCTCAACTGAGTGAGTTTCTGAAAGGTTAAGAAAGCAGGATCTTTTATAGAACTGAATGACTTAATAGTTTTTGTGAAATACATTCTGAGATGCTCGTTCATAACAGCAACTTAAAAAAGAATCAGGAACAGTGACTATACATAAAAACTGAACTTTAAAATTAGAAAGGCAGAGGATTGGGAGTACTAAATAATGTTTTTAAACAGAAAAATAATCATGCACACTGCATTATTGTGAACCTCCCGACTGCATCTACAAAACCAGCAAGTGTAGGTACTTTCATAAGCAGTTGTCTACATTTAAATACAGAAGGGTCACAAATAAAAAACTGATTGTGTACATATTTTAAGAGAAAAGTGGGAAATAGACCCCCTCCCAGGGAAGTAGTGAATCATTTTGATTGTTATCTTATCTATCTATATTTTAAATCAGATTGTCTACTAACTAGTCCATGGGCTCAGTGAGCCTAGCATGGTTTCCTGCCAGCTCTTCTAGCCTGAGGTGAGTATGAGAAATTGCAGGCTCTCCCAGCTGTACTCATAATTCACCATTTGTGAATTTAATAATACCTTTAAAGAATATACTGTAAAACTGCAAAAATACATTTTTGCAGCATTGTGTATTTAAAGTTCCTAGGCCTTTTCTTAAGTTTCATCATAATAATACACCTTGAAGTTAAAGTTGACATCTTAGTTGGCTAATAATAACCATGTAAAAGCAAGCCAAAAAAGCATACACCTAGGATTATAGGAATCATAAATTGTATATTAAGTAAGCCTACATCTCTCTCTCTCTCAAGCAACTATTTTCTTAAGTATAGAAGGTCAGTCTGATTTTAACTGAAGCCGCTGATGTCAGCAATATCCAAATTCTAATTAATATGTATATCTGAACGATAAAAGCAATGTGGATGTCAATGCCATGCTCTGCTATCATTGTAGGACTACAGAGCACAGTTATAATAGCTAAGATCCTATCCCTATTTTTTTGCCTTGGGTTTGATAAATTGGCAGCAAATCTATGCTGTGGAAGCATGACAAAAATATGTTCACAGCTTGGAAGCATATTTTCCTTTTAGATTTTAGAGTGCGGTTCCACTGTAAAAAACAATTGTAAGCATTGGCATTGTGGGATTCTATATTTATTGTTTTTCAGTTACTTCCAAACTACATTTGCTCAGTTTGCAAGTAAGAAAAGATGTTTCTTCACTAACTGGCAGGCTTTTTTTTTTGCCAGCTCATCCTGGAAACTGAAAGTCAAAATTGGGTTTATCTGGCTCAAACATCACTATTAAAACTGTCTTGTGTATATACACATAATTACTGTTTTCCAAAATTTAGTTTTAAGTGCTATTAGAAAGGCACACTAAAATTGATTTTAATAGGATTTTGCATCTCCTCAAATAAAAGTTCCAGAGCACAGGGTATTTATTGCTCAATAAAAATCACACAGTTATAATGTGAATAATCTATTTAGTTTAGTAAGGACAGCATGTCAAATGTGGTTTAAATTTGCTATTATGATCCAAGATGAGTAATTAAGACTTTAAAATAAGCTTCGCTGAAATGATATTGTGCCTAAAGGCACACAGGACAGCATATGAAATCAACAGTAGATCAGCTGAGGGTTTCTCAAAATTCTGCCTCTACGTGCTTCTTTTCTCTCATTTCTTTTATTGCCTCTTAATTCTTTTATTGCCTCTCAAGTCATCGTCTTTAGTATCACTAATCTTGCTTCCTTCTTCTATGTTGCTCCTTACTTTAATCCTTCTTGTGTCTAGGTATGGTCAAATGACCAAAGATTCCTCCTTACAAATCTCTTGTATCTAATATATAATGCCTACAAAGTTTTTCAAACAATTCACAAAAATATGCTGCCTTGTTATGATCCAATTTATGCTTGGATACTATAAAGTATAGAAAGATTTTCTATACTTGATCTTAGCCCATTGGGCTGAGTGATGACACTTACTACACTTCAACTACACGACAGTGCAGTATAGACTTCACTTAAAAACAGATAGCTTAGGTACCCATCCCAGTTTACATGAGGCAGCAAAAGCTCTACAAAGGCTGCAAAACTCACTGAAGAAACTGGTAAATACATGGTTTGGTTAACCCACACTGAGCTGTGCTGTCATAGGTAAGCTGCTAGAAGTACATGACCTAACTGTAGAGCTACACTTAAGGCTGTTTATAGACATGGGGGAAAAAAAGTGCTTTACCAGAAGCAGCAAAATGGTAGTTGGACTCTGCTCTTCAGCATCTGTATAGATCGGGCGCTTCAGTGAGGCTTTTTCGTGCTTTTATCTAATAGCTGATTCAATCAGCTTTTAGATAAAAGTGCCAACAAAGCCCCACTAAAGCGCCCAATCTATACAGACACTGGGGAAGCCGGGTCCAACTAACACAATGCCTCTTCTGGGCATGCGCTGGGCTCGGCATGGGGGCTCACAGAATTTAAAGTAAAGCTCGGGAGAGGCGGGGGGGAGTTGGGTTTTTTTTACATCTGTAAGTAGCCTAAATTTATTTTATTGGTTTTATGATTAGGTTTTTATCAAATTTTGAAACTTTATGATGGTAAAAAACTTAAACATTAAAATTGCAGGCCGCAGAATTTCTAGATATCTATAAATAGAAGATTTAAAACAGTGTTTTAAAAAAACTCACTGTGAAAATAAGGTTATGGACAAACAGAGAATTTGAAGCTGGATAGAAAGAAATTGGGGCTTTAATATGCATCAATTATTTTGCTGTAACTGCCCATCTGCAGACAGCCTACAATGAAATTGGGGCAGAACTACCATGGCTTAGCTTCCATTTGCCAAGGGATAAGAATGGCACACGGGCAGTCATCATAGACCACCACAGGCACCATAGTAAAGCTTTGCCCCATTTATTCTGCATTAAATAGTTTTTATGTCCACACTCTACAACCGTTACTAGCTGAACAGTTTTATCTGCCAATATAATGTGTCGCACTTCTCTAACATACTGTTTGTAAATCATAATATGCTTAAAAAGCAAGAAAAATCTATCTTTTGTTAGTCAGATCAGAAGGCTATAGTGATCTTGTGCAATACGTTGGATTGAGTTTTATTATAGTTTTTACAAGCAAAATTGGCTAACAACAATAAAATGGAAATTTTTCAGGCATTTAAATATTTCTTTTACTATGCACTTTCATACTCAGCTACGAGATCAAATATTGAACAGACGGTGCTTTGGCTAAACGACTTAAGACATTTTATCCTCAGGAGAGCTACTGTACACATCAGTTAGGTCATTATATTTTAAGTTGTGTCATCACTTCTACTTTAAGGTCCTACTTTCAGGGATCTATAACTCAGCTAGGGGGAAAAAAAAAAAATCACCCCAGATTGCAACTTGGCATTTAAAGTCTCAAGCTCAAAAACAATTTTCATTTAAAACAACTGTTTCTTAACATGCTGAAACAGAAAAATGTAGAAGTTTTCCAATTCAAATACTCTGTACATTGACTATATTTAAAAAGAATGTCATTTTAATAAATGAAGTTTGGTTCTTTTGCTAAAAACCAAAAAAACGTGCTTCTTTGGTAATAATAAAAAAAAAAATATCTCTTTCTATTTTTTTTACTTCAATAGCCAAAGCATTATACTTTGGATGGACTTTTCCTTGTATACCCAGTACATCAATTTCAAATGATTTCATATGTATTTACAAGACTGCAACATTTCTAAAAATCTTGTAATTATTCAGGAACATGAACTTTAAGCACAGCAACTTTTATAAAATAAATATTCTCATTAGAAATATCTAATTGGGTGGAGACAGCTTCCCCTAGTCCAGACTTATAAAAACAAATTCACAGAATATCCTGTAGGACCCTATGGCTCCAACACAGCATAAATAACAACCCAAGCATTTGATGGTTGCTTGGTGGGAACCTTAGGGGTGGTAGTTTCAGCCACATAGAAGTATCCATATCATGTAACAGTTGGCAGGCTGAACCCAAAAGTCCAAAATGAGATAAGGCATAGATTTAATTACTCTCTCACCACAAGAGATGATCTATCCATCTCACTAGTTAAGCACCTTAGCAGGGCAGGGAGCAAATCCTGCACTGTTTCTGTTTGCTTGGTACTTATTCTGTGCTTAAGAAGTCTCAGACCCGCTGCCTTATGTACTACATTCTAGTAAATATTAAGATTTCTGCAGTACAAATAACATAGTATTTCATTCTACGCAGTATTTCATTCTATTATTTCATATTTTCAACCGATTCTGAGATCAAACAGGTAAATCTCATTCAACTAGAATGGTGGCAACTATGCATCTATAACCACAACTGTAAGTGAAGAAGAGTGAAAGAAAAATAAATAAAATAGCACCCGAATTCTGGTAACAGGGAGAGGGTGTGTTGCTTTTGAAAGAAGAAATGTAAAGAATGCAAGAAGGAGAATAAAACATTGCAAAATCGTGTAACCTATATACAGATACTTTGTTAATGACTGATAGAAATGTCAGAATTGATTATTATTGTAAGCAGGCATAATTACATATATTCTTTAAGCAGCTTCTCCTAAATAAAGCATAGAAAGACAGAAAGCAGAATAGGGTGGCCCCTTAAAGAGCAACTCATTCAGAGAGGCATTAGCTTTTGTAGGCAACAGCTGCCATTACATGCTCCTGTTTTGTCCTCACTTACAACTAGTTCAGGTTTGGGGACTCCCTATATCTTATAAATGAATGGCACTGCCAGGGACACACATATAGCCTTCTAATATTTCCTGTGCAGCTGCCCTCTCATCTCCATGATTATCTAAGGTGGGTGTGTGTGTGTGTGTGTGTGTGTGTGTGTGTGTGTGTGTGAATTACATTTTCACTGTATGGACATATGGGAAAGAAATCTCTAGAGAAATTTCATCAGAACTTTAACAACTTTCATCCCTCCATAGAACTCTCTCTGGTGTCACAACCCAAAAGGTGTGATTTTTATTTGTGTGCGCTTCGGCACTGCTAAATTGTCCCCGCTAAATTGCAAGCTTCCTTGCACGGTGGAGTTTTCTGCTGCAAAAGAGAACCCTGGTGCAAGGGAGAATTTCCCGCCAATTTGAAGCTTTCTTTGCAGGGTGCATTTCTTTGTTGCAGCACAGAAATGCTCATTGCAAAGAGTTCCCGCCATTTGTATGTAGATTTGGGTCCCATTATTGGCCAGTTCTAAATTATTCACACGTGGCGGCTAGTGATTGGCTTGGTTACTGTCTTAAAGGCTTGAGTGGTTTCCGCCCAAGTTGGAGGACTCCACGAACAAGGGAGGAGGAGACTTCACGCTGTGTGAAGATCTCTAAGCGCTGCGGATCCTCACGGACCCAGTGCATTTGAAGCAGGCTACGAAGATCTGATCAATCTCTAGCCTCTCCCCGTCGCCGATAGAATTCCTAGACGTACCCCACCCGTGCGCAAAAGAACTGGACCCACGGAGCCTAGCAAACTTTGTGTGAGTTGGTTCAGAGCTCTTCCGGACGAGTACTTTCTTCGGCTGACGCGACGGGCTCGCGTGTTCAGAGCCTTCAGCCGGATTGGGCTAGAGTTCACGAGTCTAGAACTCTTGTCCGCCTCTTTCCTTTTTCTTCTCTGTAACTGCAACTGAAGCAAGCTTTCCAGCCTACACCACTGCCATCTCGGTGTAAGTAAACAATCTTTTAAACTACCGATATGCGTCCGTGCCTAATTCCAGAGCGAAAGCCTCCCCTCTCCACCCCCGCGTGCCCGGGCTGCTGGCCACAGCCTGCGTGCAGCGCGAAAAAGGGCTCGGGGCGCTCCCGGCCTGCACATCTGGAATACTCCACTTAGCAAATTTATGTCTTACGCCTTACCGTGAAAGTTTGCAATGGCCATATTGCCACCACATGATTACTGGAAACTAAATGATTGCCACAACTACCTTCACCAACTTGCACCCTATGCACACCATTAGATTGATCATCTATGGCTAAGCTCATTACAGCCATATCTGATCTGATCCCACTAACTGGGATGCACACCTTACGGATCTGGAGCAGGGATTCCTACAATTATAATAATACAACCCCAAAACTGTAGCCACTCAAAGCAAAGCCAGGTTCAGACCCTGATCTGACCTAAAATAATACCAACCCCAGGGCAAGGGCAACAGAGTCCCTCTGGTTGTCATCAACAGCCCCCGGTTTGAACACCTTAGGCATATCATTAATAAGCTCCAACACCTCTTGGAAACAGGTAATCATCTCAACGTAGTTAGGAGAGGCAAACCTGTCCTGGCTTACGGATGGAGATTCCTCTCCAGGTAGCCTGTTCCAGTGCTTTCCTACCTTCCTCCTGAGAAAGCATAGGTGACAGATGGGGGAGGATAGGGGGTGTGTGCCCCCCAGATTTCTGCACCAATGGCCCAGCAGCACTGGGGGGTGGCAGCTGCAGAGTAGAGTTGTGCCCCTGGCACTGTCAACACTTACACATCATTTGTGTGTTCAAGTTTCCACTTATTGTAAGCTTCCTTCTTTATGTTTTAGCTCATTGAAGACTTCCCTGCTAAGACAAGCTGGTCTTCTGCCATACTGGCTAGTCTTCCTGCGTGTTGGGATGGTTCATTCCTTTGTCATCAGTAAGGTTTCTTTGAAAAACAACTAGCTGTTCTAGACTCCCCTGCCCCAACGAGCTTCCAGGGAATCCTGCGGGGCCCATCAGTTTCCCGAGGAAGTCAAAGTCTGCTTTTCTGAAGTCCAGGCTTCTTACTAACGCTCTCCTTCCTTCTTTTCCTCAAAATCCTGAACTCAATCATCTTGTGGTTGCTGCTGCCCAAGTTGCCATCCACTACTACATTCCCCACCAATTCTTCCTTGAGCAGGAGGTCAAAATGAACACGGTCTCTAGTTGGTCTCTTCCATCAGGAAGATGTCCCCAGGACTCTGCAAAAATTTCCTGGACGGCCTGTGCCCTGCTGTATTGCCCTCTCAGTGGATATCAGGAAACTTTCAATATAGCAGGAGGAGACTTTCTTCAAACAGCTAGTACAGACACCTGAGGTAACCAGCTGATTGCCCTATTTTCTCAGGAAGAATTAGAAGGCCTTGCAAAGAGCAGGGACACAAAACAGAAAGAAATAAAGGAATTTTAATATAAGGGATAGGGAAAAGGAGAGGGGGCAGGGTGACAGAGTTAGAGAAAGTATAGAAAGAAAAGCATTGAAAAATTACACTACATCTGCTTAAAAGGAATAAACAGCATTGCAGTCCTTTGCTCCAGTTCTGCAATGAGCTCTGTAGAAATGCAGGGGTTTAGGCACAAGGCACTCATTGTTGTACAGGAGCCCCTAGTGCTTGATAATCAAGGGCAAAATTGCCAAAGCATAGCAGTGACACTCACACGTGCCAATGTTAATGAAATATTAAAGCCTAACAGTATACTGAATATATGCTGCCCTTTGTCCTCAACTGCTGTCATCTGAACACAATGATGCGCTCAAAATTCTAGTATTTTTGTGCATCTCACTCAAATGTTCTCATAAAAGTTCATGCTTAGCAGATTGAAAATAAAATAGACAATAAGAAATGTTTGCGGGCAATGCAATAACGCAAAAGCTAAGGGAAAACAGGAGCAAACCAAATTAATAGTATTTCAGGCATTAAAACTATTTGCATTAAATTGTGAAAGAGGAAGCTGTCGCTATTTATTTTTAGTAATACCTGACACCACAGGGGCAGCCAGTGCTGCCACTGTTAAGTATGATGAGTATGAAGAACTGCTGAGATACACTGTTAAGACAATCATCATCGGATTTGGGAACACAGACAAAACAAAATAGATAAGCAAAACAGAGAGCTTGTTAAATAGAAACCTTATTTATTTTTCCTTGAGCTGCAATTTTTAAGTGTTTGAAGAACATTTAAGAGACATGATAGGCTGTCAATATAGATTATAGGAAAGAAACAAAGTAGGTTTTACTTTTATTTGTTATAAAATAATATATTAAAATAGATTAGAACGTCCACTGATATTATGCAAATATCCTCCCTGAATGCAAGTAGGAATGTCATATTATGTACTGTAAAAGTATCAAAATGTAATATAAAGTTAGTACAGCAGCAACATCTACACTACAGGCACCATCTGCACTATTTCTTTTTTTGGAACCACTACAGAAATAATGGATACACTTCCATCCAACACAAGCCATGTGCCCTTTCCATGTCAATCACCTCCACAAAACTAATGGTAGTTTTTCTCTCAAAATGTTTTCATTGTCAAATATTTTTAGTTTACTTCAGTTGCCCAACAGGCTGGTGCAACTATACACATATACATGTTCTACAAAGGTTTGGAAGCTTCCCCCTGCCTTCCCACATTTCTGTATCCATCTCTACTTTTCTTTAAAACATGGTATACAAAATTATTTTTATAACACACCAGAGATTATGTAAACGACACATAATCAAATTCTTATTTTCTCCAAGAGGTTTGACATTTGTAATTTTACTCAATGCACCACACCACTTTACTCAGTTAACTCAATTTACGTCTGCTCAAATCTTCTGGAAACGGTCATAGCGAGTAAATTCATTGGTGCAACCAACTGTTTGCATGTCACAGAGTAGTACCGCAATTTCCCTCACGCTTCCTGAGACCGTCATTTTCCTTTTGGAGGATTAAGCCCATTTCTGATTACAACATTTCTATCTACTGAACTTCTCTAACGAAACAGCTATGGTAACAGTGATGAGTTACTAATATCTTTGCTGCTCTGTCATGGGAATGTAATCTGAAGAGTTATATTTTTAGAACAAAACAGGGCTTCTTAGAAAGCTCACAGACACCTATCAATTCACTTTTCTCAATCTGGCATTTGATCATACTAGTAACAACCTGTCAGCTTTAAGTATTGGACTATTTGTTACCCTGTGTCCAGTGCCTAAGAGCTCATTAATTACCTAAACTCTCTTTCTGTAGGTCTTGTTAATTACCCGTCTCCTGTCTCAGAGGACCTTGTTAATAACTTGTACAATCTCTCTAAAGAGGTCCTAACAACACATTAAAATTAAAGATGCTTTTCTTTTAGCACCTGTCAAGTGGTGTAAATTGAGAAATTTTCACATCAGTTTATTAGCCTACCATAGTGTTTTGTTTTGTTTTTTTAAAAACACCAAACAATTTTAGAGAAATGGTGCACAAAGGTTTGGTTATTTTATTAAAACTTTTTATTTTGAAGGACAAATATCAATTTACTTAAATATGTTCACTATAAAGGCAATAAAGCTGGTCCCTGCAAATTAAACCCTCAAGAAGCACATCAATTAATAAGAGCAATTATAAGAATGAATGTGATATAAATTATACATACGGCAAATGTTTTAAAGCTATGGACTAAGTTTTATTAAGACAAATCTCATTATGTTTAAATGACAGTTAAGCATACCAGGCTATATTGATGCTTACTAGCTCTTCATTGACAGCATGGTGCAAATCTCTTGGAACTATTAGATATTATATCATTTATGGAAAGAGTGTTTTTTTCTTTTACTATAAGGCCTAGTATTTTTAAAATGTGAAGCTACCCTGGATATCTCTAATTCTCAGTCATGATTAACAATACAATATGTAAAAATCTTTATGATTTACATAACATTGTATAGCTTCAAAACCCTCATTAAACACTAATTAATCCTTACCAAATTCCTAAGAGGTATGGAAGAATCATACTTACTTTACAGGCAAAAAAAATTGAAGCAGAGAGAAATTAAGTGACTAGCTCAAAGTTATAGAAAATAATTCTTATTAGAGTTGGATTATTAGATATCAGGTGTTTCTATATCCCGTATTTTGCGATGCACCGAAGACTATTCCTCTGTGCCAATATACAGCAATTTCTTTACAACTAGTATTAATCCTTATCAGCCTTACTAGAACAATGAAACTGAAGCCATTATTTCTGAATGGTTACTGTACCAATTTAACTGTTAGGGGGGAAAAGAAAAGAAAATTTTCTGATTTTCTAAGACTGTTGTTTTACAATGTCAATAATGACAGATACGATGAGCATCTTCTTGGCCAACCTACCATCCCAACAACTCATCCAGACAGTAATTAATTATGTACTATGAATGTATACTACAAAATGCTATTCTCTGTATCCTTCTTGCTTGACCAAAAAAATAGCAACCTAAATAAATTGAGATGAAATTTGGGCCTGACCTCAAACTGCAAGTCAATGGAAAAATGTCTAGTAGTTTTCAATCACTAATCAGACACATGGACACCTCATCATGTTTTAAAAAAAAATCTGAAATCAGAAAAACAAATCTATTGAATAAAGCAATGCCCTTTCCCCATCGTCCTTATCACTTCTGCGTGGAAAAGAAAAACAAAACCTTTCCTTGCTTCCTCCTAAATTAATTAAAATTTGAAGACAGTTATAAGAAAAACTGCAACAGGCATGGCTGTCCCTGGCGGGGGGGGGGGGGGGGGGGGGGC
>NW_005841958.1:2319056-2320036 GCF_000455745.1 Alligator sinensis | reverse complement strand
GCAATGACCCCAGGCCCTGTGCTTTGGGAGACTCCATGGTCAGGGCCGCATAAGTCCTGCTGCAGCTGCCACGCTTTGCCGCTGCCAAGCGTCACCGGCTCTGCCATCACCACTAAGCACTGCCAGCTACGGCCGCTTGCCACCCACCCTGCCTCACCAGGCCCTGCACAGACTGACATGCACCCCCTTAGGGACACCCCTAGGGACAGCTCTGGCAACAGGGTAAACCACAATGAATCAAAACCTTAATTTTCCATCAAGTAGTATATGTCAGGAAACTGGACAAATTAATAAAATGCTATATATAGATCATGGCTAAAAAAAAATACAAAGTATGAATATATCATTCAACATTAGCAATATCAGGGATAATAAGCAAGTCAAAACACAGCTTTTTGGCAAAGGGAATAACTTTAACAACAGCCACATATGGACTTTAAACAACAAGAAGGGGAAATTAAATTCTTGTAAGCCAACCACTAACTGCATGGAGTTAGAAAAATACTCCCCCATGGGCAAGTTATCCTATAATTGCCCCTTATGGGGTGCCTTTCAGCTTCCTCTGGAGCATCTGGTTATGTCCAGACAGGATACTGAAACTGAAACAGGCGTGTTGGTCAGATTCAGCACAGCACTTTCCTATTTTAAGTTACTCCATGAGGTTGCTCACTCTACAAACATATTAGGACTAGAAAGCATAACTCCATGCCTGGTAAACAGAAGAAAGAGAAACATAATGTTGTTTTTCAACGGAGAAAGCTGGATACTAGAAGAATTTCTCCAAAAAATTCTAATTTCCAAGTGGGGGGCTCCAATTAGTTATCAGATACTAAATTATTATTTATCACTAAAACTTAAAAAATTGTTAGCAGTGTTAGTCTTAAGTCAAACCCTGCCCTACCTACCTCCCACTAAGACTATGGCTACTTCCAGACATTAAAAAACAAACAAACCCCAAAACAAGATCAGGTACTTCAGCA
>NW_005841958.1:2299101-2319025 GCF_000455745.1 Alligator sinensis | reverse complement strand
CAGCAGGACTTTTTGACACTTTTAGCTAAATCAGATTCAATCAGTTATTAGATAAAAGTGCCCCATCTTTACAGACGCTGCACAGCCAGGTTATAAGTAACATGCTGCCTATTCTGGTCATGTCCAGGGCTCGGCGTGGGAATGTGCCAAATTTAATTTAAAGCACCATTTTTTGTGTTTTTTAATGTCTGCAAGCAGTCTTAAACATACTTCTTTCCCAATTTATGTAAGCAGGACAATTGGATTCCTGCTATTTCAACCAAGAGGGAGGGCATGGTCATTTACATGAAAAATGAAAATCAAATTTTGCTGTCATAGCACTGATTTATTTGACTTCATTAACTTTTTTCAGCGACACTGGCATAACTTTTCTCTTTGAATATTTTACATGAGATTGGTATCAGTCTTTATTATCACACCTAAATTAACAAACAAATGCAAAGATGGGAATAGCAAAAGAGCAAGCTGATGTCACAAGATCCTTCAAACACTCAACGCAAGCCATGCCTACTTTCGACACCAACATCAAGTTATATTTTTAATGCCTACACAGTGCTTCTGTGCTCAAAGCTGTGACAACAAATTCAGTACCCAGGTACCTCCAGTAATAAATATATATTTTTAGAAGTCAACATAAAAAGCATAATCCCAAATGTCATTGCCAATCTTCTTCATAGTCAACTGGATTTAGATGAAAAAAACTGCATTGTTCTTATTTCCGATGATCTACAGCAGTGGTTCTCAACCCGTGGCCTGCAGGCTGCATGCGGCCCAATCAGTACACTGCTCCAGCCCATGTGACATCACGTTAAATGGATACACTGGAAGTTGTGGGGGGCAGCCCATGAAACACAATGAGAGCTGCAAGTGTGGCCCACTATGGCAAACAGGCTGAGAACCACTGATCTAGAACCAGTATCAAAACCAAAGCCACCATTCTCAGCTGTGAGGAAACCTTTGGTCTTAGAAAAGGATATATGTTCTTTTCAGCATTTTAAATTTTAGAGTTGTCTAAGGCCAGCCATTCTGATGCATGAAAAGCAGACTCTACCCCATTAGTGTATACTGGAGATATGCTGTCAACACAATCAACAGGCAGATGTTTAAATCACTAAGCTGCTTTAGAAATAAAATAAGCCAATAATGCTTAGAGTGGAGAATGAGTGCTATCTGTCTAGGTGAATTGGCTAATTTCAGAACTGGCTGCACTGAAGTACAGTGAGGCATCTCTTTCAAAATCAGAATAGGTCTTTTCACAATATTTTTACTTTTGTAGCATGGTACCCATTTACATTGCATGAGTGGCAAATAGTATACGCAGCAGCTATGAGAAATACTATTTGGGAAATTAAAATTCAGAATATTTCAGAAGGTACTAAAACTTACACTGGAAAAGACTTCTACATAAATAACAGTAGTTCATAATTTGAATAAAAAAGCATGCCAGTTGCTTTACTGATAAAGGGAGAAAAGGTCCCTACCATACAGAGCTTAAAATCTGGGGAGTAAGGAAACGAGCAAATAAGCAACACAACTCCGTATCTAAATTCTCAGTGTATGCATCCCAATTCAAAGATGAACATGCATATTAATAAGGCTGATGTTTACTCAACCTAATTTATATTTTGTCCATAGGTGTATACATCTGAGCTCCCTAATATAATCACCAACTCTAAAAATGAACATTTTTCTTACTTTCCACAGTCAGAATATGCAAACTGGAAACTTAAATAGTAACATTTTGACTTAATTTCAAAAGGAAACATGCATAACATACATGTCAACAAAGAGATTATAAAGATGTTTATATGCTTCTAAGAATGGAATGTGTAAAAATAGAGATTCTCATTTATATCTAATACATGATGGATATTTCCTTATAGCAATCGTCTTATAATAAAATGTGATCAACATTTATATTTTGGCTTTGTAAAAATAATAGAATGCATATTAAAGTTTAAATGAAGTCGTCCAAGAGCCTTTTTAGTACAATGTATATAAGCAATAAAAGTGAAAAACATTTTTTTCAAAAAATGACAGCATTTTTTGGCAAAGAGTGGAATAAGTAAGAATATCTACTAAATGGGTACTGTGATGTGCTGTGACAATAAATTTGAAGAAATTAAGCATTATTCTATAGCCTTGTAGCCACTGCCATTCAAGATTAACATTTATGAAAACCTGCAGCATTCTGGTATTTGAAATATAAATTGGATTTTTACTCAAATTCAATGTTTCCATTTTTAAAAAACAAACCTATTCAAAATTCAACTTTAATTTATTACAACCTAGGTCAGTATCTTAACTTACGAAGTACATCTACACATGCGCTTTACTGTGGAGTTGACTAATTAACTCTGCAGCAAAGAGTCACTGTCTACACATGCACCAGTATTAGGGTGCCTTGAACTAATTAACTCTGCTGTAGGATAGCAGTGTCGGGCATAGTATTATCTTTTAGCTGAGTACTTTAATATGCCAAAACTCACGTGTAAAATGGTGACCAGGGGCATAAATTAGGCCCAGTCAGCAGGGGGCTTGTTCTGCCCATGTTCAAATTGCTGCTATCTTGGGTGCATGTGTAGATGCTGCATGTGGGAGCAAGTGATTCCAGTGCGAATTGCTCCAGAGTTTATTGCATTGCATTCATTTCACATCTAGATGTATCCACTTCTATCAAACTAATTTAGATTAATAAATAATATTCAAGTAGTCTGTTATCAATATTTTAATGAGAAAAAAAAACACCGAAATAGTGGAAGTTAGTGGAAGCATTTCAGTTTTTTCAACTAATTCAGTAAAATGACCAGAAATGGGGTGGGAAAGAAAAAAAAACAACCAAAAAAACCACCACCAAAATGAAAACGGGAAGACTTGTTTTTCTCTTCTAATGTGTGATTCAAATTGTCCTGTGAGCAAATGAGATCTGCTAGTTCTAAAATCTAAAAGGACATGATGATTAGAACAAATTAATTCTATTCACTAACTTTAAATATTAAGTAAAACAGGAATTTATTTATCAGTTAAATAATATAAAACTTCCTTAAATGTACTGGATATATATGAAAAAGTAACCAAGATCATCAAGATTATGTTTTGCATTTAAAACTAACTGTTTGTTCAATAAATCTTAAAATGCTGCTTTATATTTCAATTTCCAAGATTAATGCATTTCTGGAGACATAATTGATCATATTTTACACATAAGAACCGTATTTTAAACTGTTGTCTAGCCTTTTCTACGCAAAATGTCAAAACTATAAATGGAGGTTAAATTATATAACTACTTAAATAAGCAGTTACATTGTAATGATAGATGAATATAAATACATAAAATCATATATATACATGCATACAGTATAATATATAAAATATACGCACATATTCTCTCTCTGGTTGATATAATACATACACACACACTTTTCTCAAGGGAAGGATACATTATACATATCATTTTAGACATACAATTACACACAGCCAGGCACCTGTATACAGTGCATCCTCCTGGTATGCAAAAAATAGAACCAATTTATAGCAAGCAAGGAGAAACAATTTTTCTTCAAGAAAATACTTAAAAAGTAGTACAAATCCAAAACATAAAAGATATGAGTGACATCAAGATTTCCCACTGGCTGCTTTAAAACCATTCCAACTTGCTGAGCATAGGACAGGGGTTTCAAACTGGTGGCCCATGGTTCGTATGCAACCCACAAGGAATTAAGCTGTGGCTCCTGGACTCCTGCCTGGCTGCTGATCCCCACTCTCACTCTAGCTTGCAACAGCAGTTGAAGTCTCTGGGCCCCCCACCCTTCTCTGGCTGCTGCTTCCTGCCTCTGCCCCAAGGGTCAGGACAGGACAATGCGACAAGTGGCACAGGAAACTGAGGGCGAGTACATGGCCATGTGTGGTGGATCATGCCTGGGTGGTGCAACGGAGGGGTAGGGAGCGGCAGTCTGCAAAGCAGCGGGAAAGGTGTCCAAAAGGGCATCTGCTGGGAGTCATGGTGGCAACCGATTGTGCTTGCATGACCACACTGTGCAAGGAGGCAAGTGTCCCCATGGCTATGTGGCCTGTGGCTTGACTGGTGCAGCCCGTGATGAAAGCAGCACCTGGAGGAGTTAGAAGTTGGACAGCACTGGCATAGGAAACAGATGCTTTATTACTCATGACTTGATTACAGTGGCCTCTCAGAAAAGTTACAGCAAATCAGGAAAGGTGGGAAAACATATGCATAACTTATGGAGAATTAAATCTCATGCAGATGCTCCCTTTGAGAAGAGAAGAATTTTCTCAGAAGAGAGAGATTGCTATGAATTATGTCATTACAAACAAAGGCAGTGGTTCCCAACCTTTTTAGACCGCAGACTGGCAAACCATGGACCAGAAGTAACCATGGACCGGCAAACTGCGGACCAGCATACTGCAGACTGGAAGTGACTGGCATACTGCGGACTGGCAGCCAACCCTTTTTTATACTAAGTATAAAAAAGGGTTGGCTTTTTTATACTGCCCTGTTTTATACTGCCGGTCTGCAGTACGCCAGTCAGTTCTGGACGTCCAGCAGTCAACCCTCCTGTGGACCGGCAGCCAACCCTTCGTAGTCTGATACTGGGCGGCAGCCTGGGAGTTGAGAACCTCTGCTTCTCTGCCCCTGAATGGAAGCCCCCTTGGGAGGTTCTAGCAAACTAACTTAAGCATATTTCTTCATGTTGTTCATTGATATCTCTTAACTTTCCCAAATTACCCATGTAGATGTATCTGAATATTATAATAATTTGAAAGTGACTTTTTAAAAGTGATAGCTGTCCAAAACTCAGTGGTAAACCAGCATCCAGCTAAAGTCAAGACTTCTGGGGACAATCCATGATAACACATGCAGAATACCTTTAGAAATCCAAACACTGAAAGGTTTTCACAGTATATTACTATTTTTAACTTCAAAAAGATTTTTAAAACTGGAAAGAGAAGACATCAAATTTATATATAAAGTTCATATTTTACATACAAACAGATAAGCAATGGTATAAACATATATAACGCAAAAAGATGATATTCTTGAACACTTCATGTTATCATTTATGTAAGATGCTCAACATATCAGATCCAAATAAAGTAAAACCTACCTAGACGATGGCAACACGCTTGTAGGCTTGAAGTTTGTTGTAAACGGATTAGTTGAATCATAATTAAAACTCTCCTGATGATTTTCACCAAATGCACTAGGTGATTTCAAGTCAGTAGAACTTTCTGATGCCCCATTGCTAAGTTTATCCGACCTCTTGCTATCTTTTTTACCAGTCACTCTTTCAAAAAGACTAACTTTCTCCTTTTTCTCTTTTCTGGTTTCTTTTTTGATTTCAACAGGTTTAGAAAACAGATTTATGTTCTGATCCCATGATGAAGGAGTTTCTTCAAATGGATTTTTTTGTCTTGGCAGAGTAGCAAACTTTTGGGGTAATGAAGCACTCACATTTGTAAATGGATCATTTTGTGCTTCAAAAGCTGATTCTCTTTCGCCAACTGTGCTGTCATCCTGATTCACTTTAGAAGTATCAGCACTCAATGTCCTCCTATGTGGAGATTTTATACTTCCTGCAAACAATTTTGCTGTTAGTATATAATCAATAAGACATTATCATCATACTTCATGACAAGTGGAGAGCTCATATTAGTTCAGATTTAGTATTAGCTGGATTTCTTTCAAAAGATGTGAGGTTGAATAATTTACTGATTTTAAAAAAATGCAAGAGAGCTGTGGTCTGAAATTTTTGGTTAAGAAACGTTTCAAGTATATACAGGCACCACAGTAAAACATGCTTTGTAGGAAAATTAGGCTTCACAAAGAAAGTGGCTACAACTAATATGGAGTTTTAGAAAAATGACAAAAAATGTATTGGTATACAAGAAAACTTTGAACAACTTAAAGACTTTTCAATTCTTCACTTATCTCAGGTTTATCCAATTTTGAATTTTCTAAAAATGAAACATAATTAAGTTTGTTTTTTCTTAAATATTTCTGAGGGGTAAAATTACTCGCATACTTTTTGCAACATAAAATGTAGTGCTTTATTTCCAGCATGTTGGAAAAAAAATGGATGATGAAAAATAATCATAAAGTGGGACAGGTGCAGAATATTCCTTGTTTCTTGGCAACAGCCTGAAAAAGAAATAGGGATCACCTGCTGATCAAAATGAAAAGGCAAGATTTTAAAGAAAATTCATACTTAACTTTTTGGTTTTCAGGTTAAAACGTGCTAAAAAACAACAGATTCTTAAAAGTTCTCCCAAATCAATAGCAATTAAGCTGCAATTATAGCAGCCACAATTCAGAAAAGCAGGGTTTACTTACCCGTTTCATCAACAGAACTAAAGGATTCTAGCTGACGTCGGAAAAGTTGAGTGTGACCAATTGCACTGGATTTCAATTTTTCTGAAGACACATGCGACCCAGTTAAATCAGACATCGAATGGGCTGAAGATAGTCGCTGAGGTCCCAAAAGGAAAGGTTTTTTTGGTTTTGATTTCATTTGCATTTCACTACTGGATGCTTCAATGTTTGCATCAGGTGTGTGAGTACTTGGAATGATTGCAGAAGATGTGTCCGAAAACGTCCCATCGCTTTTTCGACCCTTCATTTTGTCCTTTAGTTTAGCAAAAGGGGATTTTGTTTTATCTTTCATCGACAGGTCAAACATGCTTGCTGTCATATTATTCCTCATAAACTGAATACTGACTTTTATTTCTCCTCTGTCTTTAGTCCTTTTGCCTTGTTTGGATTCTAGGCTAAACCACCTTAAAGGAAAAAGAAAATATGTTATATTGTGTTTCATTAAACTACACATTTTTTACAGTTCAGTTAATGCCATTACTCAAAACTGAACATTGGTAATATGGAAACCAGAAATTCCATAAATAAAATGTAAGGTTTACTGTATGCTTAAGATGTCAACTGACAAACCTTCCTTTTCAATATAAGTTCTGGAAAGGGAAAAATTTTTAAAAAAATACTTTTAACTACTCTCACATTTCAAGGACCAGAAGTCAGAATTGATGGAAATGTACTGAATTTCACTGAAGTAAATGGTGCTGCTCCTGCTTATAAAGCTAAACTTGGTATCCAAAATTAATGAAAGCTACAAATAAAATTTATTTTGCGTCTTAAAAGAACACTGTTTTTTTCTAAATGGCTTTGTGTGTAAATAATACATTACCTGAGTACATATTGCATGCCAAGTAGCTGACCTAATACCATTTCCTTTTTTTGGTTTTGCTTAAACTTTTATGCCAGTAAATACATTTCCTTTTTAATTTCTCTGATGAGGTTTATATGGATGTACTGGTAAAGAAGTGTTTGTGGACAGTCTTTGAAGGCCTTTCTGTTTTCCTGCCAATCATTCTGTCAGTTATACAAGTGTAAATCCAATAACTTTAATGGTCACTGCGTAAGCATAAATGGGCCCAAATAAATATCATACCTCCATATCAAAGGCCTTAATCCTTTTTCTAAAGGGTCACCAGTAAAACTATAAACATATTCCACCTTTTTTGCCTGGCTTTGGATTTATGGTGTAGCCCTAGCTTGTTCCAGGAACAGGGAAAAAAATATCACCTCCTGTCATACACCACCAGCCCAATGGTGCTTCCTCGTCAAGTTTCCCTGGCTTTTTATATGCACCTTATTGCTCTCTGGTTGTGTTCCCTAGTCCCATGGAAGACTTTGGAGTAAAAACTACCTTTACATTTCAAGTCTAACTCCACCTGTATGCAGTGATCAGTGAAGATGAGTATCTCATCCTTCAAATGCTACTTTCTCCTGGTTTGGGCAGGGTTCTGGGGAGCATCCCTGAACCAAGGAAAGTGGCAGACTATCACCGGCATGAGGATGTTCCTACCTCTTTACCCCTCTTCTCCCACCCTGCGGAAGGTCTGAGATTTCCTCTAATCCCCACTGCTTCATCAAGCCAACTGAGAAGTATAAAAGGAGTGTACAGAGACTCACTCACTTGCTGAGCTGGGACTAGATTCAGTAAAACAACTGTCCTCCTGTATTCAGAAGGAGTCTAAGGAAGAGAAGAAAATCATCTGGCTGTTCCCCCATTCTTGGCTCTTGCCATAGGCAACGTGATGCATAGGAGAGGGTACAGAGGGGGGGTTGGCACATGGGGGCATGTGCCCCCCGCGAGCATTGGTGCTCCCCCTGACAGCAAGCGCTCCTGCTGGTAGGGGGGCACAGAGTGTCCCCCCTGAAATGGGCTCCACTGGTTGCTCCGGTTGCCGGCTGGCTGACCCCTGCCCCCCAATCATGCCCCACTGGTGACCCCCAGACTCAGGTGACACCAGCCACCCATGGTTCTTGCAGTTGACTTGCAAGAGATGCTACCCCATGATTCCTGCAACATCAAATCCATTTCTATGACAAGCTTGAAAGAATTAAATAAGGGCTGTTCAACTTTAGGGTGGTAGCAGGAGGCCACATGCCATGTGGCCAGCAGACCCCAGATCTACATGCTACATGGGCTATAATCCCCCCCCCCACCCCCCTACCTGCCTGCAGGCAGCACAGTTGCCTCCTACTTGCTACATGCATAATGTGAGCAGCCTGACATCCTCTGACAATGGGACAGCCCTGAATTAAACTATAGATAGCTGCTTGCAGATATTAAAAAATAAATAAATAAATAAAAGGCACTTACTTTAAACTCTGCGTCCTCCCTCACCAAGCCCAACGCATGCCCAGAAGAGGCAGCACATTAGTTGGACCCAGCTCATTCAATGTCTGTATAGATTGGGTGGCTTTAGTGGGGCGTGTTTGGCACTTTTATCGAATAGCTTTATATAAAAGCACCAAAAAGCCTCTCTTAAGTGTCCGATCTATACCAACACTGCAGAACCAAGTTGAGTAACGTGCTGCTTCTTCCAGTAAAGCTCTTTAAAAAATTTTTTTTTTACCGTCTGTAAGCAGCCTATATGTTTAGATAAGCTAGCAACGTTCATCTCTATTATTGGGAACTGCCAGGAGGCTCACCATGCACTCATGGAGAATCAGGAGAAAAACACAAACATACTCCCACAAAATAAAACCTTTTTAGAACAGGGTACCGAGAAGTCAGATGGACTATGGACTAAACGTTTGACTAGGATAGCTCTATCAAGGATAATCCTGCCTTGACCAGGGGGTTGGACTCAATGACATCCTGAAGTCCTTTCCAGCCTTATTCTTCTATGATCAACACAGATGGGAATTGATTATGCACACAATACTTTATTCCCCACCCCCTCTTTTTTTTTTTTTAAAGCAACAGGTAAATAAAGCTTTCAGAAAGGAATATGACTTTTAAGTTTAAAAGTTACCTGCTAAAAGAAAAAATAAAAGGGAAAGGAGGAATTATGGCTTTTTGCTTCTTTGTGATGTATAAAGGGCCAAAAGGTTTTATACAGTTTAGTGATATCAGATATACCCAGTCTTTTCTTCTCTATTTTTATTGAAGGTTTACACGTGAGGGCCCAGAGAAATGGACTGAGAATTCTATTATCCCTTAGTAAAAGGGCTAAGGGAATTAAATCTTTAACAGAACAGCTTTTCTTCTGTTCGGTTTACATTTTATCTACGTTTCTGTTAAAAGCAAAAAGGGGTAATATTAACCATCTGAAGGAAAGCAACAATTCCCCTTTCAATTAAGCAAAGTTTGCTCCCCGAATATCTGTGATGTCACTAACCCACTAGTTTATCCACAGCCATTAGGAAAAATCAGAATAAGCAAGAATTAGTATAAACAACACAATTAAAAAAAAAAAATCTGCCCAGCACTCTATTAAATCAGCAAAAGAAGGAATTAATTCAACTCACCATTTACAGGTCATTTTTAAAAGGAAGCTTGCTCACTCCCAGTACATTGCGTTTTTTTCCCCCAGAACAACTATTGATGGTTTTTTGGAGGGGAAAAAGGTCGTTTTCCCATAAAGCTTAAGTTATACATTATAAATGAAAGGAAATCCTGCTTCTGTAACAAATGCAAGCTGAAGATGAGATAACCATTCCCCAAAATTTGCACAGATGCCCCAAATTTAGTATGGGATTATGGTCCCTCTAAATGGGAAAGAGGTATACATTCCTGACATAGAGCTGGGTTTTCCACCTTTTAGTTTAATAGTCCTATCAGTGAGGAAAGTCTAATGTCCCAGTAGAATTCAAACGGGAAGACTTATCTCTGACAAAATTCCTGGAAAGGGATTTTAAAATGTTATTATGTTTAAACTGAGGGATTAAAAGAATGTCATTTTTTTTTTATTTAAATTGATATTAGTTGCTCATTAACTTGTTTTGTAATAGCAGCAATAAATGCATTGTAAAAACAGAAGTGTTGGTGTACTTCTACAGGCCTGCCCTTTTCTTTTTATAGTTTAAGGTACCCCAACTGTTGACATTTTTATTATGAGTTAACAACTAATCTGTATCACTATCAGTATTCACCTGCTAATAGCATACATAGAGCAAACTAATTTGACATTCATTAAACCTGAAGGAGAGAATTTCATTGCAGCGTGTTCACAACTTGCTTTTAGAGCCTGCATAGCCCGTATTCAGAATAGACTCTGAAGGCATTTTCACATGTGGTTTGGGACACTGCGCCAGGCGCCTTAATTAGCAAGCCGTGCTAATTAAAAGTGCCCACACGTCACGTGTATCAGTGTCCCCGTGCCAAAAAAGTGGCAGCGGGGTGCTTTGAACTAAAGCTCATCGAGTGTGTTTTATTTTCAAAGCACCCTACTGCCAGTTTTTCAGTGCAGAGATGTTGATGCGCGTGACGCGGAAGGCTGCTGGAGCGCGTCTATCTCCAGCAGACGTGATTAATCAGTTTGCAGATTAATCGAGTCTGCTCCGATGCACTGGATTTCCAGAGCAGGCTTGACACGTGTGTAGGAGCCCTGAAGAACTCACCAGAAACGAGTTGAGGTGGAAATACAAACCAAAACACCTCTCACCCTTGCAAAACAACTGATGCTTACCTGGGTTTGCTCCTCCACCCCTGAGGTCTATGTCAGTGTTCAGGCCAGTGGAGCCTGCACTTTGCTCAAGCAAAATGTCCATTAACTTCAATAGAATTTTTGCCTCAGTAATAACTGCAAGATCAGACCTTTTTTAGTATTAACTCCCCCCCCACACACACACACACATTTAACTTTTATGGTCATTACAAAGCTATTTTGGTTACCTTGGAGACTGGATATTACGTTTTAGTTATAATGAAACTTCCATATGCTGTAGCTCAAACAAGAGAATATGAGAAGTAAACTCAACTGATATTTTTTTTATTCAGAGTGAAATATATAATTTTTACAATGATGAGAGTCAATGTAAAGTAATAAGTCTTGTGAGGAGCTGAATGTGAACAAGCAATAATACTGAGACTATGAATGTTTCTCATTAGATCCTGTTCCTATAGCATAAAAGGGGAAGGAGCAGAAAAACTGCATTGTATCCAAGAGAAAGAGCTGGAAAATAAAGAATGTTGCTTTTTGAAAACGCTATATTGATCTTCAAATACTAAATTCCATTACCCTACTGCAAATTTTTAAATGATAACGTATTATGAAACACTATTAAACTTGTTGTTTTGGTTTTGTTTACAGCACTTTTAACCACAGTAAATGTTGCAATTGTCAGACTGCCATGAACTGACTCCATAGAAAGCTTACACAAGGTAGGAAAAGAGCCAACAATCTACATAAACAAAAGGGGCATTTTTATGAGAGCAGTTGCCCTTCTATTTAATAATTATATTACATTCTTTTAAAAAATAGATTTAACATTAAGCGTGGCAAATTTTCTCAACTTCAAAGGCAGACCCCTCACCTTCTAAATCCAATCCAAAACTCCTTGCATTCTTTGGAGAAAGATGTCCTTTCCTACCTCCTCCTATTTTCCCCCTCTTGTTCCTTTCCTTTCATACCTCCATCAGAACAGTCCTTGTTATCTTTTCATCTCCATTTCTTAAGATTTTCCCCTCGAGTTTCTGACCATTTGAAAGGTGTCAGTTATTTCTCTAATGCACACTCCAGCAACCAGCACATTAAGTTGTGTACAAAACGCAGCAATGGTGAAACAGCAATTCAAACCTTAACCTAATGCATCAAGGATCTACAAGTGCATTTGTGCTTTCGACAGGATTCTCACACTGCTCCTTTCTCTCTCTCTCTCCCCCCTTTCTTTGATTGCACATTTCTCTACTTCTGTTGTGTTTTCCAACTCGTTTTGCGTGCTCAATTCTAATTCCCTCGCACACAACCTCTTTTGCTAGACTTTATCTCTATTCCGCTCATGGTGGCAGGTCACATTACTGCCTCTGTGCTTCCTTCTGTCTTTATCTTTCTCTTCCAAGCCACAGGACTGTTTAGTTCCAACTATGAGTCCTGTTCTCTGGTGGAAGGAGTTTAACTGAAAATACTCTGTTCGCTATTTGAATAAAGCTATGGGTAGAGGAAATCCCTGTGGAAATTTGGTTACACATCAAGGCTAATACCATTCCCAGAAGAGGCAACTGAGAGCATTTCTACTAAAGATGGATTGGGTCCTTGCTGACCAGCATGCTCACCATGTGGCTGAAAGTGAAATTTGGTCTTCTGTATCAGTTTCTTATTGCTACCAGACCTGAATAGGAGTGGGGAGGTTTGTCCCATGAGCACACTACTTCGTAAAATCTCTCTCTACCTCCTCTCTACCAGTGAAATAGTTAAAGATTTCTGTTCATTTTACTTTGTTTTTAAGGACAAAATTTAAAGGAGCTTAAAAACTGGAGTCTAAAATCAGGTGCATGAATCTTGAGTTTGATTTTAAATATGCAAGCTGATTTGCAAAAGTGAGGTTAACACCAAAATACAATAACCGTAGTCCCTGTGGTTCCAAAGCTTTTGATTCTACATAATAATCTAGAAATTTAAAACAAAAAGTGTACCAGTGTGTTAGACCACTTTTATAAGTATACACTGAGGACAAAAAAGGAGAGTGCTGTACATCTCTAAGTATATTACATAGAAGGGAAAATGGATTATTAAAATTAGATGTATGATAAAATTTTGAGAAATGAATGCCATTATTTCTGGATGCAAATTCAATGTGTGGAATACTACTACGTAGAATTTAAAAATAAATTATACAACAGCAGTATCGCACCATTACAAAAGCCAGATTAATAGAGACAAACCAGAATGTTTGACTCTGGATTTAACACCAACCAGAATCTAAAAACCTGATTTGCCCTTAATTTACACTACTACTTATTTTGGTTCAAGACTGCACAAGTAGACTTGCTATAGAACTAAAATAACTGAAAGTGCAAACAGAGACCAACATAATCATTTCAGGTTGAATTTCTATGCACACCAGCCCCTAACGTGTCATTGAAATTGAAGATTGGATAGAATCCAATCCAGATAACTCTGGTTATAAATGTGAGGATTGAGACTCTACAGATGTGGCAGGAATTACCTTTGCTTCGCCTAAAAAGAGAATATGTTCCCATTCATTGTTCAAGTTTTCATTCTGCGGATATTATTGGATGATCAAAGTTATTGCTTCTAAGACAGTCCAGCCCCCACCTCCCCAGTCTTCACCCCACCACAATATTATGATTGTTACATCTTGCAGCCAAAGTGTTATGTAATGTCAAAGGGGTTAAACTTAGTAAAAATTGTTGTGTTACATTGTTTTCACTTTTTAAAAACAGAAAAAGCACCAACCACAAAAAAATTCTGAGATGCTGAACAGAAAGCTCAGGGCAACCATTCACGGTGATATGCACCAGTAATTAGTTTCAGGGTTGAATTTAAGGTTGCTTTTGGAAGATACCTCTTTCAGAAATTGCTTCTTTCCCATGTCATCCAGACACAACTACAGTCAAGACCCCATAGCCTAAGTCCCCCCAGGATAAAAGTAAGGTGTCTGTTCAAAGGGACATTCACCAAAAGTAGTTATTAACCTTGGGAGAACCACTGGTTTGAAACAGCCTTCATCTGTTGATAAAAGAATTAGGTCCCACTGCAAGAACTTTTACAAAGGCTACTAAGGACACGTGAGCCCAATAAAATGACAATCATTTGCACAACAGGATATATTGGCTGGGTTTGGCTTCATCTTTAAATACTCTACTGGTTTGGAATAAGCAAAATCTACCAGTGACTCTCTCATCTGACTATTTTATATCAATGGCACAGGCTTGGGATACACACTTTTTTAAAACTATGAATCTAAATAATTTTTTTCAATAGTGTCAAGCAAAGATTTGTTGCTGGTTAGGTCACAAAAAGGAAATAAAGCATCAATCATCCTGAAAACTGCAGTGAGAAACAGAGAAGCCCAAGTTATAACAATTCAGTTAACTGTTGCATTTTGAAGTATAACTCTGTGTAATAAATTAATTCTCCAGGAAAAGCAGTAAAGGAATTGGTAATAAATGGCATGGAAGTAGATGGTGACAAGAAAGAAGAAGTTGCTAACGGAACAAGTAACATCAAGAGCAAAACTGAGTCAAAATTTATTCTTAGACAGCTCTATCAATTCGGCACACAAGAGTAAGAACTAAATGCATTTTTAAAAGTTACTACTGTACAAAAATATGGCAACATCAAATTATCGGCATTTATGTCATGCTTTGTTGGGTGCCAAAAGCTTTTGGGCAGAAGTGACCTATAGATAAACAGAAGCATAGATAAGAACGTACACCTGGCTTTAAAATTTTATTGTATATACATATGGAAAAAAGAAACAAAATTACTAGTTGCTAAAATAGCTCCTTTAATATGGATAGCAGAAATCTTAATGAGGCCTTCAAGCCCTATTCCAAAGATGTCTTCTAAATAAATCTGAGCATTTTTCAATACTGTGAGAATATTAAAATATAAAAACAACAACTTTGCATATGAAGCCTGGACAATGCAGTGGATCAATATTCTAGGTTTTCACCTGTGGAGATGTGGATTCAAAATGAACACGTAAAAGGAGTTGATGATCATATTAGAGGTCCCAAAGGACAAATACACAAATCATCACGCTGCCACTACACGACTGGCACTCTCTTACCAAGAAAGTGCTAAAATAACAGTACTACAGGTGCATTGGCTGAGGTGTCTGAAATAAAGTTGGAAAGTGACAGTCATATTTGGATCCAGCCATTCCTATAACTAACACTTTCATGAGTTTGAAAAATCATCAGTTGCGGAAAGAAAGAGAAAATACACTGTGTGATATTAGGTAAGATTTTTTCCATCAAATTATGTTGCTTTATTTTCTTAAGTCTAGAGCCAGAATGATGCACAAGCCCTATCGCCATGCCTCTGCTTGAAAACTTTATTGCTTAGAGTATTTTGAAAAACTTGCATGTTTTTCCTAAGGTGTCACAGGCAGCACACAAAAAAATCCTTAATGAAAAAAGCCCATTTTTTCCTATCATAATGTGTTTTTGAAGCTGAAGAGAATCTGTAAACATACTTCTGTCTAATAAAATAGGACCTGCATGTCACATACCCTGCCGTTTTCCTAGGAATTCAAAATCAGCTGGTAGCCTTCACTTCTCATACCTATTTTCTAAAAAGCACTGGGGAATTGCTGACAAGGTTCAGCATTGTGCAGAATATTAAATATCTTTTTTGTAATACTCTAGTGACTCTTGAGTCTGTCTGTTGCAGCACCATATGTACAGCTGTGTTGGAAAGAGGAAGCTATTAAATATATTAAAAAGTAGAAATATTACCAATAGACACTTCATCAAATAACTGGATCTCATTTATCCCCAAACAAAGCAAGAAATGTTAAGGTTACATCAACACAAGAAAAATCACTCTGGATGTAATAATACCACAAGCCTGTTGAACATATTTGAAAGCAGAAACATTGTTTAATAAAACAGATTAGTGTTTCTGAAACAAAGAAAATAGCATTTAGGTATGAGGTTTCTACGCAGCTAAGAACAATAGACCTGATATTGAGACACTAGGCAGCTTTGGTTCCCACTGGCATAACTGGAATTGAAGTTCATGTCTGAAAATACCATACCCACGTCAAGTGGCAATTACAAAGTTAACAGAATATTATATGAAGACAGGCATTTAATAAAAGGAAAGTCAAGAAAGAAAAGAATGTAAACAACGCTTATTTTATTTGAAAGGCTAAATTCATATTACACACACACACATCTACATACCTCTCACACACACATGCACAGATCTGTCCTCTTTGAAACATGCACAGATCTCCAAATCAGGAGTAACAGGAAACAGCATTAACATGTATGCACACATTCTGAGTAAAATTTTCAAAAGCACATATGTTCATAGGAAGCATAAGTCCTATTCCAAAAAATGGTTTATTGCCAGATGTTTCAATGCAGTTAAAACACCTGAAGATGCAGAGAGGTATACAGTAGGATTTTCAAAAACACCTAAGTACCTTTTCCCACGGATTTCAAATGGGAGTTAGATGCCTAGGGGCTACTGAAAAATACGCCTAGGAGTCTATCTGGCCCTTGGGCACCTAAAAGCCAAAGTCTCAGTGATTTTTAAAGAGCTGAGCCTCCTAGGTACCTAAGTGACTTCGAAAATGGGGCAATAATTTATCCCATAGACCCAATCTTAAAATGGGTAAATGGCAGTGGACTCTGGTACTCTTGTGGAACTGCTCTGACTTCAGTGAGACTCTGCAGGACTGCAGCAGGCCACTCACGTGCTATGAAATGCAGTACAAGGGTCTCTCCATCAGACTTTGACAGTAAGAGCTCTAAGATATAGGGGATATGGAAACTTGTGACAGCCACAAATACACAAAAAAGAAACAGTGAAAAAGACCTAAAGATTAATTCAGTTATCATAAAAACCCTGTTAATTCCCTTAGTTTGTATAACCTTGGAAGTCAAGACAGTCGAGACAAGGAACAATTTTTGTTATAGTTTATGTTAAAAAAAAAAAAAAAAAAAAAAAAAAAAAGAGTACATTCAACCTATAAAGCTACACCTTGCTTTTGCAAATTTCCTTTCCTGTGCCCTTGTGACAAGGTATTTAGCAAAACTCAGATTCATTGGCGTCAGACAGACCATGCTATGAGCAGCCTCAAACTTGAGACCTCTGGGCTGTTAACCATGCATCTTAGTACCCATGTCACCCTAACACACTCCTACCATTGATTCATTGGAGTAGAAAGCATGCAAGCAGGCCCAGAGTTTCAAAACCATATTTTTAACTTAAAGCAGTAATTTTCAACCAGGGCGCCAGGGCACCTTGGGGTACAGCAAGATCTTTTGAAGAATGCCGCAAGGAGAAAAGCAGGTGTGAGAAGGTAAGTGCAGGCTCAGGTTGGTCCCTATCTAACCAGGTTTTGAAATGGGATGCTGCTCAATTCAGAAGTTATGGAGGGGTGCCTTGAGTCGAACAAGGCATTCCTCTAGTCTAAAAATGTAGTGACTTAGAGCTTTAACTATATTGTGTTTGGGGCCAGTACAGTTAAAACAATACAACTCTAATGTGGACAGCTACTCTGCTATAAAGCTCTGCATACGTATACAAGTTTTTAACATAAATGCACAGGAATAACCTATGCTGGTACCTTTATGCCAATGTAACTGTGGCCACATTAGGGACCATAACAGTTAATTAGTAAAAAAGGGGGAAAAAAAGACACAGAGCCCTAACAGCACAATTTAAATTAGTATTACAAAACAAAGATCTGAGTGTTGATCAGTCTTTACATTGCTGTGCTTGATTAAGCACCCTTTCTGCACAAAATGCTATTTATAAACCTAAACGAGCCATTATTTCCATTTGGCATTCAGAATTTGCTAGGGGGAAAAAAAAAAAAAAATCACAATTTGATTTAACAAAACTCATGGAAGTTCCTGCTAGAGCAGAAACTTCTCTACCAGTTACTCTGCATGGGCCAGCAGCGTAAAGTAGCAAGAAAGATTAAGACCCAAGATCTACTGAGCATCAGAAAAGTACGAGGCTACCACGGCAAGCTTGAACCAAAGAGTTCAAAGACGACCAAATGAATAAGCCTGGACAAACTAGAATCATGCTGTTTGCAACACATGTTAATATGGACACTATATGAGTTTGAACATGATGGAGTTTAAACACATATGACAGAGTTTGAACAAACCCAATACAGATGTTATATTAGGCAAAGTGATGCTACACACATGATGGAGTTTGAACGAATCCAATACAGACACTATATTAGGCAAAGTGATGTGACACGCATGATGGAGCTTGCCTAATATAATGCCCGTACTAGATTTATTCAAAGTGATGCGACACACATGACGGAGTTTGAACGAATCCAAAATGGAGACTATATTAGGCAAAGTGATGCTACACACGACAAAGTTTGAACGAATCCAAAACGGACACTGTATTAGGCAAAGTGATGCGATACGCATGATGCAGCTTGCCTAATATAATGCCCGTACTAGATTTATTCAAAGTGATGCAACACACATGACAGAGTTTGAACAAATCCAATACGGACGTTATAATAGGCAAAGTAATGCTACACACGACAAAGTTTGAACGAATCCAAAACGGACACTGTATTAGGCAAAGTGATGCGATACGCATGATGGAGCTTGCCTAATATAATGCCCATACTAGATTTATTCAAAGTGATGCAACACACATGACAGAGTTCGAACGACTCCAATATGGACACTGTATTAGGCAAAGTGATGCGACACGCATGATGGAGCTTGCCTAATATAATGCCTGTACTAGATTTATTCAAAGTGATGCTACACACGACAGAGTTTGAATGACTCCAATACGGACGTTATATTAGGCAAAGTGATGCTACACACATGATGGAGTTTGAACTAATCCAATACAAACACTGTATTAGGCCAAGTGATGGTACACATGACAAAGTTTGAACCAATCCAATACGGACACTATATCAGGCAAAGTGATGCAACTCGCATGATGGAGCTTGCCTAATATAATGCCCGTACTAGATTTATTCAAAGTGATGCGACACACACGATGCAGTTTGAACGAATCCAAAACAGACGCTATATTAGGCAAAGTGATGCGACACACGACAAAGTTTGAATGAATCCAAAGCAGACGCTATATTAGGCAAAGCGATGCGACACGCATGACGGAGTTTGAACGAATCCGAGTTGCGACCCCGGTTCAAACTTTGCCGCCCACCTTGATAACAACGGCACTATTCAGGAGCAGGAGAAAAATTAAAAATATAACATTCGCAGTGTATATTAAAAATAACGTTTTGTTTTGTTTTTTAAAGGCGGAGATCTCCGAAAGCCCCGCTGACTTCGGGGCAGCTACGCCCGCACCCGGGTCCCGCCGGCAGGACAGCGCGTTACGCACCTGCTCAGTTTAATTTGGGGCACCGAGCCGGATCAACACGAGCCAGCCCAACAAGACGAAAAGGGCACTTACTCCGTTTTCCTCCGTTGCTTGTCCTCAAAGATCGCGTTCAAATTGATAGCCACCTGCCCCAAAAACTTGTCCAGCCCCACCAGCGACCTGTGCATGACCACCAGGCAGAGGATGTACTTCTCGGGGCTGCCTTGCACCAGTAATCCCGGCAGCTCAAACGAGGCCTCTTCTTTCCACACCGGATCCAGCGTCTTCTCGGCCACCGAGGTGGAGTACTTCTCCTTGCCCAGCTGGATGATGGTGTACGTGTCGTTGGTGCCGTTCTTGCCTTTGGGCTTCAGGGCTTTGGCTTGCAGCACCGTGACCTGCACGTGGGTGGGGAACCACCGCTGGGCTTGCTCGGACAGCATCCTCTCGGCCGGCGGCGGGGCAAATACAGACCGGCGGGGGGCCTTTAAACCCGGGGCCCCGGAGCAGACGAGGAGCCGCCGCTCATTCCCTGAGGGGGGGGCTCTCCCAAATCAGCAGCCGCGGGGATGATGTG
>NW_005841958.1:2281982-2299038 GCF_000455745.1 Alligator sinensis | reverse complement strand
TCGCAGGCTGCGGAGACCGCCGGGGTGCGGGAGCGGGAGGGGGAGGGGAAGGGGGAGGGGAAGGTGACAGCAAAGGCAAGGGGAAAATCCCCACCCATGTGTGGGATCTTCACCCCTTGATGGGGAACAAGGTGACAGCCGGGCTCTTGGGTCATCTTTTATGAGGGTCAAGAACTTGAACAGCCGCGCTTCCCCGTCTGTAGGGGGACGTCGTAGAGGACATGGGCGACGTGTAGGGGTCTGCGCGTGCACCCCCTGCGGAAAGGCCCCGTCTGCGGGTGGTCGCCAAAGGCCGGGGGCACGCGGCGGCCGTGTCCCAGTGTGTGGCACGGGTACCACCAGGAGGGTGGCCATCGTGGTTTTCTGCTATTCTGGCCTCTTGATACAAAATTGGATGCCTTGATGTTTGTTGAAGAGAAAAATAGAGATGGCTCTTTTTCTTGAAGAGAACAATAGAGATAAAGGTGTCTGGTTTCGTATCAATAGAGGATACGTCCGCTATCGATACACATGAAGGCATCCAGTTTTGTATCAATAGAAGATAACGTCTGCTATCGATACACGTAAAAGCGTCTGGTTTCCTATCAATAGAGGATACGCCTGCTATCGATACACATAAAGGCGCCTGGCTTCATATCAATAGAGGATACGTCTGCTATCGATACACGTAAAAGCATCTGGTTTTGTATCAATAGAGGATACGTCTGCTATCAATACACATAAAGGTGTCTGGTTTCCTATCAATAGAGGATACGCCTGCTATCGATACACAGAAAGGCGCCCGGTTTCATATCAATAGAGGATACATCTGCTATCGATACATGTAAAGGCGTCTGGTTTCGTATCAATAGAGGATATATCCTCTATTGATACACATAAATGTGTCCAGTTTCATATCAATAGAGGAAACGTCCACTATCGATGCACACAAAGGCTTCTAGTTTTGTATCAATAGACGATCCATCTGCTATCGATGCACATAAAGGTGCCTGGTTTTGTATCAATAGAAGATCTGTCCACTATTGATACATATCAAGGTGTCTGGTTTTGTATCAAGAGAGGACAGAGGGCAACCGGACTGTTCTCAATGATGACCACCCTAAACCAGTGGTACGCAGGCCCCTGGTCAGGTAACAGATTTATTAGAATTACTTTATATAATAAATATTTGCAGCTACTACTTAAGGTTGAACTGAAAAATTTGCTGGTGGTACATAAGGTTGCGTTGTTTTAAATTTGCAGCGTGCCATCTGTCAGAGTTTGGGAACAGCTGCTTTGGACCAGCATGGCTACAACCAAAAATCCAGCAGTACGGTTAAACAAGACACTGAACATGTTCCCCCAGTTTGCCCCTGTTCGCATCCTTCAGCAGCTCCTGTTGTGAAACTTTCCCCCCCACCCAGTCACTGCACTTCTGTATTAAAGGCCATATCAAGGCTCAGGCAGCTAGTTTTTTTTGTCTGCTCTGTTTTTTTGCAAATATATAGATAGATCTAAATATAGATCTATATATATAGAAATATAGATAGATATCTAGATATAGATACATATATAACTCCACCTCCAGCGCTCTCCCAGGTGGCCCTTGTGGTTGACCTGGCAGCTCAAAGCACACTAAAAATCTGTTACACAGTTCACACCGTGCAACCGTGCACCCACGTACCCATCTGCATACCCATACCCCCACCACCCACTACCCTGCTAAGAGGGTCTACTCCTGTAAAAGTTTATGCCAGACCCCTCTCCACCAGATGAGGTCTGCCATTTCTTTCCCGTCATCCTCTTCTGTCTTTCTGTAGTACCAGTATGTTTCACTTAGTTAGTCCCATTTTAAAACAGTCTTCGACGGTGGGGTCTGAGTGTCTGTTTAGGAATGGGTCCCTGGCTGTCCACAGGCTCATGCAGCTAATCTGAGGGTCTGAGCCACCCCAAACTTGTCACTCTTTTCTGCTGCTTTAAAGGAAGTTTTCCAAATCATTTCACTCTTGTGATTAAGGGTTTTGCAATGTTAGTTTAGAGAAACGCCATTTCTTAAGGGTTTTTTTTCTTTTTTTTCTTTTTTTTTTGCATGTCGTCCTGGCTTGATAACTTTCGTTTTAAATAAAAAATAATTTAAAATATAATGTATTTTAAAGGATCTCTGGAAGCTTAGGAGATGGTGTAGACTAATGCACAGTATTAACTGTTATTCTATAAAAAAAATGACACATTTAATGTTGCAGTACTGTACATTCCACCAAAGAAACCACAACAAGCAGGGGAATCAGCAGCTAAGTCATTTGATGCTTTGTCCACACTTCAGTCATCAGTTCCTCTTTGTAACCTTAGCTTCATTTCTTACGCCCACAGCTTCTGCATTGTCACAGTTATCTCAAAAAAGTTCCAGGAGCCCACAAGCTTTGACTGTAGGCTGGTGATTTGTTCATGTATTTTGCTGATTAATATAGCGGCAGTGTGACTTTCATCAGTTACAATGGATGTAGCTTTGTGTTGGTATGTGCTTTGAAATGGTGTCAAACTGCAAATTGTTTTCCTAGTAAGGTTGAGAAAACTTACCTGAATGAATGATCTGTATTAAAAGATTGTTACACATTCAGCATTTTATGCATAAAGTATCATTGTAAGTTTGCATGTGTGCTTGCACGGACGTACTATGGTTATGGTCAGAGTTAAGGTTGTACATTCATTGTGCAGGATGGGCAACCAGTTCTCAAATATGTCCTTAGACCGACACGGTTACAGCCTACACCCCATTTCTCAAATAAGCACATATGCATATCCCTTGCCTCTTTCATATCCCTTCCAGCTTTCTCAATTTTCTTGCCCCAGATGTGTGTGAATATCTGGGGCTTGGGAGGGGGGAATAGTGACAACATAGCATCATGGAAGGATGAATGGCCATGACTGAGGAAGGGAGAGTTAGCCAGGATCTTTATAAAAAGTGGGAATCATAGATAATGTTTGGAAGCATTATAGGGACTTGGCAATGGTGTTTTGCAGAAGGCTTGGCTTAGTGAGGCAGTTCACTGGAAACCTTGATTATATCTTTAGCAAGGAACATATAGTTGGCTTATTCCTTAAAATTAATTTTACCATATACAAATTCTGTTTAAAGGACACATTCTACATTGCATTACTTCTGAAACAAGCATGAAGAACACCTTATCCAACCATAACTACAGGGGATTTTTAGATCGACTATATTTACTCATTTAACATTTAAGGTAGACATCAGGAATTGCTTGCTATCTCTTGGGGAAAGTGCCATGAACATTTTTAACATATAGTTAAAACCTTTATTTTTCCCTGCTCTTTTGTAGTTTTCCCATCCTCAATCCCCCATGGTATGCTATCACTTCTCACTATACTGATGTAACAATGTAAACTGTTCAGTCCCGTGAATAAGAAGCAACATAGAAAGACCCCTTGGAAATTATTGTGCATTAGACTGGCACATCTTCCCTACCTTCTCAAACCTGTAGCAGAATATTAGTCTTGCTTCCCAACACCTCCAGCACCTCCCCTGAGGTTATACCTGTTCCACATTTTTGTTTTCCAGTTTCCTACTTATATGATGTGGTTGGGGAGTTATTGGCTATACAGCCGCTACTACTTCCATGACTACATCCAAAGAAACTGGTGAATCTGCACACACATCTTATTCCTTCCTACACCTGTTTATGGTCAGGTTACAATCGTGCCCTTTGATTGTGTCCTCTTTGAAATAGGGGTCTTACTGTACAATATAGGTTATTATAAGACCTCTCCCCTTAGAATGCCATCTCCAGCAAGTGTGCCTCCTCGCACTATGTTGGATCATTAATCTAAGTGTGATTCCCACTCCTGTTTTCTAAATTACCAACAGGATGTAATCAAAATCTACATGTCACAGAGTTTCTCTTGTTGCTGTCTGTGATGATTTCATGCATATATGTATGTATGTGAACATTTTGTTGTGTGTGCACCATTTTGGTTGTGAAGCCATACAAGTGCATTCCCTATAGCCTCCCCTGCCCCCTCCTTGAGACCTGTGTTGTTGACACAGGGCAAACAATGCAGAGTGAGGCAAGGTCATTAATATGGAATAACTTTGCCCTAGCAATACAATGGGAATGTTAATGAGAATGGCTAAACTACAAGAAACCAGTTTTTCCAGTTTGGACTTCTAGTGAGTAGTAATCAAGGAACAGATCACCTAATGGGGTCTTTGATGCTAGCTAGAAACTCACATGACTGAGTGGACTGAAAGTCTCAAATGTTAAAGTCTGTTCTTACGTAACCAAAATCCAAAGTGATCTTGGAATGGTGAGGCCAGTAGAGAGGGATTTTATGTACAGTTTATTTTTTTGCATGGATTTTCTCTAAAACTGAAAAGATTTCCAGTGTGTATGCATGCATTTATGTTAACTTTCCAAAGTCTGCAATTCCTGTTGCAACTGTTGTAACTGTTTCATAAGGTTCAAAGTGTAAGCAGGAGTGTCAATGAGGGGAAGGTATAATTATGCTGTGGAAGAGTCATGATTCAGGACTGGTGCTGAGGCCTAGGTCGACTGGCCTGTAGGTTCAGACTTCTAAGAGGGTACTATAGACAGAGACTGCACTCTGGATGTGAGCCTTAGAGGACAGAACCAGAGACATTGCCTCTGAATTCTGGTCACCCTGTTTAAAAAAAGATGAACTCAAGCTGAAACAGGTACTGAGAAGGACTCCTCTGATCAGAGAAATTAAGAGTCTGTCATATGAGAGGCAATTTAAAAAGCATGGTTTTCTTACCCTAGCAAAAAGAAAGCAAAAATAGGATTGCTCCCTCTAAATCAGGAGTTCAAACATACGGCTCACAGACCACATCCGACCTTTCGAATGCCACCATCCAGTCCCCAGTGCTGTCCCTGGGTCTGATCAGACCCACACAGGGCATGGTGTACACCTGTGGTGAGGGGCCGTTCTGCAGCCTAGATTGGGCTCATGGACCTCCTCCCCTTCCTCCATCCTACCTGATTTGGAGTGGCTGGAATGGACACCATGTGTGGCACAGTCCAACCAAAGCAGCAGCCATGGTTGGTTACCCTGGCTGGACCATGCTACACGTGGCACCTACTCTAGGACACGTGCTGCATGTGGTGCTCACAAACACTACATGCAAGGGTCCTACACTGGTTGGAGCAGGGACCATGTGCAGTGCAGTCCTGGACCTGCCAGGGCAGGAGCCACACATAGTGCTGTTCAGCTGGGGTGGCCACTGTGTCCAGTGTGGTGCCCACTTCAGCTGGACTGTGCTACACGTGGTGCCCATTCCAGCCACTGCAGGATCTGTGCCCCGTGTGGGGCAGGTTCCAGTCCAGCCAGAGTGGCTGCTGGAGCAGTTATTCTAGGAGAAGAGGGGATTCATGGGTCCAATCCAGCCCACAGACCAGCCCCCTGCCACTCATTCTGCCTACAGGGCCAGATGAGTATAATACCCCTGCTCTAAATGCATTATGGAGTGAACACCAGGAAAGAACATTTTAACCTACTAGGACAATTTTAATCTAACAGGACAATGTAAGCACATTAACTAAAAGTGTGTAAATTGATTGTAAATGAATTAAGGCTAAACATTAGAAAAATTAGAATTAGAAATTAGAATAATTTGTGCAATTAGGTTCTAGAATAGCCTTCCAATTCAGAGAATGGGTCAAAGACTTAAATCTTCTTAAAATGGAACTAGATGAGCTTAAGAAAGGGATCTCATGTTCAACCTTATTATATGACACCATGACTGCAACAACAACAGATTGGGTCTGATGACTCAGGAAGTCCCTGCCAGTCTTATGTTTCTAACTCATCCTACCCCCAGAAAGGCATGAGCATGTTGGACCCAAGGTCTAAGTCCAGTGTAGCAACCTGCTAAGTGTGCACCAGGGCTACAATAGTGCCATGGGAGATGGAGGGCAGGGATAGGGTTGGTTCGTCAGAGTTGTAACATTCTCATCTGAAAACAGTTGACTGAATAGCTCACTAACAATGAGTGTCACACTAATATTTACAGAAGGCAATTATCAGCCTCAAATTTGAGTACTCATTACAGAAACAGAATTTCCAATGTGAGTTTTTGCAACCGTTACCAAGATTTATGACTATCCAATCAGGAGGCAGAAACATACTGAATGACATACATGTTTGGTCAACCAATGCTTGCCAACTATAAAATGTTGAAAACAAACAGGTTACGAGCGCTCTGCCAGACAAGAATTATTCATCGGAATTATGTGGCAAATAATACCAAATAGTGAATACATTTCCAAAATAGCATGAAGTTCTCAATTTACAAACACAAGAAATGGAAAAATTAGCTCATCGGATAAATTATTTGCTATATTTTATTCACTTAAGTCTACCAGTACAGGCAACCATGGTGATCGTCTTCAGCAAGTAACAGTTCTGCATGAAATGGAAAATGAAATCAGAGAATGGAATTGTATCAGAGGCGCATAGGGCAGAAAAAGAGATCATTGCAAAGGCAGCCAAAATGTCAAGCCTTATGTTTAATCAGATGCATTGTTGGCTGACTTGTTGAGAGTTGAGAGGGTATTTCAAATTAATGGAAATGACAGAAATCTACTGTAATTCTTGGAATCTCCCCACCCCCCTTTTTTCATATTGATTTCTTGGGCCAAGCAAACAGAAGAATGAGTAAGAGAGAGGGATAGCACACATGAGGATTAATTCTATATTAAACACTACATAGCTGCCCGTTATTTTGTGATAAACAACTATTAATCTTTTTCATCTACATCCATTAACTCTGATGACATAGACCCAAGCTTTTAACTCTCCGGTGTTTTTGTTGGGCTCAGAACTCAAAAGACAGATATGGCACTAGTCTGCAAAACACGATCCACTTGGGAGCAATGCTGTGATAACAAGACTGAATGTACTCTGGGCCTCTTCCTGCACCATGCCATGTGGTCTTTGAGAGAGAACTGCAGAGAGGAACCAGCCCAAGCCTGCAGCTGGTAGGAACATAAGCACCAAATCAGGGACCTCTGGGCAGGCAGAGAACTTCCTACAGTTCTGCCTGGATTTTCTCTCTCTGCACTGCTTGGCTCTTTGCTTCAAATATCCCCCTCTCTCCAGCTCCACATCTGCTTCTCCTGGCCCTATCCTCCTATCTTTCCCCCTTTCTTTCCATTTAGCTTGTATCCACTCCTAAACAAACCCACCCTAACTTTTAAAAGGTTGTGGAACTAACACGTGAGATTTACTGTCATCTCATCGTTCACCTGGGTTGTGTGTTATGCCCTTCTCCTCACAATGAACCTACCTTGTCTACTGAGACTGTAAGCTTTATGGGGCAGGGACCATCTAACTATGGGGTGATTATACCATGCCCAGTATATTCTTGGTTGACTCGTACATGCCATCACAATAAACATGACAAATAATGATAAAGGAAGTGCACGAGTTTCTGAAGAGGAGTTTGAAACAGATGAACCATCCATTGAAATTAAACATCTATCTATCGATCTATTTATCTATCTATCCATCTATCTATCTATACTTATATATAATTATATATATATTATAAATATATATTTTATAAATATATGCATTATATATATATAATTTGTACAGTTTTAGGGAAAAATCATGCATCTTTCCACAAGAAATCCTGAGTCTCATTGCTGCACTGGAACAGAACTGCATGCTATACCAGATTGTGAGTAAATACTGGATACTCCCAACAGAGAATTCACTTCCAATAAAAGTGAAAGGTCATTGTTTCCATGGCTTTGCAAGCTTACTGTCTGTTGCAGAGGCATAACTAACAAGTTTTGCATGCTGGGCAAAGATGCTGGAGAGCAGGGGGCACAGAGTGCTACCTGTAGTACACTGGAGATTTTACCTGCCCTGGGGACTCAAAAGACCCTGTCTGTTGTTGCCACCAGGTGCTGTCCATGTGCCCTGACTGCTGCCACTGTCCAGGCTCCTTTGGGACTGCTGCTTTGGTGCTCCCTCTAAACTGGCACCCAGAACTGCCTCACTCATCCACCCCTATTTATGCTATTGGTCAGGTTCAAAGGCACTCAGTTTTTACGGCAGCTATCAAGTGCAGTAATCACTATGAACTTGATTCAGCTGCTTTCAGATCTTCCAGTTGAAGACTTCTATTCACTTTTCTGGGAGTTACAGTGGCCTTTAGGGGTACAGACTGAGAAAGCACACAGCCATGATTCAGCCTAGCCTGAAGAGTTATATAGGGGATGGATTTGGCTAAATGTCATTCCTTTTCATCTTGGACACATAGTACCTTACCTTTTATTTTATTTAAGTAGATTTCTAACCTCTAAAGGTCACAAACACATTTATTGGGTGAGAGTGGGAGCTGCAGTGATTCCAGAAGGGTAACCAAGAATGTTATCCATTTTTGCAGCTGACATACTTTGGCAAACCCCCCAAAACTGTTAATGATAGAAATAAAAACACTGAAAAAATATGGCTCGTGCTCTCTATGGAAAACTGGAGATTGTTATCATTGCCTGAACGTGAGGTTTCTCTGGAGTCATTTTTCTCAGTTTTAATTCTCTCATTCTTTTACAATATATTGTCTGTTAATAAGCCTCCAAGGATCTCATAGACCATTACCTCACAAATTATCCTAAACTCCATTAAGGACAATCTCAGCAAATATTGAAAATACCATTGTTTTCCTCTGGTGGAAAAATTTTTAAATCTGTCTCCTTTTTAAGAAAGAATCCCATGTAATATATTTTCATGTTACAAAAAGTTTCAAGCAATAATACTTTGATCTCCTACAATCCCTGTCTCTCAAGGTTCTTAAAGTGCTTTATGAAAATTAAACACTTAGGGCATTTTTACACATGCTGCAGGATGCGGCACCAAGTGCTTTAATTGGCAAGCTGCGCTTATTAAAAGTGTCCACGCATCCCATGTATCAGCATCACCATGCATCCTTGCACTGAAAAAATGGTGATGGGGTGCTTTGAACGAAAGCACATCCAATGTATTTTATTTCGAAGTGCACTGCCGCCAATTTTTCAGCACGGAGACATGCAGTGATGCTGATACATGTGATGCAGAAGGCTGCCGGAGCTCATCTGTTTCCATGCTCCAGCAGAGTAGGCTCTGGAAAATGAAGCTGCAATATAATGCAATGTTTGATATGAGTTAAGATACATGACTTAGTTTTCCCAAATATTTTAAACTCCTCTATTTCCATCCTCCTCTTGCGTGTTAAATCGGTAGTTAACTTGCTGGAATCCTAGCCCACTTTTGTACAAAAGCTATGCATTCACTGTCAAGAATTAAAAGGTCACCCTTTTGAGGTTTTGGCTTTTTTTACCTGTAAAAGCAATTCGAAACTAATGTACATACACTTCAAGTCTGAACCTCGAACTGTGCCCGTGGCTCAGCTGCTTCTGGATTTCTTTTCATAGTCATTCAGTGTCAAACCTACCTTCCTTTAAGATAGGACTCCTTCCAGCCTCTTTGGTCGCATCCACATGAGTGCACGTGTGCATTTTGAGGCACTGCAAAATGCACTCTGCACACGAGATTTGGTTCTCCGCACTGCATATTTGCAGCATGAAGCCAAACTTAGATACTGGTAAATCCCAGTGTCAAAAAAAGCACATGGAAAAAAGCAGGATGATGCAAATGGCAGCATTATTTGCCACCCAAAACCAGAGCTACACTCTGGCTGCTGGCCAGGCTTTGCACATCCGGATCATCACCACTGGTGCCTTAGGAGGCTCCCAGGACCCCAGGTAAATCTTCTGGGGCTAGCCCAGGTGCTGACCCCAGCCTCCCTTACCCTACCCATAGCATTTTTCCCCACACCAACCCCATGTGAAGGGGCGTGCGCCAGGGCAAAAAGCCAAATTTGTGCCACTGCTTTTTAACCCAAAGCAATTGCACAATCCTACTCATGAGGACATGGCCTTTCTGTTTACTGAAGACTAATGAGACACACAGGGTGCCTATACATGTGCTATGGGGCATGGCGGGGGTGCTTTAATTAGAGTGGTTCTTGGACAGCTGCTGTAATTAAAACACTTCACCATAATTCCCAGGCATTTAAAAATGGCCTCAGGATGCTTTATCTAAACTGCATTCATCAAGGTTTAGATAAAGTGCCCCCCTTGCCATTTTAAAACATGTGGGGGCTTAATACACCTGACAGTGAGGTGATGCTGGAGCATTTTAATTAGAACGCAGAGCAGATTCAATTAATCTAGTCTTCGCCAATGTGTTCTAATTACAATGTGAACGAGTGTGTGTATAGGCAGCCACATACACTTGTGAGTCAGTAGCAAATAGTCTGAATCTTAGTTCTGGGTTTCACTACCTACAGAGTAAGGCAACAGAAGAACCTTATTTTCCTGCTTATACCAGAAAAAAAACATAATACTAGAAGGAAGAGTATGTTTTTGTCAGAATTAACTTCCCTATTTTGTCTGTCTGTTCTAACTGTGGTAAACCAAGAAAAAAATTCCAAACCAAGAAAGGAATTTTCCAATGATTTAGCATACTTTGCGTGTCTGGTAAAAGGCCCAGAAGAAAATGGCATCTCCAAAAACAAAACAAAAAACCAAAAAAACCCCCAAAACAAAACAGTTAATCAATAATCACATTTTAAGTCATCCTTGTCTTCTAAGTTATTTTTTATTTGGCATAAGCAAGTTCTTTACATAAACATATGATATGATAGGAGGATGTCTAACCCAAATTGTTATGGTTAACTTTAATGCATGTGAAGTACATATACTTCAAGCCACCATTTTCCAAACTTACTCAAACCTCTTCCTTTTGAAACACTGCTTATTCTTGGAAGACTCTAGTTGTTCCTAAAATTCTGCTCTACTTGGGAATTTAAATATATGAATTGTAATATTGAAGTCAAAGTTTGCTATCACTGCTATGTCAGGGTAGCCAACCTGCAGCAGAGGTGCTACAAGTGTTGCAGGCAGCCTTCACATGTACCATGTGGGAGATCTGCAAGGGGACAGGTAGCGTAGTGGCAGACAGGCGAGGAAGCAGAAAGCAAAGCAGCAAATTGGGCAAAGCACACAGGAAGGGAAGCAGAAAACTGAGCAGCAGATCAGGCAGGGAGCACAGGGCTGGGAATAGAAAGCAGAGCAGCACATCCAGTGGGGGAAGGGGATCAGAGTGACACTTTGGGAGAGAACAGGGATGATCTGTAACGTGGTTTCCAAAAGGGTTGGTCACTGCTGATTTACATTATCATACACCTTAAGATAACTCCAGTAAAGTTTCTCTGAATTTCTTCTGGTGTAACTGAGAGCAGATCCTATTCTGCCCTTTTGAGTTTTACTCAGCAGAATTACTGGCCTATGAAAGCAAACCTTTGTTACATGCATTAAGCTTTTTGTTCTTTTGGGAACTTATATAAATGAAAATTGAAATAGTTGCTTGATACAGATTATTTTTATTGATCTCTTATTGGACATCACCTTTAGTTATACAGGGTGCATCTACATGTGCAATTAATGTGCATGAATAAACTGTGGAGCTTTTTGCCATTTGAGCGTGTACCTGGGACCAATAAACTCTAGAGTAATATGCTCCAGAGTTTATTCATGTGCAGCACATTGAGCTAGGTTAGGGCAGCCTCAGCTGGCAGGGGGCCCGGGAGGTCAGGCTACCAGCCTGGGGCTGCTCCCCTAGCTAACCATGCTGTAGATGGGCTAGCCAGCAGGCAACCCCTGCACTGAAGCACCCTCATGCCCCAGCAAGCCAGGGCAGGGTCTACACATGTTGTTCTGCTGCTGAGTTTTTTACTCTGCAGCAGGATAATATTTGTATTTACAAGTTGTAACAGGGGGCCTTCTCGGGGCCCGTCTACCAATGGCCCACCCCCCTGTTTCTGGGCCACCCACCCGCTTTCTCTCCTGCCATGCCTTGATGATATTTAATTAAGTTGTTAATTAGGCGGGAGGCTGCCCATTTCTTGCCCTGATGCCAGGGAGCGCTATCTGCGGCTCTGTTCCTCCCTTACACCGCAGCCCAAACTTTGCAGATGGTAGCTGCAGGTCTTATTGTCACCGGCCCCACTCTGGGCCCCAGAATCCTCCAGTCCAGACCCCACCTGTATCCCTCCACTCAAGCAGCCTACTCCGCCTTCATTCTAGGCTACCTGGCTCCCTGAGCTGTTCCCCCTTACGGGTGTGGTCCCCCCGGGACCTTTGGCTACACTGGCCCTGGCCTCACCTCCAGGCCACTCAGAACCCCAGGCCTTCAGCTCTGGGCGTCCCTCAGGGTGGGCCCCTGGCCCTTCGACCCTTCTGGTCCTGGCCCCAACATTGACCAGTCAAGGGATTTCAAGACAGATTTCTGAGTCTGTAGCCCCACTCTCTCTCCAGGGTCCACCTTCCGGACCCTACAAGGGGGTAACCCACCCGGTTGTGGCAGCTGGGGTTATTAAGGTGCCCCAACCCGCCTTTCACCGAGGTGGTAACTGAGCTGGCGGCCAGAGATCTAAAATGGCTACTGCAATCGAGCACCTACTGGCTGCTTGGCTGAGTCTGTAAGTGGCAGGCACCAACAATGCACTGCCACACAAGTACTATCCTGCTGCAGAGTAAATTAATTTACTCCGGCCTAATAGGGGTGTAGGTATATATACCGAGACATATACTGAAGAGCTAATTAGGCAACTATGCAGTAAATGTCTTGTGTACACATGCCCGTATACTCCTAATGCTTTCTTTCCTCTCCCAGGTCTAGTGGTTTTTAAAGATGGGATTATGGGAATTTTTAAACAGTAGTTCTGCTCTACTTGTTATGGCACTGTTGACAGAACTAGCATAGATCAACCACCCTCTTATCTGTTGTTTTATCTTCATTTTTATTAGATCCTGAATATACAACATGATAGGTAAAAAGGTAATAGCAGATGGAGGCACATCTATATTACAGTTTCTACCTGGCAAATATGAGTAGAGTTGAACTCATGTTAAGAACCATGGTAAATTTTCCTATTGTAGTCAACAGTCTATAGTTTTAATAGGTCTTTGTACTATTTATTTCACTCATTACTGTTTCCTTTTTAGCATTTATAAGTACAAAGGTGTTGTCTATTGAATCATGAAAATGCAATGAATGCAAATGGAAAAAACTGTTTGTAACATATCCTTTAAAATCTTACATTGCCAGAAGAATTTCAGAACAAACATGCTCAAGTGTACCACTCACATAGGAGAAATGGGGGAAATACTGAAGAACGTTTTCTCTAGCTTTCTCACTAAGGTAGGAGCAAATCAAGCTGCCCATGTAAGAATACAAATATCTCATCATGCATGAATAAGTGACTTTATGGAATGCCTTTATGGGCCCTTAGTTTAAATGGTCGTGTATGACGAACACACTGGGATGCATGTTTTGACCTTTTGGGTGCAGTTTATTTTTTTAATGTGAAGAAGATAAATACAACTTATATACATTATAACAATTTTTAAAAATACATTAGTAACCACAGGTCCCATAAATGATTTTAGATAACTTCCATATTTTATCTCCCTTCAACTTCTCTATCAGTTTCTTGTCACAGCTTGATCTTCATGCAGTGCGGAGTAGAGATACCTAAGCTAATTAGTCTTGCTGTGGGGTATATTACACTACACTAATTGTACTATGCTGCTGCTTGTACTCTGCTATGTTGAGTATCTACACTACTACAGTGCTATGTTGATATATTTCCTTTGTCCCATGATACTGCAATATTAAGAGCATCTTCATTTACAAGTGCAGGAGTCATGATTATTAATGGCTCTATCTTGCCCTGATGCTGGTTTATATAAATAGCTCTCTTCACAATCTTTATTGTGGCATTTTCCCACAGCTCAGATCCCTCACCCCCCAGCTTCAAGCCATAAGGCAAAAAGGGCCTTGAAACAGATGTGGAGAGAGTTACTAATAGCATGAAAGATTAAGTTGGATGGCATGGTAGTAGGAAGAATGGATGGCAGAATAAAAGAGCTAAAATCCTAACCACCATGAAAGTAACCTTCCTCAGGGTTATTCACAAAAAAATCTCAGTACTAAGTTTAAATACCTTAACTCTATTTAGAATTCCAATCCTCAAATGCAGTGATGCTCAAGCTCCAGCCCATGGGCCAGACCCGGCCCATGGAGCCACATCACTTGACCTGTGGGCTTCCCCACAGGTCCAAACATGTGGCAGCAGAGGAATGGTTGCAATTAATGCCACCACTCCTCTGCTGCTGCTAAATTTCCAAGTCCCATGCCCGATAGCATAGCCCTGTGTAGGAGGCCAGGACAGCAGGCCTGACCTGGTGCACATGAGTTCAGGACCTGATATGGTCTGCACAGGGATAGGGCAGGGCCCAATCTGGCATGTGTGGGGCTAGGTCTAGGAGGTAGGCAATGGGCCAAGTCCAGTACGCACAGGGTCAGGGCCCTAACATGGATATATAGAGACGGGACCAGGCATTAGACTCAATCCAGGCATGTAGGGCTGGGGCTCAAGCCAGGATGTGCAGGGGTGGAGGGGCAGCAGGTCCAATTGAGGTGCACAGGGCTGAGGCTGGTGCCTGATCTGACATGCACAGGCTTGCAGTCAGGGCTGATTTCGTGTGCATAGGGCTGGGACCTGATCCGGGGGACACCGGGCCAGGCCAGGCCTACATCTGGTGCGCATGGGGCTGAGGCATGATGTAGCTCATGGAGCGGGGGTAGCAGTGCAGTCCAGGGTGTGTAGGGCTGGGCCCTGATACAGTGCATGGTGGGGTGGGGCCATGAATCAGATCACACCTGTGTGCTGACCCTGCACTGGATCTAGCCTGTGGACTGATCCTACACCGCTTGGCCCGCAGCCCAAAAAGGCTGGGCACCACTGCTCAAACTTATCACTTAAGCATCCTTAAAATGACTCTGAGAAAGAGAGACCAAATCTAATACTTTATTAAATATTCACTATACTTTTAACTGGCTACACTTTTTACCAAAAATTCCAGTGAAAGTCAATGGCAGTTAGACAGTTAATCCACTTAGGCAGTTTTGTAAATCCTACACAATTCCCTTTTTGTTTCTAGATGCCTAAATACTCTTTGGTATCTGGCTTAACATCATTAGTCAATAACCAACATTCATGAGCTTTTCTGAAATAGTTTCTTACCTGAGATCAATGGGATTGCTGTACTAAATAACCCATCTAATGATAACTTCAGCAGAAAGCCAGAGAGTTCAAATTTTTCTGAAAAAATGATTTACATGGGAGTACTGAACTTGTGGAACTACAGCTGGCAATCTTGTTTAAAAAGGAGGGATAGAAATAAATATTAGGTTATAAATTATGAGTTTTATTATTATTACTAGTAATAATATACTCTGGTCTCTGTTCCAAAGATCTTACAATCTTATCATATCAAACTCAATATATTGTTGAAGATTATGATACATGGTTTCATTATTTTAATACGTGTCTTAGACAAAGTTGGCAGTTGCATTTGTCCATCTGGTGGATGGCCCAGATGGACAAATTTTGTAGTTGGTTTTTTATAACTATAAAATGTTTGTTCAAGGATTATTGTCAAACTGAACAGAATTTTCTGATGCTGCTTCTTATTAAAAAAACCCCCAGAAACTCGAATTCCAGCAGAAGGAGTACTTGCTGTGATGAACAGAATTTGGAGTGAAAAGCCAAGTGAGAGAATGCACTATCAAATCTGTTATTTTTCTTATAGTGGATATTGATGATACTTGTTCAGTATTTCATGATAGATTCATGCAGGACTCTAAATTACTGGAAAAACTCCTCCACTCAAAAAAATATGCACATATTACTTTTGAGTCAGAAGCTGGCAGTAGGAATGTCAGCACATATTTTTTCAGATATGTGCCCCTGCCTTTTCTATGACTAATCCAGAAACCTAAAGATAGATAAAAGTATTCCACCTTTTGGTTTTCAAAATATGGTCACTTTAATCATTTAGCTGACTGTCAATTGCTTCTTCTGAGTACAGTATATTTCTTCAGGATCTTTACAGACTGGTGATCATTGTAAAAGATAGAAATAAAGTGGCAGTTCATAGTTTTTCAAGTTTAGAAGGGGAAATAATGCTTATCCAGTCTGCCTAACACAGGCCAGAGAATTTCATTGAGGAATTCCTGCATCGAGCCAGTATCTTCTAGGCCAAGCCTGTCCAAGTTCTGATGATTTGGCAGGGGCCAAAGATGCCACGGGCCACACCAGGATGAGTCACAGGCCCAATGGGGGATATAGCACAAACACACCCTCACTGTACTGGATGCGTGTGTGATCACTCCCATTCCACCACTCAGCCTCAGGCACACCCTCAGTTTCCCTGGCTGCACTGCACTGCACTGCCCTATCCCTTGGGGAGAAGGCAAGCAGTGAAAGCCAGAGGAGCGCAGGGAAACCTGGAGACTTTGGCTGCTGTTGCAGCCAGAAGGATGAGTGGAGAAATGGTGATTGAAAAGGAGACCGGGGGCTTCAACTTAACCCCTTGTGGGCTGCATGCAGCCTGCATGCCACCAGTTGGACATCTTATCTCTGTTCTAAGATAAGAAGAGGCATCTATTAGAAAGACAGCCAATATGTATTTAAAAACTTCATGAAGTAGAGAATCCGCCATAACGATTAGCAGGTTTTCTTCCTTGTTAACATCTGCATTGTATTTGCAATCTAAATTTATGTAACTTCCGTTCCCAACCACATGGTCATATGCCTCTGTATGGTACAGTAAAGAGCCCTTTTACTAACATAGGATGCCTATACACATGCAGTGAGGCTGCTCTGACACACTGTAATTACAGTACATTGCAGCAGACTCAATTAATCAAGTCTGCTGGAGTGTACCAATTACCATGCTCCACCAGACTCCAGGATCTCATGTATTAGTGTCCCCATGCTGAAAAACGGCAGCCAGGGCACTTTAACTAAAGCATGTTCAACGAGATTTAGTTAAAGCACCCCAGCTGCCATTTTTCAGCATGGGGAAACTGATGCATGAGACACTCCAGGCACTTTAGAGTGGCTGGTGGGGGGGGGCCG
>NW_005841958.1:2281272-2281971 GCF_000455745.1 Alligator sinensis | reverse complement strand
ACCGTTCCCACCCCCCACAACTCCCAGAGCATGTGTAGAAATGCCCATAGATTTTTTTCTCTGTTTAGATATTAATGGATCACAAGCAAGTCCAGAGCTGCCTGTGCCTTTCACTTGCTGACTGTCTATTTAGTGGGCTGTGTGTGTTTGGGGTGTACGCTCCGAGAAGCTGGGAGCGTTGCTAGCTGAGTGATTGCTGATTACTGAGTGATGGCTGCCTGACAGAAGCCCTAACGAGGGGGCAGAGCCGGTCCAGGCCCAGCAGGGTATAAAAGGAAACTCCCCAAGTGACCAGGGAGCCAACAAACAGGGGCAGCAAAAACGGGCAGCAAACAGGGCAAGCAGTTTGCAGGCAGTTTGGTGGTCAATTGTCCTAGTTTCATAGTAGGTAGGGTCTGAAGGGACCTAAGCAGATCATCAAGTCCGCCCCCCTGCCATGGGCAGGAAAGGATGCTGGGGTCAAACGATCCTGGCTAGGTGATTGTCTAGCCTCCTTCTGAAGACCCCCAGGGTAGAAGCGAGCACCACTTCCCTTGGAAGTTGGTACCAGATGCTAGCCGCCCTGACTGTGAAGTAATGCTTCCTGATGTCTAGCCTGAATCTACTCTGTCAACTTATGGCTGTAATTTGTTGTTACTCCTGGTAGTGCTCGGGGGAACAGGGACTCTCCCATTGCCTGCTGGTCCCCCCCGGCCAGTT
>NW_005841958.1:2260153-2280987 GCF_000455745.1 Alligator sinensis | reverse complement strand
ACCTTGCACTTGTCAGTGTTGAAACCCATCCTGTTCTCACCCGCCCACCCCTGTAAGCTGTCCAGATCTAGTTGCAGCCTGTCTCTCTCCTCCAGTGTGCCCACTTCTCCCCACATCTTAGTGTCATCCGTGAATTTGAACAGGTGCTTTTCACCCCCTTGTCCACGTAGCTGATGAAGATGTTGAACAGTGCAGGCCTGAGGACCGAGCCCTGGGAAACTCCACTCCCCACATCCCTCCAGGTCAAAAAAGACCTGTCTACCATCACTATCTGGGTGCGGCCCTTCAGCCAATTTGTGACCCATCTTACTGTGTAGGCACTGACACCACAGTCACCTGATTTCTTAATGAGAATGGGGTGTCGAAGGCCTTCCTAAAGTCCAGAAAGACTACATCCACTGTGACACCTACGTCCAAGGATTTCATGGCCTGGTCATAGAAGGCCACCAGGTTGGTCTGACAGGACCTGCCTTGAATGAACCCATGTTGGTTGCCCCAAAGCATGATCTCCCCTGCTGGTGCCTCACAAATGTGCTCCTGGATAATTTTCTCAAAGAGCTTCCCCAGGATCGAGGTAAGACTAATGGGCCTGTAGTTTCCTGAATCCTCCTTCCTCCCTTTTTTGAAAATGGGGACCACATTGGCCCTTTTCCAGTCCTCTGGCACCACACCAGAGCACCACAAGTGCTCGTAAAGCCGTGCCAGGGGTCCCACAATGACCTCTGCTAATTCCCTCAGCACTCTGGGGTGGAGGTCGTCAGGACCTGCTGATTTGAACATGTCTAGTCCCACCAGAAGTTCCCTGACTAGGTCCTCCCTGACCCTGGGCCTGGCAGCGCCTCCCCTGGGTCCGTCAGGGATCCCAGTGGGGGGAATGACCTGGTCCCTGCTCAGAAAAATGGAGGCAAAGAAATTGTTAAAGAGGTTATCTGTGTTGTCTGGTGTGACCACCAGATTTCCTAGCATGTCCTGCAGAGGCCCTACGTTACCTGGTACCTTCTTTTTACCCCCTGTGTATTTATAAAAGGACTTCTTGTTATCCTAGATCGGGGTCGCTAGTCCCAGTTCTGTCTCCACCTTAGACTTTCTAACAGCCCCCCTACAGTCATGAGCAATGGAGGTATAATCCTCCTTGGTGATGGCCCCTCCCTTCCATTGGGTGTATGCCTCCTTTTTAGCTTTGAGACGTTCCTGGATGCTTTTGGTGAGCCATGGGGGCTTTTGAGCACTCTTGCCCCCTTTGATCCATATTGGGATTGTCACCCTTTGGGCTTGGAGGATTGTCTCCTTAAGGAACGACCACTCTTCCTGGACTCCCAACTCCCCTCCAGGACCTCAGTGCCTCCCTGACTAGTCTCCTTACCTCATTGAAATCCACCCTCCTGAAACCTAGGGCTGTTGACTTGCTGCAGGCCTTTGCCACCTTGCGCTGGATGGTGAATTCCAGTAGGCGATGACCGCTGTTGCCCGGGTGGTCGAGAACCTGCAGTCCCCTCACCAGGTCATCGCCCACGGCCAGGACCAGGTACAACAAAGCATTTCCCTTGGTAGGACTATGCACCTCCTAGGTTAGACAGAGGTCCTGTAGCTTGACTAGGAACCTATGTGAGCGGTCAGACCTGGCTGACTGCTCTTCCCGCAGATGTCCAGATAGTTTAGCTCACCTATGATGACCATGTCTCTTGACTTAACTGCCTCCATGAGCTGACCTGAGAATTCCCAGTCCAGCTCTTCCCCCTGGTTGGGTGGCCTGTAGTAGACCCCCACAGTTAAGTCCCTTTCCCCCCGACCACCTTGTATTCAGACTCAGAGAACTTCAGTCTGTTCCTCCTCTGACCCAGTGCTGTTTGTTGAGGATGTGCATTGCTCTTTGACATAGAGCGCCACACCCCCACCTTTCCTCCCTGTTCTATCCCTCCTGTATAGCCTATAGCCCTCGATGTTTACTGCCCAGTTATGTGTTGGATCCCACAAAGTTTCAGTGAGCCCCACTATGTCCGGGTTTGTGTTAGCTAGCAACAGGGCAAGTTCCTCCTGCTTGTTCCCCATACTACTCTCAGGTCGGTTTGCCACCTCCCCCCTGCCCCTTGAAGATGAAGCCTTTCAGCTTGGTGTGAGGAAGCAGGGAAAAAGGAACCTTTTGGGGCCAAGGAACAGTAAACAGGCTAGCTTTTGGTGAGTTTGCTAGGGCAAATGTACTTGGAAGAAGGGCGGTAAGAGAAGAGGCAGATTAAGCAACCCACGGAAATGGCTGGAGGACATTGCAGTGCCAGAGCCACTGCCACTGCTTGCACCTGTGAGGTTTCTGTCCAGGCAGGAACGCTCACCCTCAATGCTTCCACCCAAGTCCAGATTTGGCGCTATGGGGACTTCAGATTCCTTCCAGTGATTGCCAGGTGGGGGAGGAGTGCCTGCAGTGTGAGCAGAGCTTCCTGGTGCTGTCTCAGGGAACAGGCAAGAGAGATATAGGAGGAGGTGGTGAGGCTCCAAAGCATCCTCTGCCATGAGTAGCTCATTGATTTGATGCTGGAGGAGACCACCAGGACTGTGGAGGAAGAACTGCCAGAGGCAGCGCTAGAGAAGGGAAAGGACATGGACTCCCAGGAAGGTGGAAGCTGGAGGCTTATGACCTCTGGCAGCAAGCAGAAATCTTCATCTCCACCTGCAGCAGTTCATCTGGAGAATAATTATGGAGCCCTAGCAAGAGAGGGCAAGGAGCATGTTCCATTGATGGAGAAGGAAAGGCCAGGCCTCGCTAAGATGGGAAGGATTGAGACCACCACCACTACAGGTGACTGGTAAGGGGTGGATAGGGGGGCATGTGCCCCGCCTGAGATTGGCCCCCGACTCAGCAGCACTCAGGGTGGGGCAGTTTTTTTGCCGTGTGGGCTGGTGGCATGGGGGGGAGGGGGGGCAATAAGCTGCGGCACAGAAGTGTAGGAGTGGATATGGGGCTTTTGGCCTGCCCCCAGGCCCCCCCACAAATTGTGCCCCCCCCCCAGACTCAGAAGGCACCAATCACCCCTGACCACTACCAAGAAGAAGTGATGGATGGTGGTGGTTGGAGACACCCATCTGCAGGGGATGGGGTGATCAATCTGCCAACCTGACCTGTTGTCTCAGGAAGTTTGCTGCTTGCCCGGAGCCCAGATCTTAGGTGTCACAGAGGGATTACAGAGATTCATCCGGCCCTGTGACTACTACCCCATGCTGGTCATCCATGTGGGGAGACCCTGAGCAGATCAAAAGTGACTACAGGGCTCTGGGTGCAAGCGTGAAGGGGACAGGGGCTCAGGTGGTGTTCTCTTTGATCATCCTGCAGATCAATGCCTGGCTGCACAGGTGGTGTTCCCAGCAGGACTTTGGCTTCTTTGACCAAAAGAAGGATTGCTAGGAAAAGATGGGATCCACCTGATGAAGAGAGGGAAGAGCATCTTCACAGAAAGGCTCGCTAACCTAGTGAGGAGGGCTTTAAACTAGGCTCGCTGGGGGATGGAGTCCAAAGCCCTGAGGTCAGTGGGGAAGCAGGTGACCTGGAGGAAGAGCAAGCAGGAGTGGGCAATAGGGGAGGTGTTCTCATTCTTCCTGAGAAATCAGGACAATCAACTAGTTACCTTAGGTGCCTGTGCACAAATGCACAGAGCCTGAGAAACAATATGCCATAAAAGTTTTAACAGGTAGAACAGCTTTCTATGAAGTGGCTCCTGGCCTCAAACCCAGCCGGTTCCATTTTTTCACATCTCCATTTCATGACCGATACACAGAAGTTAAAAAAATTCCACACCGACTCATTCTGAGAACTACCGTTTCGCCAGAGATGAATGTAGCTCGCTATGCTGCCTCCCAAGCAAAAAGGTAAGGCAACAACATTTTTATTCTTGCCAGAATGGTCAAATGACTTACCTTCCTTTAAGTGGATGCTAGTTGAGCCTTTCAGACTGGCCTGCAAGAACTATATGCTCATTCAACCTCCATCTCCAGTCACCCTCATGACAGAAACAGAGCTCCATAAATGTCATTTTCCCGGCACCACCTGCAGGCTTTCACATCCAACAGGCTCTAAATCCATGGAATACTAGTTTGTGGGGAGGGGGAATATAAAATACTAGGAAATGAGGGTCTTTAGGCAACTATTCCACATTTGTTATACCTGTACTTACAGATTGGTGGTCGTGTTGCTTTACTGTTTTTAATGAGACACATTTTATTACTGCCCTTTGATAACCAAAGGGAGAAGTTGTAAAAGCAACTTTCATTGACTCTTCATTTGAATTCGGTCTGGATCTTTAAATAGCCTCACTTGTTCAAGACATTATTTTCTGCTTTGTGCATCATGCTTGCCACATTTTTTTCATAGCTAGTCTATATCCTATTCAATAGTTACACATGGCAATCTTTCCTGCCAAAAAGCACCAGCAATTTGAGTTAAACTTATGTTTCAGCATGTGAAATAAACTTACATAGGGCTTGATCCTGTATCCTTGCTCACATGAGTAGCTCCATTATTTTCAATTAGATGAATCATTTGAGCAATGCACTTACTTAATATGACTATTAATACTGTGTGTTTCAAACTGGTTATAGGCTGGGGGGTTCTTTTTAATCTTGTGACAGTTTAATATGTTAACCGTGTGAGTTGATTGCAGATCCTTTAAATTAATACAGAGCCTAATCCTGCAGTCTTTATGTAGGCAAATCTCCCAGGAAGTTCAGCTGGATTGCTGGATCTGGCCTATGCATGTCAGGGGAGAGAGAGCATAAAAACAAATACACCTCTTGAGATTCATCAGTGATTTCCATCTATTTAAGACTCATACATTTCTTTCATCTACCTATCTATCAGGCACTTTACCAAATAGGATTTCCAGTATTGCAGCTAAACTCTCTCGAAATGTTCTTTAGTAAATATTCTTAACAGTTCACCTTCTTGAGTTAATACCTATTAAAACCCCAAAATGAATTAGATTTGGAATTTCCTGGATTCTTGCATTTGTCATGCAAATTTTCAGTTCTGTTCTTTTTATGATAATGTGAAATAAAGTAGTTTCCTATAGTAACATTGTAAATCATTTGCTTTCTATTACACACAGCTGGTTTTGTTACAGTAATGATTTTGTATGGGTGCACACTGCAGCACATATTAAAGGCAAGGAGACATTCTTTTCAGGGCTCACAGGCAATTGAGGTTTGCACAAATACAGAGATAATGGCAAAACAGTAATTTATTCTAATAAACTAGCGAGGTTTCTTTTTCCCTCCACAAAAATACACACATAAAAAAAACTTTATTTCTGTTTACAAAAATTATTTCCCCCCCCCCTGCAGTTGTGGTCTCCAGTTTGCAGCTCACTAGAGGTCTAAAATTCAAATCTAAACCAGCTGGGGTTGTTAGGCGGGTGTCTTAGTTTAGCTTACTCAAAGGAACACAAGATGAACGGTAAGAATTAAATAAACCACAAATTATTTTGAGGACTGTCTGGTTTGTATTAGAAATAAACTTTTCACTGTTCATTGTTTCAAAAATATTGCCTCTATTTTTGATATGCCCCCTATGATCTAATGCAAACTAGGTCCTACTAGTTTAATCCATTGTTAGTCCATGATTAAATGTTTTTTATTATGCTCCTGTGCTATAAAATATTTCTTACTCAATTTTGCTGATTCTTTGCCAAACAGTAATACTGCTTCAAGTGGCATAACGGTATTAAAAGAAATATTTCCCTTTGGTGTTGGTCTGCACCAATTTCACACCTTGAAAAGAGTCTAATCACATCAAAATGCGATGCATCTACTTTCAGTGCAAAGACTATAAGAATATTATAAAGTATGGTGAGGGTAAAGAGAAACAAGTGTACTGACATGATGCTAATTTTTGTGCATGATTAGCAACACAAACTACTCTTTACTGTAGATTCTTGAGCTGGTTATAGAATTATAACCCATTTTTGTCATTTTTTTCAAAGATCTTAACCTTTTCTTTGAACTGCCCATGATGAGTCATGAATGGGATTTAGCTCCAGTTAACATTATATTCCAACTTTCTCATATTTTAAAAATATTTTTCCTTCAGAGATGTCTCCCCAAGTCTGCTTCTGGCATGGTTCATCCCTATTCATAGAAATAGCTCCAATGAAGAAAATTAGTAATTAAGTTAATAACTTGGCTCCCTGGTGCCACAAGCTGTTTCTCAGGAGCAAATCCCTGGATTAGTGTAAGGACTTATTGATTTCAAAGGGAGTCCATGCAAACCCAGTGATCTCGGTGCAAAAGCAGCTTGGATGACTGGGACCTATGGTTAGAAACTGGATACCACTCTTTCACCTATATGATTTCTACCAAGGTCTTAAAATCAAGACATTAAGCAGGGGTTGGCAATATATGGCTCATAGGGTGGACCCTCTGGGGCTTCAAAAGCATGTTGATGGCAGGAAGCTTTGCCCACATCTGCACCATGACTAAACAGCGAGGATTGGGGCCAAAGTCAGGCATCTGGGAACTGTGCCAATGCCACAGAGAGGGGGAGGGAGAAGGGGCAGCAGGGCAAAGCTGAAGCAGCTGGATCCGAGCATTGGCCCACCTTAGGCCCAAGCCAGGCTGTTCCAGCCTGTGGCTCTTAAAAGTTGCCAATCACTGCGTTAGGACATCAATGTCTGTTTCTAATACAAAAGTGCCACCAAAGGATGATAAAAAAGACATATTTATATAACCTCTGCAGATTCCAATGGAAATAGCATACAATACATGTCAAGCACCTTAGTATCTTAGAGGAAATAGCAAATAAATATAGCTGAGACTTTGCAAAAGGCAAGAGGAGAAACAAACCAGCAGGCTATAGTACAGCACTTCACAGCCTAGTGAAACATAGTATGATCCAGCTGCAGGAGCAACAAACCGGAGATAATCGTTCCAGAGTTTAATGTTGCCAGACAGTTGTAATATCAAAAAGTTTTAAATAAATTTTATGGAATACACATAGTTAAATAAGGCACTAGGTTGTCTCAACAATGGCCAAAAAAGCAAACTCTGCAAATATAAAACTCATCATGTACTTTTCTTTAACTAAATGTGAGAAGAGAAGCTCATGCATTTTTACTTTAGCTTTTATAAATAAAGAACCAGATGCCCAAATCTAGCTGACATGCACTCAGCACAGCACCTGTGATGAGGAGGAAAAGAATTATTCTAACCCCTCTTTGCACTCCTCCAATCCGGAAAGTGAGCTGAGGCTAGCTCAAAATGTGGTGAGCTATATCTATCAATGTCATAAAAGAACTAAAGATGTATTTTCCAGTTTTAAACCTGAACTAGACCAGATAAATTGAAAGATAAACTCATCACAGTTTAATAGAGAGTTTCACCCATTTGTTTTATTTTGAGTGTAAAAATAATTTTGAATGTTGACCTTAAAGTCTTGACCTTGTAACAAATGTAGAAGCACAAAAATATGCTTGTCTTTTTAAAGGGGAGGTACAGCATTTTATTAGGATGCAGCCACCTTTTTCATGAATCCCTCTTGATTTGAAGCAAGCAGACAGACAACCAAAAAACCCCAAAGTCAAGAAAGGGAGAAGCAGGCCCCAACATTTAATATGGACTGTTAAAAAAAACTGCATAGAAATATTGTTGTGGCCCAACAGGAATGCACTTGGTCAAGTATCAGTATGCTGGAAGCTTGGGAAAGACAGAGGTGGTTACACAAGTTTGACATAAAACCCAACTAGCTCCACAACTTAAGAAATGAAGAAAAAGAAATGCCATTCTTCATTATCTGACCTGTGACAGGGGGCTGTCACACAGCCGGTCCAATTCTTGGCCCACATGTATAGGGCAGTCTGCCCACCTACCTCTCCTGCCACGCCCTTATTGTAACATAATTAGTTGTTTCTAAGGAGGGAGGCATTACTGCCCAATGCCAAGGGTGCAATACACAGCTCCGTACCATCCCTACACCACATCCCATACCTCACAGATGGCAAACCTATGTGGCTGTGGCCCCACAATGAACCTCACCCTACCCCCACCTGATGTTTGGACCCCACCTGGATCTCTCCTCCTCCTAGATCCCTCCAGGCCAGTTGGGACTCCCAGCCTCAAGGCTTTGGCCATCCCTCATGGTGGGTGCTCTGGCCCTTTGACCGGTCTGGTCCTGGCCCCAGCATGGGCCAGTGAGGTTATTACACTTGGGTTACTGAGCTGCTCGCTTTCACACTCCCATACAAGTCCACCTTCTTGGACCCCTCCAAACACAGCTCACTTGAACACTAAGGCCAGCCCATGTGCAGTCCTTCAGGCCCACTCATACAGACCCTACTCTATGTGGCCTACTCACTTCTCACACTCCCCCTCACTGGGGCCATTGCACCACCCATCACCGGGGCTCTCAGGCCTTACGTCCCTTGGGTCTCAGGCCTGATGACATGCCTGAACCCCTTGCCTGTACCCTCTGTAGGGTAACCCACCAGGTCATGGGGGCTGAGGCTATATGGCACCCCATATTCACCTTTCACTAGGGAGACACTGGTGTGGCATTTCCTGGGGACCACCCCACCACAGGCAGCACCACCACACCATCCAACCCTAGCAGGGTGTAGTTCTAGGTCATTTCCCCAGGACCAGGAACCTCCTCCATCCTCATAGCTCCTGCCCTTAACCACCAAGTATTCTGGGAGCAGCAGCTCTGGTTGGTGATGTTTTCCCTCTGGCTCCCTCCAGCAACTCCCCGCTTAGCTCTGAGGGCCTGGGCTTATAATGAGGCTGCCCAGCCCTATCCTCCAATCAAAGACTGCTCTTGTGGTCATGTGACCTCCTCATTCCACTGCACCATACCTGCCAGCTGCTCCACAGCCTGCTCATACCTCTTAAAGTGGCAGGCACCAAAGGTGTCCTGCCACACCACCTCTTGTTCAATAAAAAATTGGCATCAGAAAGCCAATCAGGCAGGCTTTCCTAGACAGCACTCTCCTGTAAAGCTGAGAAAGTATTATCTATAGTTTTCAGAGTGACATTTATCTCAGTGTCATAATTAAGTTCCTCATTCAGTGTTTGAAGAGATTATTTCTGAGGTACTTTACCTTGTGGCAGAGATGCCCTGTCATGCCCACACAGAAAACTTTCTACCTCATAAGTCCAAAATTCATGGGTCAAGTTTAAAAAAAACCCCAAAACCTACAACACCACGAGACATTCTGTTAATTTGGTTTTAAACACATATGGCTCGTGGCCTGATTTCTGATCTTTGAACTTTTGAAAAAATCACCTTTATTTTTTCTCTTCTACTGTAGATGCAGTAAGGAGTACAGACCTGAGCTACACACAATCAGAAATGAGGATTTCTTGTTAATATACCTTAAGATATATCTTCATATACTAGGAAAATCTGAATAAAGATTTTCATGGCCGATAGCAATAGCCGATGATGAACTAACTAGATTGACTGATGCTGATCTGATAACCGACATTTAGTAACAGTGCAAAGCATTTTAAATTACTGACATCATAAACCTTTTGTTTGTTTGTTTTGCATTTATAGTGCCCGCGCGCGCGCACACACACACACACACACACACACACACACACACACACACACACGTCCTGCCTGCTCCGGCCCTCAATGAGGAAGACAGCGACCACCTTATTCCCATGCATGTCACCCCCTCATCTATAGCTCCTATCCACAACCCTGCTCCCCATGCAGCCTGTGCTGCTATCCCAGGTGAGCAGGGAGGACCCTGTTGCAGACAGCAGCATCTGGTGCATTTAGAGCCCCAAGAGCACCCCACTGCCTCAGCACTGGTGGGCCCCCCATAACCGAGCTCTCATGGCTGCTGGGGAGAAGCTGCTTTTGCAAAGGTGCCTGGTGCCTTACTCTACCTTCATGTAGTCCAACATCTCTATGGCAGCCCCAGCACGCAGGCCCCTGCTGCACATGTGGCATTGCCATGGCAGTGGCAGGAGCTGGTAATAGTCCTTTTGTTGCTGAACATGGCACCCTGTGACCACTCCCCGGCACCCCCTCCCTCTCCCATTGCTTGCTGAGACCTATAGCCTGCTGCAGACTCAGGCCAGCAATGAAGCATGGGGACCAGACAACACTTGCCGGGGTGCTCTGGGTACATGGCCATAATTATCAGCTACAATGACGAAAAAAAGCCAATACTGTAATTTCTCTTTTTATCAGTTCTGATTTGATAGCCAACCAATGTATCTTGGTCCCCCTATGATATACCTTAAGATACCACCCCAGATCCTTGCCTCTTGTACAGTTCCTGGACCATCACAGCTACAACACTCCAGTCCCACAACACCGGGGGCATGTCCACTTTTCATTTCTTTTTGATGAGTGGGACACATCTCCAACACCATCCTTTTGTCAAGAGTTGATCCGCTGCAGACTCTTCTTTCTAGTGGAAATTGCCTTTGTTCACTCTTCCTACTGTTCCTGAGCCCTGCCTCTGTCCAGCTCTCTACCCTGCACAATTCTTTCTTGTTTCTTACATCTCTCTCCATTGCACGTCAGATTCTGCCCTATCAGGTATCCGCCGAGACTGGGGTGGGTGCCTGTATTCTGGCCATGGGAGGCTCATGCTCTTGAAATTTCTTTTTTGCCCATACTGCACCCACATTTTCTTCTGTCAGTCTCTGTTACCACTGGACAGAGAAGATAGGAAAGAGCTGTCCATCCTGCCTGCTAACTAGTCTTTGCCTCAGGGGCTGCTGTCTCCAGGCTCAGCACATTCAGCTCAAATTTGTGAGCTACAATTCACTCTGCAAGACACAAGTAGTACAGCAGTTTATCTTGGTGGAAGCTGGAAGTGCACTCCAAAACCTGCAGATCATTCTCTCAGCACCTGCCTATACAGGCCACAGCCCAAAATGCAGCATCAGATTCAGCTCCAGGAGAAATCCTGAGTGGTCAGGGATCCCTCAGAGGCCTGTTTCAATGCAAAATCATGACACCCTTGAAAGTAATGCAGCAGTTGGCAACCTATACAGAGCAGGGTTGAACCTCAGCTGCAGATTTCAGTTCCTGATCCAGATCCCCCCTGGGAATACTTAGATCTGAAATTTTGCTTCAGGTCCATTCTTAGTGCACAGCATCTGCGCGTAAGAAGAATCTTTATGTAAAAGCTTTAAAACGTGTCTATAGCCATAAAGAGCTCCTGATCACTTAAATATGTGTTAAAAAACCCCTAAATGTGCAACCATTGGAGTTCATTATAGCCTCATCACTTGCTCACTTTCATTTTTTTTTCCAAACAGGGCTGCTTTTTAGCTCAACAGCATCTGAAACTCATAAATTTTATTTCTTTACATTAATTTAAGTACTACTGTAGATGCCATTAAAATATGTCTATATATACTTCCCATATATAGTCATCTTAAGAAGTATAGCTATATAATATATAAAACATTTGACACGCTGGGATTATATCTACAGATTTAGCAGCAAGAAGCTTAAAACAACTGTACATTTTAGAACCCTGTAGCTATAATGAAGAACCTCGTGTCTCACTACTTGTAATAAAATTTTATCTCTTCATGATGCTTTAATATTCTACTAATCAAATGTGTAAAGTAAACAAGAGTTGGCCAGAGCCAACAAGTCTGCCCTGAATTTTTTTTGTAACTTTTTTATTGAATAAAAGGCCTTGGATAAATATTAACTTTCTCTGCACAATAATTGTTTTACTTGCCCTATGAGACAAAGTTTGAGTGTTCCCATTAATTGACCTCCTCCAAGAGTCACTGTATTCTACACATAAATGCTATGCCCCGTGATGTAGGCAAGCCTTCTTCTGTTGAAGTCACTGAAGTAATTACTGACCTGAATGGAACCAGATTGACTCCTACTCAGATAACTTATTGAAAGAAAACTCCAGCTTCTTAAACAAAAAGACCACATCAGAAGTTGACATTTACCTCCTGCTTCAGGAGTATACCGGTGACACATAGGGATGTATCGCATTGTGGAATTGAGTTCTGAGATCCTTGCTCTTCTCTCGTTCCTTATACACCTGAACTCTCATATTTTAATGGAGGTTCTCTTGAGTATGGATTCAGCGAAAAAGAGTAAGTTTCAGGATTTTCCTCCAGAAATGTCACTTATTAGACTTTGATTAAAAAATTCCAGGGGATCAGAAAAAAACAAAAAACCCTTTTTGAGTTTCCCTTAGCGTTTGCTCTGTTATAAATTGTATAAGGTTTTTCATGAACACCCATATCCATACAAAAGTCAACAGTCTGTGGCGTCCAGTTTACCTACCCAAAAAACAGCACTTTACATTTACAAATTGATTAACAGATACTCATGAATTGGGTAATCCTCAAAAGAGCCCTGGGAGGTAGGCAATAGTCAGCATTATTATCCCCATATCATAGGTGCATGCAGCTTAAAGGGGTTCTTCAGGGAGTCTGATCCTATACTTACATCTGTCCTTACATGCACCAGCAGCATATGGTCCTCAGAAGAACGTATGCCACCTGGTGATTGACAGAGTGCGTCACATTGGGGGTGTCTACATGTGTCCCTGACTGCGCAGTTGGTACTGCTAAAGCAAGTACTAAATGACTGCACAGTACCCACCAGTACTGCACAGTCCTGGCAGCACATGGGTTATGTATTTTCAACCCTACTGTGCAGCAGCAACGAGCAGGAGCAGCGGCGTCATGGTTAGTGCCCACTAAGGCAACATAGTGTCTCATGTAGATGAGCCCATTCTAGCCAACCTTTGTCCTTACCTTAAATCATCCTTCCTGCACCTGGGGCTTCAGACAGGGTAGGGGGTTTCATGTAGATTGCCCCATTGCTGGTGACATCCACAGTTCCAGGAATATTCAAGAGATCAATGGCTAGTCTATGCATAGGTGGAGCATAAGCAGAGAAGATGTTATATCTAATATGTAATGAAAGTTCCTTACTGGGCTGCACATAGTATGAAAACCCACCTACAGTAATCACTGATACTGGTGGTAAATATATTCCCACCTCAGTACCGTGGGCAAAGGAAGAAAAAAAAAAAGGATTCAATTACCTAACCCAATAAAAGACTTGAACACATGTGATAGACAGAGGGATAGAAGGTCATCCCGGAAGCCAGCTATTAACAACAAAAGTATAAAAAAGAGCTTCCAGATGAACTCACAGGTGTTCATCAGATTGGAAACAAAAAAAAAAAAAGAAAAAAAAGAACCAAAACTAACAAATCAACCACCAAAAAACCCCTCCAAAAACAAAGAGTCATTCTTACACTATCAGTACAACAAAAAAATATTCGGTTGTGTCATGAAAATGGGACCAATGAATGCACGTTGTAGAAAGAAAGACAGTGAAGTGTTGAAGGCCAATAGGCTAATAAGCAATTATCCTGGAATTCTGGGAAGGAGGGGGTGAGTGTCTCTCCTATCTATACCCACACTAAGGAAAACAACACAAGAACTGGACTTATTTCATACATTCAAAGATAACTTGGGGAACTGTTTAGAAAATATTCCTTAAATGCTGGTCTACACCAGAAAATTTATTTTTGGTATAATTGTTTTGGTTAGGATTGTCACTTTTTATCTTTTACAGACATAGTCACACTAGTAAAAGCCTACTGCAGATGTAGCTGTCTCGTAAAATAAACAAAGGTGCTTCTTACTGGTATGATTTATGTGGTTTCTGAACTGGGATTGGAATAATGGAAATACTCTTATACTAGTAAAACTGTCCAGGTTGGATGCAAAGGGAGGAGGGAGTGGAGGGGCATTGCTTTGCTTTCTTAACTATGCTGGCATAGTTAACATGGCAAAGTTTTAAAACCTAGATGGCCTCTAAGTAGTTAGCTCCCGTTCAACTGTAAAAGCCCGCAAACAGGTAGCCATGCTTTTTGAAGCCGTTCATTTGAATTTCGGCATGACAGCAACTCAGTTTGGTCTGCTGGGTTGGAAAGCCAAAAAGCGTGGAGGGAAACAGCTCCATTATAAATGACTCCTTTCACTCTAGCCTATCATTAACTCTTATTCAAGCCAAGAATTTCCTTGTGCAGCTGCAACAGATATGTTTTATTTTTTGAAAGCTAATCCAGTTTAAAGGTGGTTTAACAGTGGGAGGCCACATCCTTCTTCACATTGGTGTGGAAGCTCAGGACAAACAGCTGTCTCATTGTTGTCAGCTGGTAATAATTCATTCAGTACCCAACCTGGCGGACATACGTGGTCTTCAGACTGACTAGTTATGGCCATCATTTAGCTTGGCATGGTGCCTGTTCCTACTCGGATCTTTATACAGTAGAGCCAAGCAACTATAGATTTTGAGGAGGAACCTGCCTGATGCTACAAGGCTATTTCTTCTCTATGACAGCCATGAAGCATTAGCACTACATTAATCACACCTATTGACAATCACAAGTCTAAAGAGTACCTGAGCAGCAGTTGGAAGGAACACACAGATGTCAGGTAGGTCTAAGTGTTCACAAGTCAGAGTTTATTATAGTGGGCCCCTGGGAAAACTAAGGAAACTACTTAGTGTTCCAAACATCATACAACAAATGGTTGCAGGTACTTTTTGGGCTAGCAGCAACCTTAGCTTGACAGTAGGGGCCAACATTAGGTCAAACATTATGAGAATGTTTACATATGTAGGTCATTACAATGTTAAAATAGCCTTTGCTATTTAGGCTGTCAATATAATAAAAACAGATTAAAATAGAATTAAATAGAATTTAAAACAACTGTCAGCTCCAAAAGCTAATGGAAAGGTCCAATGATAAGAAAGAGAAAAAGAGAAGAAAAGGGATGAAAACTGGAAGTAGCAAGTGTGGAGCCAACCATGCTCATTTTAAAATAGACCTTCTAGCGAGGAAAAATAAATGGGCTTGTGTTGAATTGCTTGGGGTTCTGGGGACCAAGACAGGTTTTGGGCATGCAAATAAAAGAGCTGGCTACTGACAGGATGATGCAGAATCAGTGCAAATGATCTGTCTCTGAACCACAGGTCATCAATGGGTGTAAGTATTAATGATTATTATTAACCGAACACTGACAGTGTGCTTGGCTCTGTACAAACAGAGGAAGGCATAGTCCCTGACCCTTGGAGCAGATCAGTGCAGTAGATCAAATAGATTAATGGACTGAGTTGTTAGCTGCAAGACCCAGCACTCCAAATAAAAGATATTTTTTAATTACTGTCCAACTCTATTATGTGCAGGGTTGGATAACATGTGTTTCCTTTTATAGATGAACTGCTACCCTGGCAGTGTCAGAGCACTGTTGAAACCACACCCCTGCTCCCATCCTTGTGCTGCTGTGTTAATGTTCATACACGGCACTAGCAGCTTGGATGTGTGCAATCTTAAAAAGTAATTTTGTCCTCATCTTTTCTTGAGTGCTCAGTTGGGTCTGTCTTACATCTTCAGCCTGGGCTGTTTCCCATATATGGGCAGGCATGTCGGGAGTAGGCAGGCAGCGCCAAGCTGCCTTTGTCTCTTAACTCCTCATTGCCAGACCTGATTTCTAGGCTTGGATAAGTTCACCCTGTGGGCCCATCCAAGTGCCAGTGCTGTAGTGGTTTTGCCTTTATTTTTTACAGCAAAGTCACCCGTTTTTATCTTCAGCATCAATGTAACTATTCATTCTCAAAGAAAGTCACCAGACTGCAGTGTGAGGTGTGCAGTCTACTACTGGTGTTTGTCTGATTGTGTTTTAGAGGAATTTTCAATACCAGGTGAGATCATATTACTATGGCAGGGGAAAATGCAAGATAAGTGGTTTTGCCTTTATTTTTTACAGCAAAGTCACCCGTTTTTATCTTCAGCATCAATGTAACTATTCATTCTCAAAGAAAGTCACCAGACTGCAGTGTGAGGTGTGCAGTCTACTACTGGTGTTTGTCTGATTGTGTTTTAGAGGAATTTTCAATACCAGGTGAGATCATATTACTATGGCAGGGAAAAATGCAAGATCTGTGGTCCCTCTCTTTGCTCTCCCCCACCTCCCCTGGGTGTTTTAGTTTCTGGATTCAAGAAAAAAAAATCTGAAGACCAGATTTCACACTATTGTGATTCCACTGGTAGAGCATAAAAAAGCTCTTGTTGGCTAAGCAAAGTGAAGCTTGGCACTGGGTGGTATTTCCCTGTCGGTTATACTGGACTCAGACTTGCAGCCTTTAGACCTCGATGACTTGAGGAGACATTAAGTGAGTCTTAATGAGTTAAAAGATTACTCTTATGAGTAAAATTATTTAAATGAGTTATGGTTTTTAGGATAGGACCTGTTGCTGTCAGCAGGGCTAACTGCCTGAGCACAGACAACTTCTCAATAAGGGTGTAGGATCAGACCCATGCATAGTGGATTTTAAGAAGCCAAAGTTAGTTGTTTTTAGACATTTCTTTGCTGCCTACCCGTACTGCTGGTCAAACTAAACTGTTCCACTGTGCAAATACCTAGCAACAACTATTTAATTTGACAATTTGTAGATGGTATTCTTGTATTACCCTCTAGGACCTTAATAATAGGTTTTTCTTTAGTGAAGCATTAAAACATTAAAGGCCATAAATTCCACAGTCACCTGTATCCATTTATTGCTAATTTATTATGGAACATATCATAAAACTTTGCTTGACATATAGGCCTCTTCATAACTATAAATCTTTTTTCAACTGTTTAGATAACTTATGCTTAAGTTCAAGAAAAGACCTCTAGGAGCAAACATTTAAAACATCTATTTATTATGCACTAATAACACACACAGACTAACTATACTGAATACACCCAGCAATATTAATCTGCATTCAGATTCTTTATCTCTTCAAACTCTTAAAAAGATACAATAATTTTAAAGAGAAAACCTGTAAAAATATAAACTGTGTCAAGTACTTGCTTTATTAAAAAGTTTAAGGTGTCTAACTGAATAAAGCTGTTATTGTAGTTAACATCAAACACATAAATGTTTCTCTTCAGATTAAATCTGTCATGTATGATGTTGGTCCCACTAAAAGCATTTCAAGTATGGTTTGTAAAAAAGACATTGCACACAACGATGAAAATAGTGAAAATGCAAAAGACTTTTCCAGACTCCAGTTTTTTGAGAGCTGCTATTCTTCAACTAGAAATATCAAAAGTATTAGTGTTACGTGGATGATTCAGCTCTAATCAAGTCAACTTCAGTGGTGTTTCAGTTACAGATATATACAGAAAAATTTTGGACATGCAAAACTATTCGGCATTTTAACCTTCATAATAAAGAATGACAGAAGGAAGGCAAGTTCTGTAGCAGTGTAATATCTTTAAGGCAAGAAATAGCTGTTTATGAGGCAAACCGCAACCTTTGCTCAATTTTGTATTAGTGAGTTAGTGGAGTGACTCAAGGAAGTAAAAGCTTCACTGTGCACACATTGAAATCAATGGCCAAACCTCCACTGGTTTCAATGATGCACATTCAAATAAAACTTGTGTGCTGGGCACTGAACATCTCTAACACCTTACTTAGTATCTTTGAAAAAATAATCCATATGCAAAGAAGCATCTTTAAATATATTATTGTGGTTGTCTTGTTCTAGTTGCTTTAACCAAATGTATAAATGCCTCATTTTAAATTGCATGCTGATGTTTCATATAAGAAAATTATACCTACAGTAGATATTTGAGAGATGTTATGATCCCAAACCAGCCTCCTACAGAGTGCTCCCCCCCCAACATTTGTATCTTGATTTGCTTCATTAGTGTTTAGAAAACATTTTGAAAAAAATTTAATATAATGTTCAGTCACACCAGTGAAATACAAATGTTCAATAATGTGTCTGTCCCTATTGGAACAGTGATTTCCTAAGACATGCTGGACATAGCCAAGAAACAATTTTCTCTAATGCAAGTTAACATCCAAATATGCAGTGATGAGGTAGTAACAAATTATTTGTTTGTTCCTTTACCATATAGATTCACAGCTTTCTAGTGCATTAAGGCTTTAGTTTAAAAACTAAAAAGTAGATTTTCGAAGGAATTTAGATGCCTAAAAAGACACAGAGGGGCACCTATCACAACTTCCAAGACGACCTCCATGTGTAGGTGCTTTCTGCTCATTGACTTCAATGAGAGTTGAGCACCTGATGTGCTTAGGCATTATTGTTTAAATCTTACTAAGCAACTAAGATACAGGCAGTTTAAAAAAATATATCATCTGAGCCTGTACTTTGTTTCAGTTGGTGTCATGAATTGAGCTGTTTTTAGCTCACTTCATTTTAAGACCTAAATATTTAAAATTTCATATAACATTTTAATTAGTTGGTTTTTTTTAACTGTGGTTTGCTTTAGGGATTTTCAGAGGAATGGTTCTATTATGCACATCATGCATTTGTCTACTGCCACCAGTGGCTCAGACTTGTGGTCTGATTTAGTACTGCCACCAGTGGCTCGTAAGTGCTCATGTTGGGGATAGGTCCACATGGCTTCCTTGTGCAGTCCAACAAATCTGCAAACCAAAGCTGTTCATCATAATATCTTTTATTAAAAAAAGACCAGGTAACTTTAGGACACAATTTTAATATAACACAATTGAATAAAATAATTCAATACAACGACTCAAATAGCCTCATTAAAAAGCTTCTTTATCTACATTGTGCTCCTCTTTCTCCATGCCCCCTTAAAGTGTTTCAATCCCTGTTACACGCAGACACGAGAATGACAGAAAACCCATTCTAAAACCAAGTATGATCTGGAAACGCCACTAGAAATATGTTGCTACCACAAAATCCAACAGACATTTGGGGACAGCTCGTCTAAAGATGCAAGCTATCACAAAACCATGGACTTGAAGTCAGTGTGCCCACAGGAATGTGCGCTAGATAAGGATCTACACTTCAGTATCTGTTCTTGCCCTTACTGAAATCAATGGCAAAATTCCCATGTCTTTATTAGGAGCAAGTTCAGGCTGCATCACTAAAGAAACATCTTAAACTTCCACCACCTCCTCAAAAACACTAAGTATTTGTTTTAAGAGTTAAACTGGAAACACATTTTTAAACCACCGTTTCAAACAAGCCGTGTCTTTTTTAACCTTACAGCCTCCATGTCTGGACACAATATATTGAATTCTCTTAATCTCAGATGAACTGTGCTCAGACAATTCAAATATTCTCATTAAAAAGTTGTCTCTTATCTACATTGTGCTCCTTTTCCCCTCCCGTGTCCCCTTAAATGGTTTCATTCCCTGTTACATACTGAACAGGTGACTATTTGGAAATGGCATGAATCAAAGTCACAACCCACTTGTTAGAGCTATGGCTTGACTCAGCAGGCAAAAGATATAGTAGGTCAGGGATGGACAAAATATGGCCCACCAAGCCATTCTATCCAGCCTGCGGGGCCCCTAAAAAATTCAGAAAATTAATATTTATCTGCCCCTGGCTGCCTGTCATGCAGCCCTTGATGGCTTACCAAAACTCAGTAAGCGGCCCTCTGCCCAAAATAATTGCCCACCCCTATAGTAGATGTACTTGGGGCCCTGCTCATACTGCCTAAGGCAGCACCCTCTCCCCTTTTCACTACAATGTGGTTTGCCCCATGAAGAAGAGGCAAGATGTGGAGTGCCTATTCTTTTTTCTCCCTAATTCACCAAGCGTTTGAATGCCATTGGGACAAATCACTGTTCAATTGCATATCACTGGCAGGGGTTTGAGTCAGGGCTGCCTTAATGACCACATTCCTTTTCTTCTGACTCTCACTCCCATCCCTTTTATTTAAGTGTGATTTCCCTCCTGTGCTCTTGGATTGATCATGTCACTTTTATTGGTGTCCCAAAGCAATCTATTCAGATTTCTGCCTGGCCTGAAGGTGAGAAGTTGCTTTTCTTCCTCATCTCATCAGGCAGCCCCAGAACCCACCCCAACAACAAACTCTTAACGGCATAGTCCAGCTTTCACTTGGGCACTCATTGCAGAAGTCCTCATCTTCCCCAATTTGATGCCTCATCATCTTCAGGGTGTCCTAGCAGTGTGGTGCAGTACTCTCTTTTCTATCTATCCTCACTGAAGGGTGGACTAAGTAACTTTCCACCACTTTCCAGATGTGAACAGGTCTTTACACAGTCATCATCTATTTTCTTCTGGGGCAGGAGATGCCTCCAATCCTCAGGGAAGCTTTCAAGACCCAGATTCTTTCCCCTTGCTTACCATGTCCCAACACCTCCTGGGACACTACCAACTTTTAATGCTACTGAGCATGATACACAACTGTTTCTGAGGAATGCCATCCAGTAGGTCCAGTCCCATTGTCTAAAAGAAGCACGACTAAAAATGGCTGGTGCTTTATTACCTCCTTCCTCAGGCTGGCTTCCCTGGTTAAGGTTTTCCCCTCTTGCAATCCCACTTGGCAACTTGGCTTCTGCAGAACACTCCTGACTGCAAAACCTCTCTGGGTATTTGCCTATGATTGAAATAAATCTAACAGATTTCATTAATCTCATAGCAAAGTGTACTGAACCATGACATGCAACTTTTAGGCCCTCCAGGGGCACCAAATCCCATTGCTTCTTTCTCACCCTCATGGGTGGAGAGTTGATGGGATCTGCAGTGATGTTGTCCATGGTGGATAGTTGATGGGATCTGCAGTGATGTTGTCCACAGACTGATTTTTACCCTTTGAACTCTAGGCAATAATTTTTATCTCCTGATTAGTCATTTGTCCCAATCTCCTCCTTTCACTGATTACTTCACTCCCTTGCCCTCCTGCTAGCCTTTCTGCATTGCTCCTTTTCCCCTCATTGACTCTTCCCCCCCACCATCCTATTCTGCAATTTCTATTTACTTTCTTCCTGCTGTTTCCCTTTCCTACACTACTGCTCTATAGAAACAACTGCCCTT
>NW_005841958.1:2236835-2259991 GCF_000455745.1 Alligator sinensis | reverse complement strand
TTTCCCTAGATTTAGCCTGTTTTTTGGCTTTTTTTTCAATCTAAGGGGTAATGTTCAGGTACATTTGAACTGTGCCTGGCACCTTGGAAGTCTAATGCTGATGGGTGGGGAAGGGGGTGTCTCTTGGTGTTAACACCCTATTAAGAAGAAATAAGAGTACAGTGACTAAAAAAAAAATAGGAGAACAGTGATTTGTAAGTGCAGACAATCTAACATGATTCAATTAAAATATACTCTACCAGATATCTTTTTAATATTATTTATGCACCAAATGCTTCTTCACATAATGCGCCTAATCATTCTCTAAATTCTGCTGTTCTACAATAAATAACATTTTATATTACTTCCTTAAAGTTGACCCCTGACGGGTCGTTTAATTATGTTGCTGATATCTGACAGCATAGGCAACTTTCAGAGTTATTTATGGAGCGAGAGTTCACTACATATACAATAATACATATTGTGTATAGAAGCTATGTAAACAGAGTCTCTTTAAAAGTTGTCAGGTGGTGTGAAAACCATCAGCCTCAAGCAAAGAAACAAGACAACTTTTTTAAGTCATACCATTTATGGATTTCAAATACAGCTACCCTTGTTCTGGGAAAATGGTATCTTTTTAAATATGCCACAGGACAAGCTGTGATGAGATTCAAGAAGCCAAATCAGAGTTTTCTTCAAATGCTTCATTTTCTTCACTGGAGAAACCTCTGGGACAAATTCAACTCTGGGACAACTGCTTGAATCAACAAATGGAGTTACACCCAGGCTGAATTTGGTTTCCTATGTTTTTCTAAATAGATTAGAGGTCATTTGAAAAGCTGTAAATAAACCTTTCAAATTCTTTAAGGCAAAAAGAAACAAACCTCCAGGAGGAAGAGAAAGAAAAAAAAATGATTTATTCTGCTTTCCCAGCATTGCTAGTTTCCAGGTGTTCACCTTTTGATCTGGCTACAGGCAATGATTTTCTGAAGTGGTTTCTGATGGTGCCTGACATCATTTATGGCACTCTTGAACAATCTTGTAATGTGCTAAACTACACAAAATTAAGTGAGTTAGTGGCTAACAAAGAGCACAAAAAGGGGCATGGGTATTATGCACATTTTGCTACCTGCAACAGCACATGTCACTTGATTTGAAACAGTAGTATTTTTTTTAATTTCATGATGGATTAAGACAATTATGATTATTAATTATTAATATTAGTGTTGTGCTACAGCCCGAGATCAGAACTGATTGTACTAGACAGTGTAGAAACACAGAATGTAAAAACTTGCCTGAAACAACATATTGTTTAATTAAGGCAATGGTGGGTACAGCGAAGGCGTGGAAGAAAGGTGAGGGAAACAGCAGCAAAAGCATGTATTAGCATAGGTCATCCATGCGCATGGCTAGATGGTCATGAGTTATTTTTGATTGACTGTATTTTAATTATAGGATATGAAAAACAAATAAGAGGTCTGTGCCTTCCGCTGAGCTGATTATATGGCATAGCCAGGATTAGCTGGTGGATCTGCCCTGCATTACTGAACTAAATGGGGGTTTTGCCAATGAATCAGATAGGTGAAACATCAGGCCAATAATGAACAAATAATGGTTTAGGTTGATTTGTACAACAAGAGATGAAGCAACCTTGACAGTGGTTATACAAACTGCAATATCATCGTTTCTGTGTGCCACTCTATGTGTATGTGTGCATTTTGTCTTATTACATAAAATAGAAATATATACGCAACATACAATATCTGTCACTACATTATAGTATAACATATGTGCACCCATACATACATATCTCTCCTGGGTTTTATCCTTTTGACCACCTCACTTGCACTTTACCCAATAGTTCATCTCTCTAATGGCATTTTGGACATCTTATTAATTTAGAGAGCAAAGATCTTAAACTTTAAAAGGTAATACCTTCAATATAGTTTTTCAGAAGGATTTTTAGAGCACTTCTATACCAGGAGAAAATTACAGGATTAACAGGACCTAAAATGTTAAAAATCTAATCCTAATGTAAGAATGCCAATTTATTACTTAAAGCACAGATTTTAGTTCCTTTGCTCTGGTTTGGTAGCACCTTATGAATAATGCTTTGAACTTCACTAGGACTATACAGTATGTGGAGGAAGATGTTATTCACTGTAAGAATCTGACCTGTCAGGGGGATTCAAAGATTTTGTGAACTATTAAACCCTACTTTAATGGGTGTTAGAAATGAGGTGCACACACAAAAGTTATGGACTCAATCTCTCACAGGATCAGATCAAATGAAGTTAAAAAAACTGATTTTCCATTGGATAACTTTTCAGTCACCTGGAAAAAATGTTACTGATATGATAGCAAGCTGTTAGGGATATGAACTCTGATATTCCCCAGTCCTCCTCATCAAAATGTATAGGCACAGATGAAACAAATGAGAGAGAAGGCCACAAAGGAAACAGAAAGCTGCAGAAAGTACTTTGGAGATAAGACCTGAGATCTTAAACCTCATATGCTATTATATGGGAACCCAGTGCAGAGATCAGAAGACTTTGGTTGCCTGTGTGGCTAAGATGTGGTGTTGTTTCCCAAGAGCTGACCACTTTATCGGTAAGTACACTGCATTGCTACAGTCCAGGCAGGAGGGGATAATGGTATTTATACCAGAGGCCAGTTCACTGTTTGCCAGGTTAGGAAAGTAAAAAATGTTACTTGTAGAGACCAATATATGAGAGCTTAGGATCAGGTATTTGGAGCAATGATCAAGAAACGAGAGCTTCATAGCCAGTGCTGTCCATGTTGCTAGTTTTAGTCCTCAATGAGGATTTTACATACAAAGTTGTATTAAACCAGTTACAATTGTTGTCCTATACCTGCAGAGCTTAATGCATTACTTTCTGCTCATACTATTTCAAATTCTTATTTGATTTCATACTATAAAACACCAATATTGTGAAATATTAGCCTAAATAGTACAACTTACATTGCCAATGCTTTTCCTTCGCATGTGAATATAAAAAAAATATTTGTTACAGAATCTAAACTGATTGGGTAAGTCTTTCCCAGGTGTTTATTCTGCAGATTCTTAATTAATTCCATTAGAAAAGTTCAGGAGCATTTGCCTGAAATTAAGAAAATTAGCTAAATTTACTATAGCTACATAGATAAATCTACAGGTTGCTAGCCTGTCTACCCAGCCCAGGAAGGATTAAGCACTATACCCAGAGGCTGTTCAGAACACTATTTATTACTTACACTGACAGCCTACACCAGTCTACAGTTCAGTGCAAATCCAAGTTATTTTTCCGTTGTCCAAGGGGCTTCTTTGTCAGAGCCTAGGGTGCTATGAAGTGTGAGGAGATCAGCAGATACTACAGGGTACCTAGTTACAACCAGGTATGTATGAGTATTTTGCTTCCTACACTGGGCATTTTAATTTTCACGCTCATCCAGCTGTTGTAGGAAGCAGAGTTTTAACATGTTTCTTTGGGATGAGAGCCCTGCGCATTGGGAAACTCACTGAGGTGGTCAGCACGTTACACACAAGTGAAAAATAGTCGCAAAGCAATCAGTGGCTTTTTAGTTCTTTCAACCTGGGCCTCGTTCAAACAAATAACTTCACGTGAAAAAAATAAAATCAGCATATTCCACTTCCATTGTATGACTCAAGCTTTGAACTTTTAATTGTACGATTATTGATGCTTTTCATACTGCACGTTTTATTGTGAAGCACTGTGGATGCTATGGTAGAAGCGTGCTAAAGTGTACTTAGACTCTAGCTCAAGTCCTTAGAAGTAAACCATATCTGCAGTGCCCAGAAAAAACAGGAGTTACACCTGACTTAAAAAAAATAAAAACAAAACCAAACTGTAAAGCAACGGGCCTTTGGATTTCCAGATGACTAGCACAATGCTGGAAGCTACAAAATGTTGAGACATGATGAAGGCTGTCTTGCATTCAAAAGCTTTTTTAACTTTATCCCAACTGCATAGTTGGTCCAATAAAAGATATCACCCTAAGAAATCCTTGCCTCTCTAATGTGGCCTTGCTTTTAAGTGATTTCATTCTAAATATTAATCTCTTTAGGGCTATATAACTCCTTATTGTTATTACCATTCCCTCAAATCATCAAGTGCAAAGAACTATAGCATCCTTTACAGCTGATTTTTCAAAGACGAACAATTATTACATTTTCTTTATTGTTATAAGACAGAAAAAAAATCTAAATCATGGAATTATTTTTATATTACTAAAAAGCAGGTACATAAATGAATTAATACATTAAAACATATCCCCATGAGTTCCTGGAAAGTGCATACACTTATGGAAAACCCTGTTCTGGTTTTTTTGTTTCCCTTCCTGGCAGTGCAAGTTAATTTGATCTCTATAACAATTTCAGCATGTCAGCTTGTGAATCCAGAGTTGGCTTAAAAGCTGTGATTACTCTTCACACTGCTTGATGCAAATGTCTGCAGATAAGTTATGTGTTTACATATTTACAAGCAGCACATGGGTAACTAAGGGCTCTGTCCAGACCAAAGCTGGACTGCTTTGGACTCCTCTAATGGGATTTCCCTGAATGGCTCTTGCAATTGTGAATTCCACATGAGATCCAAGAGTTGCCTTATTGCCTCTTTAGTGTACGCGCACACTTGGTTTTGGTTATTCTCTGTTGCCTAGTCTGATCCAAGAAGTCAGGCTGACTCACCTACACTGTGAATGGAAAGTGGCATGAAACACTGATTGAAACAGGCATGGTTTTTGGAGAATATGGAGGCAAAAATGTCACTCAAATAAAAAGTACACACAAATATGACAAGGTTTTGCCAAGTCATTTTTAAGATGGCCTCATCCAGGCTGCATATCAAACATGATCTGCACTAAAAATTCCAACTGCAGTGAATAGATGTCTTGCACTGACTTAGCCATTGTGGGCATGTAGGAAAATCAGGTCCATAATGAAGAAATCCATACAATTTGTGTTGATAGGCTGACTTTAACTTGGAGCTATAAAGCCCAAACCTCCTCTCAAATGCACTTGAGCAACCCCACTAAGACTAATGAGGCTGAAGTGGTCAGACACAGATTTTTGTCTCAGAAAAGATGTGTGTTTATATGCTGATCTTTTACTATAGCTCCAAACAAAAAGTGTTCCTCTGAGAAGACATATGTCTGTCACATGCATTGTCTTTGTCCTACATGAAAAGGCACAGATGACCTTGATTTTAGGCAGTGCTCCCTGGCTGCTTACTAGGGGTGTGTGAAACGGGCTGTATTCAATTCGGATTTGGATTTGGCCTGAATCGGGGACAGTGATTCAATTAATTGATTCGGATCGCTGTCCCTGATTCGATTCGGCTGAATCTGAAGATTCGATGCTGATTTGGAGAATCAGCGATTCAGCCACAGACACAGCTTTAAATGTTTTTTCTACATACCTCGAGGTACCAAGCATGGCTCATGAACACTGCAATGCTGGGGTGGATGGAGCATCCCACAGGAGTGTGAAGAGGCCCCCCACATGCTCAGTGGCAAACCTGGAAGTGGACCAGAAATACTTCCCGTCCTCTTCCAGGTGTGCTGGGGGGTTTCCCCGTGTCCCTTCTCCTGGCTCAGCAATCATCCGTGAGGGAACTCTGGGTACCCCCCACACCCAGGAGGCATCAATTGCTGAGCCGAGAGGACATGGGGTGGGGGGGAGGGCCCAGCACACTGCCTGGTAGACCCGTAAGTGGACTGGAAGTGCTTCTGGTCCACCTCCGGGTCTGCTGCTGAGTGCACTGGGGACCCCCCACTCCTGTGGGACGCTCCATCCACCCCACCATCTCAGCATTCACGAGCCACCTGCTACCTAGATGTATGTAGAAAAAACATTTAAAGCTGTGTCTATGTCCAAATCTCCAAATCTTTCCGAATCTCTCCAAATCAATTCGGAGGGTTCCGATTTGATTTGGAGAGATTAAGGGGTCTCCTGATTTGATTCAGATTCAGAGATTCAGCTGCCGAATCAGGCTGAATCTCTGCTGAATCAAATCAGGGACCGAAGCTTCGCACAGCCCTAGTGCTCACCATTCTTTGCACTGAGTGCAAGGAATCAAACTGTTTTAAGGTACGTATTTTCCTCCTGCTGGTCTTGCTAGCATAGGCTTCTCACTTAAAATGAGCTTGTGGACAATAGTTCCCTTTTTTTTTTAAACACCTAATCGGTTTCCGATTAAGCTGTTGCAGCACAACATATCTTATTGGCAGCCAATAGCACCAGTTAGACTTTCCTCTGCTTTTCAGGAACTCTGTCTTTGGTATGTATTGCCAAGGCCAACAAATATGATCAAGTAAAAGGAGGCATTCATTTCTACAGGTCTAACGTTGGCACAGAAGATGAACTGACTGTGGAAAGAAAGAACCAAGAATATTCTAGGTACGTAGGCAAAGGGCATGATAGTCAACTGAGAATAGCAAACAGAGGAACACATGCATGTTTATTATAGTGAAAGAGATGTCATCAATACAACACTTCTCTGAATTTAATCTCCTCTGTCTAATGTGGGGGCCTTGTTCTAATTGAATCCAGTGGCATCCCTTTTGGGAATGAATGCTATTAAAATGAAATCTTTACTCCAGTTAATCTAATTGTCCCCACCACCAACAGTCCATCTTCACAATAACATCAATAACACGTTAATCCACATCTAACTTGAACTGAGTAGCAAATGTTGCCTTTTCTGTACCACAATCTCATCACTGCTGTTGGGAGCAGCCCTCATTGCCATAACCACATTGCCTTCATCTTGCAGTAAGCAGATTCAGGTCATGGAATGGAGCCCTGAAACAGTGCGTGTTGTGAGCTTAGTTCGTTGGTGCTGCAGCTTACTGAACAAGACGGCTCTGGCAAAATGAACAGGGAGGTGGATATAAGGGCAGTGGGAGGAGGGGGCTGAGGTGGGACACATGGATTTTCGAGTATCACTCCTATTCAGTATTAGGAACTGGCATGCTGCTTTGGCTAGCATGGCCGTGGGCATGACCACTTTAGTGAAATGTGACCATCAGATCTGAATTAAGTATGGCCTGATCATCAAAGGCTGTTAGGACATAACCTGTTATGGCTGAAGATTAATTAGAATCATAGCGTATTGAGTTGGGTGTTCAAAGTTAAGATTTTGGTTTGGATCCAACTCTCATTTATAGAAAATAGCTTTCAAAGTAATACTGTATTGTAACCATAAAGTGAAAAATCTCAAATAGAGTATGGGTACAAGCCTGAAAACTTCATATGCATCAGTGGTCACTCTATATAGTGCATATTTGTAGACAATTATGCAGGTATGGCTAGACTGGCAAACCTTACCTAGAGTACAGTAGCTCTTAGGTTTCTGAAATTTCCTTAAACAATTCCAATTCAAAATGGGTATAAACCTTTTTTTCTAGCTTCTATTTTTCCATCGGGTCAAGTAGTGAAAAAACCTATTCGGTAAGGAAGGCAATGGGAAATGAGGACCCTTATGAAATCCATTTTAAACTGGTAGTAGTTCTTACTGAAAAAACATACAGTACTGGAAACACAGCTGTGACATTTTTATCATACTACAGATTGCCCTTTAGAGCTTTGGACAGTGGTTGGGCCCTCGGGATGTGGGGGCTTGTCAATGTTAAGTATTTCAAAAAGCCCTTAAATGTATAACTGCTATAGCAGCCTAATAGTTCTACAATACATTGGGCTGATAAATTTCTATAGAAAGGTAGGGAAGCAATTGACCCGGTGCATTTTTAACCCTTTGCTATTATAAGAACAAGAGTTTGCTTCATACCATAAGCTCCAACATCTTTTATATCCATGCCTTTCATCTAGTGATACTGATTCATGGTATCAAAGGGTTAATGCAAACAAAAATGTTTGATCCTATTCTACTTGAACTGATTAGATGTTGGATTTTGATACTGTTATAGTGAAACTGTAAATTTATCTGAGGTAAGCCAGCATAAAACACTGACCCAGCATTTCCCAGTAACTAAAAGTCATTCTGTTCCTTCAAAGAAATTTGGGACAGATGTGTGTGTCTTTTTATTTCAATGAATGCAGGGAGAAAATGTATTTTATTTCCTATTAAATAAATGTAACTGTTCATCTCAGTATGTGGGTCTGTCAAAGTTTATAAATTTGGCAGTGTTTTAGCATGACCATTCTGTTTTGCCTTAAACTGAGTTATTAAACTGATATATTTTTATGAAAAGCAGAGCTTGATGGAAAATACTTTTTCATCTTTTGACATTTAGTTGCTGGTTTGGAGCTTTAAGTCACACTATATCTTAAATAAGAATGGCAGAAAGATAAAAAAAAAAATCCTTCCAAAGATTATTAAAAACCAGCAAAATGGTTGAAATGTCCATGCAAGGTTGTTAGAAAGTTTGTGAAATGGTTTGTAATTTGTGCACTAAGGCAGCTGTACTGCTTCATTGGATGCACCCACTTGCACCTGGCCATATGGTAATGAAAGAGATTAAAATTTCTGCATATATCTTTACAAATCTGATTCTAATTTATACTACAGCAGCTTGAAATTATATACTTTGCATGTAGTTAAGGTCCCTTTGCAGTGCCTTAAATGAGAGTCAGGTGAAAATGTGAAAGTTTTGGACAAGATGCTGCAGTCCAGGAAAGTCATCCACTGAAGAAGTTCATTTACTCAGGATTCCAGAATTGGTCTCACTGTTTGCAGATCACTTGGCCACTGAATATCTGTTTGCTGTACTCTAAACCAAGGGTGGGTAATTATTTGGACTGGAGGTCCACTTAAGCAGCTTTGGGGAACTGCTGCAGGCTCGGAGGCAGGGGGATGCAGTTAGTCCTATCTGGTCCTGGGCCATCTGTCCTGCACCCACCACTGGGGGTACTGGATGGAGCAGGAGGGCAAGTGAATTGGCATGGGACCCCTCTGGGCAGTGCTTCATGGGGCAGATGGGATGGGGCCATGGGCAGGCAGGAAGTTGCATCCAGGGGTAGGATGTGTGGTCAGGGTTGGGGCTAGGGTTAAGATTGCAGGGTAGTGACAGTGCAGGGCCAGGGCCTGGGGCAGGGTCATGATCCACTGCCTGCACGTCCCTGCAATGGGTGCTGGTTCTGTGGGAAGGGATGTGTGGGGAGTGGATTATAGCTCTGCCCTGGGCCCTGGCCCTGCACTGTCACCACCCCACCATCCCCGCTCCACCCTCACCCGCTCCCAAACACCACTCCCCACCTACCCACAACCCCATTCCACACACCCATCTGAGTGCATCCCACCTGCCCACAACCTCATCCCATACACCCAGCTGAGTGCATCCTGCCTGCACAGGAGACCATGCATGCCTGGCCATCTGCTCCATCTGGCACACCTGGTGGTGGACGCAGGGTGGACTGGCAGTGGCAGCTGGGCAGAGCTGCCACCACGGGGACTGCTGAGGAGCCGAGTCCAGCTGCCGTGCTGCCTCCACCCCGCTACACGAGTCACAAGAGCCCACGATAAAACCCCTTGGTGGGCAGGATCCAGCTGTGGGCTGTACTTTGCCCACCCTTGTTCAAACTCTGTTAATTATCCTGTTTGCTTTTGAGTCAGATCCTAAGAGGTGTGGAGTGCTTGTCACTTCTATGACACAAGCCCTTGAACGTGCTTGACTTTCCATGTAGGTGTTTACAGTCATGTACATTGTCATTTGTGTCTGTCATCTTCATATCTAAGCTGTGCAATGTATATCCAAATTGTTATTTCATCCAAATAACTATAATTTTACTCTGATTTTCAGGCTTAAAATATCATCCATGAAACTGTCAGCTTTCCAGAACCTTAACCTGGTAAGTATGGGATTTATTCTACCCTTCTCAAACACCATGCAAACAATTTTACTTTACACCAAGCAAAGCTAGGTAGTTCTGTGGGAAAGTAAAAAGAACACAAAAGCAAAGAGAAATTTTCTTTACAAAAAGGAGGATTGTATATGTAAAAGAAACAGAGATCAGCTTGAAATGCACCAACTCTCTTGCAAGCAAACACAACATTCATTGCCATCTGCAGAGTTACATCCACATACAACCAATGGATCAAGGTTTGTTTTTTCCCTGTTATTTTTCACAGATACTTGTCATATTTAAATTAATCGGATCTACTTAATGAGCCTGACTGTTCTCTTACCATTTACACCTGTGTGAGAACACTAATTTCACTGGAGATAGTCACTGTTTGCACTAGCACTAGCCAGGAGAATCCTCTTTCTGCATCCTACTATGCAACTGTTTGAACTCTGTGAATTCAACCCTTAGCCAAAATACATTTTTTTTTATTTGCATAAGATAGGTCTCTCCCTATTTCTTAATATTTAATGGGAGTTTGAGCTGATCAAAGGAAAAAAAGACATGGTGGGGGGGGAGGGGGAGGATTTCTCTCTTTTGGGAAATTCTAAGATTTCGACATCTACTTTTGGCCCAAAACAGAGCCTTAAATTGAAATCATGAATTTTTTTCTGGAGTGAATACATCCTGAGAAATGATGAAATACTTCATTGCGACATTTATGTTTTCACAGTGCTGAGAAAGAGAGAGAGATTGCACAGTGTTTAAGGGGAAATGCAGTTTGGCTGGGGAGAAATAGAGAATGGAGCAGCTCGCTGGTCAAGTCTGCGGACGACACCGAGTTACGGGGAAGCGTGGTCACACTTGAAGATAGGCTATAGATACAGGTGGACCTAGACAGGTTAGCAAGTTGGGCGGATCGGAAGCTGATGAAGTTCAATGTTGAGAAATGTACAGTGCTTCACCTCAGGACAAGCAACCCCCAAGACATCTACAGGCTTGGTGGCACCAAACTGACCAGCACCATGAATGAAAAGGACCTGGGGGTAATAATAGACCACAGTGTGAATATGAGCCAGCAGTGCAATGCTGTAGCTAGTAGGGCAAATACTACTCTGGCATGCATCAATCGATGCATCTCCAGCAAAGCCAAGGAGGTGATTCTTCCGCTCTACTCAGCGCTGGTGAGACCACAGCTGGGGTACTGCGTCCAGTTCTGGGCACCGCACTTTAACAAGGATGTGGACAAGCTTGAGAGAGTCCAAAGAAATGCCACCCATGTGATCAAAGTCTTACACGGCAAGGAAAGCCATACGAGGAAAGGCTGAGGGATCTGGGACTCTGCAGTCTGAGGAGAAAAAGGCTGAGAGGGAGCCTGGTAGCAGCTTATAACTACACTAGGGGAGTACATCAAGGGCTCGGTGATCAACTGTTCACCAGGGCACCCGAGGGAAAAAACCAGAAGTAATGGCCACAAACTCCTGGAAGATCAATTCAGGCTCAACATAAGGAAAAACTTCTTCACAGTCAGGGTTTCCACACTGTGAAATAAGCTCCCTCCAGAGGTGGTGCAATCGCCTACCCTGGAAATCTTCAAGAGGAGACTAGATAGTCACCTTGCCGGGGTCACCCGACCCACAGCTATCTTTCCTGCTTGGTGCAGGGTGCTGGACCTGATGATCTTCCAAGGTCCCTTGTGGCCTTATAATCTATGAATCTATGAGGTTCAATAGACATGAAACTACTCTTCTCATGAGGCAGTCTCCATGCAGACAGACACCAATATTAACATCAAATTAACTTGAAATGAAACCAGTGAAATAATTGAATGGCCGTAGGTATTAACAGAGCCTAGTGGTACAGGATTAGGGCAACACTGTTCAGAAAACTATTTGCGTTATGGATGGTGATATTAGGTTTGCATGAAAGTAGTTGCCCATTTATAAAAACCGTTAAAAAGAAATAAAATGTAATAAGTAATGACCATTTTTATTTCATCTTTAGTTTTTGCTGTTCCTGCAAGGCAAAAAAAGACTAATTTAAGACTGGTTTCCCCCCGCCCCAAGAGTTCAACAGGCAGTTTTAGGCACTAAAATGCATGGCTAGATTTTCAAAAAGGTTCAGCCCAGAAGGGGCTGAACTATTTGGCAGCAAATGCGTGTCGAGCATTTTTCAAAATCTGGCCCCAGTTCGAGGCTCTGGTCTATTCAGAATCCTCTCTCATGCCTGCACCCAACACTTCCAAATCAGCAAAAGCAACATTTATGACAACAGTTTTGAAATGCAAGATGCCACTAAATCTGATGGGTTTAATAAATTAAGTGTGCTGTAGTATCCATGGCCACATTATGCCAAATTAAAAATGTGAAAAACAAGGATAGGCAGCCAGCGAGAACAAAACATTTTATTTTTCTGGACTTATCTTGGAATGCTGGAGGTTTTTGCACCCTCTTTTCAGCACCTGTCCCCATTGTACAATTTATTGCTCCATCTGAAGTATGATCCTACTAACAGTAGGAGGTATTTTCAGTACTGCACAACATAATCCTCTCCTCAGAGATTAAGACTATTACCTCATTGATGCTTCTAGCCTCTGCCAGCCCTGGCATACTGACGTACAGCATGAATGCAGGTTTGCAGCATAATAGCACACTATGCTACCAGCTAAGCCACTGAATGCTTGTACAGTCATTCCTTTTTCTCTATGAGAATGACATGACAGTAATAATGGATAATGAATTCAGCTAATGAGATGACTTATTTCAAACGTAAATAAAGCTCAGGTGTCATCTGCATGAAACTTTAAAACAGCTGCAAATGTGATTTAGTAAAACGTTCCATGAAAAGAAAAATTGCATCATGGCAACTCTGGTCGCTAAATTAAGAATTTGAAAGCCAAAAATGTTAAAAGCTGTCCATGCAATCCCAGCTCTGTCCCCAGCCTTGACAGCATGTGATCTAGTCATTAAAGACTTGTACAAACAACACATTGTAACATGCATGCAGGGGAAGCAAAGGGAAAGGACTTGCACAGAGCTCTCCCTCATTCACTATCCACCTTCACTAGGTGCATCAGTGCCTCAGTCAGTCCCCACTTCCACTAATTTGGCCACAGAGCAGCCTGGCTAGCCTTCAACTGTGTCCTTCCTGAGTTTGCTTTTTTTTACCATTGGAGTTAAAAATGTACAGAGCATCCACAGTATGAAAAGGCTCTCGCAGCTCAGACCAATCAAAACCAAAGCTGATATAAGTCCTGAAGATACTTCTTACTGAGGTTTATTTCTTTACCAAAGTCAGCTTTCTTCTTCCAGCTCTTTCCTCTGGAGAGCTATTGAGAAATAGGCACCACACATTCTTTTTTTATAATCGAGGAAGTGTTGAGGTTTGTTTTAAAAACAGTCCTTAGACTTCTTCCAAATGACTGAATCATTTATTTTTACTGGAGTTTCATCCTTAGCAGACATCAGGCCTCTGAAATCAATATGGTTTATTTTATGGACCTCTATTATTGAAGATACTGGCATGCTCTGAGAGCTTCTTAACTACTGTATTTCCTTGCATGCAGCATGCCTCCAAAATAAAACACACACACACCTTGTTTGGAAGGTAGAGTGTAGAAGAAAAGATTTTTCCAGTCATGGCCACCTGTGTGACATAGAGTAAGTCCCCCTGGAAACAGAATGGGAAGACTGGGTGGGTCAGGAATATGATTATGGGGTCACTGTGATCAAACGACTGTGATAACTGTAGATCTTAGCCACCTGATACTTCGTCTATTGTCCATGTCTAAAGGAAGTTTGACTGTTCAGTGGTTTGGATGTCAACATGGGACTTGGGAAATCCAGGTTCAAGTCCCATAGATTTCTTCTGTAACCTTGGGCAAGTTACTTAGGGCTTAATTTTTAAAGGTATACGGGTACCTACTAGGATTTTAAAAAATGCCTCAGTACCTCACTCTCATGGACTTCACTTCTCTTTGGGCACTTAACCTTCATGAATGACCATTTCTCCCTCTTCTCTTCAGTTCCTGTCTCTAAAAGGGGGATAACATAGCTTAAATTCAACAAGAACAGGGAATTTAGGTACTGAAAATGTATATCTGAAATGGATTGGTGACTACTTGTGTATAGATGACCATTTCAGATAATTCACTGTCATTCTTGGCACTGATGGTTGCCTTTGCAGACACTCTCAAGGGCTAGGGACATACGTTCAAAAAGCCTGAGCCTGAATTGATTCAATCATTGCAGGTTTGTCTAATATGGCTAGGCTAAATCATTTTTTTAACTGGACAGACATCCCAGAAATGCAGGCACATGCCTGCAGTGGCTCAGGCTAGAAGTTGGGGCCACTAGAGCACCCTCCCTTCCCTTCCACAGAGCTGAGCTGAAGAGGGTATGGCCAGGCCCAGGCAGGACGCTCTTATTATTCCCTGCCCCCACCCAAGCGGCCCAGAAGGGAATGCTTATCACCCTTAACTCAGTGTTTATCAAACCATTAAGAAAAGAAAGCCTCTCTCCAGTAACTAATGTTAACTAATGGATCTCTTCTTAAACAGCTCTTCCAAGGAAGGACATTAAATTAAGCTATCTGTTGATTAGCTCCAAAAAGCCTGTCTGCCTGTCATCTCCCACAGCATGGACTGGAGCCAGCATGTGGTCTGCTAGCTAATGCTGAGGTGTCTGTGTAAGACAGAGGGGGCAGGGGAATAATCCCTGCTTAGCAGGGAGAAGCCAGGCAGATGCCCTGTGCCTGCAAGTCTCTACCAGAGCTGCAGCCAGGAAGCAGAGGGGAGAAGCCAGCTCAGCTCTGTCCCTAGCCAAGGAGAGGCCAAGCAGCAGGAGCCCTCAATTTCAGGCACCTAAGACAGATATATTAAACTGGTCAGTGTATACATGACCATATCATAATATTTATTATCATCTATGGGTCTAAATTTTTGCTATTTAAATTTTCTGTTTATATTTCAAGCAATCCCAGTAAGACTGCTTTGGCTGGAATAATTGAGGCAGACAAAGCTGTGCTGACTTTGAACTGATCTGTAATAGTTTGTGAAAATTAGTTTCTGACCTGGTAATTGGGCTGTTCACAGTGCGAATATATTAGCTCTACAGCGTACACTACGGAAAAACAAGCAGGAAGAACAGTCCAAGATAAACCAATGCTCTGCAAAGTCCTAAATGTCGTTACAGGACAATAGCAGAACTGTATGATTTGGCCTGCTGAGCTCACTGGACTGCGTTGATCCAGAAGGCCAAAAGCTCAGCAACACAAGAAAATCCAGCTTTGTCCAGAAAGGCATTTATTGTTGAGAGGCTTTTTGGGAAGGAACTGGGCATTTGATGGGTTTTTTGAAAAAGATATGCTTCCCTAAGTTTCCTTTATGGGATGGCAAGTCTTAGGTAAGACAGACTGTATGCAGTTTTAGGATCCTTTTGCTCTTTTGCTTTAGTCCCAGTGAGCACATCCCCAGGAGTGGGAATATGTGGTCCCCGGGGACAACTAGCAGTGGCACATACTTGTGCTGTTTCTAGTTGTTCCTGGAGAACACCCCTGTGTGCGCATCCTGGAGCATGGCAAGTTGCCATAGGTGGGGTAGATGAGGCTGGGAACAGCACCTGGGCTGCCCCAGCAGCCACACCTGGCATCCTGAGGGCCACCAGCAGTCATGATCCAGGCACGTGGAGCCTGGCTTGCAGCCATAGTGTGACTTTGGCAGGTCAGGCTCCAGTTTTGAGTGGTGCACGCTGCTGCGATCACAGAAGCTCATGAAGGCATACCTTAGATAGCTCTGAACTAGCTCTCTCAGGGACTGCCTGAGCAGGGTTCACCATGGCCTCCTATTCATCAGTGCTTTCATCATCATCACATAATGAGATGAGTATATCAAGGTGAGACTTACATTTGATGTACTGAAATCCATGTTACATCCCCAAAGCATGCAAACGACACACCAAAACAAATACTGCTCATAATGAAACACATGTGTCACAGACGGAAAAGTGCCATTTGCCACGTATGTCTTAGCCATGCCCCCACAGAATAAGTACCAGAGCACTCAGTATAAACTCGGTTTGCCGCAAAGCTGCCCTCCTGCTTGGTTGTTTAAACTGTGGCTGCTAAAAGGGGAAGGAAAAAAACAAGAAAACTGCAGTTGATTTTGCTCTCCTGGTTACTACCAGCTGTTACAAAAAATATTTGAAATTCCAACATTTTTAAAACCCTTCCAGCTTTTGAATTTTCTACAATCAAATGAAGAGCAAAAATAAAATCTACACTGTTACTTTCAACTGAGCACTATCGAGACCCTCCCTCTCTCCAGTCTGGAATTGCATAAATCCTTTGAGGTCCCAAACTTGCTCCCATTCATGTCGACCCATAAAATTCTCACTCTTGTCAATACATGGGGATCAGGTGCTAAGTATGGGTTTAAGGCTTCAAATGTAAAGATGTTTAAGTATGTAACAATATACATGGGTGTATATGAGATTATCTAATATGCTCAGATTCTTACATTGATGCTCAGATGCTTTTATTGAATTCAATAGGTGTTAGATGGCTAAGCTATTTTTAATATCTCACTATGCACCTGGCCATATCATTGGGTGCCTAAATACTATTTTAAATGTGGCCATGTCTACTGTTGAAAATTTTATTTTAGTGCTGCCCTCTGAAATCAAGGATAGTATCTGAGTTCTAAAACGCTTTGCAATAATGCTGAGGCTCCACTAATATATCAGAGGAGAAAACTGAACCCCATTATATTTGTCCACCCATTACAAGAATTTTTTCAGATGAGTCAAAATTTAGGATAAGTTGTTTTAAGTGCTACTCCAATTAAAATGTGACTGAAATACATGAAAGCAAGGAAATTCAGACAGAGGCAGCTATTCATTCCCAGCTTGCTCCAAATACATCTAGGTACATCATCTCATTTAGCTCATGATCAAGGCATCTCAGACAATTGAGTAAGCTAAGATTACACACAACTTGCCAAAGCCTATCAGCATGTGTTCGCCTTGACAGTGACAGCTGATGCTATTACTGCCTGTGACAGTACAATGTTAAAATATTTGCATATTTTCTTATTTATTTTATAGGAAAGGAACACTTTCCATAGCTTAAAGATCTGAATCCACGTTATTGCTACCCTCATCATTTAAAGTTTGATAGCTTATTCTTTGTATATCTTATACCCTCAAAAACAGCCAACCCAAGGGTGCTCATTAACTATCATTTTATGGATGTGAGAGAGATCAATACTGGGACAACAGTAATGTGAATTATTTAAACAGGTTCCAGGTCCGTTATTGTTCACAAAGAAGGCAAAAGGAAAATGGTTTTGATTTCATCGAGAGCCTTAATTATAACTATGAATAATAGTGTGCATATAAAGAGAGGGAATAACTCATATATAAAGTTGCACAAAAACCGAGCTGCACCAAGAGGTATATACATACTGTGGTGGGATATAAGACAGAATTTGAAAAAGCGTAATATGCTTACAATTTCCACAACTAAAATACCTGATGTGATGATAAAATCATTTGTCAAGCATACAATAAAATATTAAACTATTAATATGTTATAGATCATTCAATTTTCTAGTGTTTAATAAGATATTTAAATTGAAATGTTATTCCATATCAAATGCACAATCTTTTGAAAGTTAAGGTCAAGTTTATGCTATAGACTCCAATGCAGTGAGGAGAGGTGATTAACAGAACTACACCCAGTGAAGCCCTTAGCCTCAATTCCAGTGTTACCAGCACACTTGTTTCACTTGGGAGACAAGAGGTTTTATTCTACTGGCCCATTCTCCTACTATGTAGAAATGGCCAAAGTTAGATGTACAATTCATATATATTGAATGATAACTATTAGTACACAGACAAATTAGAGACTGGCAAGTTACTCATTCAGGTCATCTCCATGCACTCTTTGATTTATATGTGCAACACTGAGAACCGTGTAAGCAAATGAATGAAACGCACATTTATGCAGGCAGGCAATCACATGTGAACCATGCAGGGCTAGTGCCTCACTGTTTCCATTTTATACAAATATATTGTATGTCATAAACAGTTTGGAAGTCAGTTCATATTGTTTTTTAATGGACCGCGGTTGTTGATATCAGTTAGGCTGCATATTCAGTCCCTCCGGCAATTTGTCAAATTATCATCACCTGACCACACTTCTTTTTCATAAAGATGCGAATGATTACAAGGATGATTAATAGTCGGACTGAAATGTTATTGCTTGGAAATCCTTAATAGAACTCAAAGAAGAGTGACCTGCATAAAAAAATATATGAAGAACAACAAAGTTGATCATGCTTCATGGAAAGAATGTGCGACCTGTACTCATGTTTTGTTTTACTCCGGCATGCTTTTTTATTAGATCTTTGAATAGTAACCTTACATGGGTCATTCAGCGGTCAACTGCTCATCTCCACTGTTGTTCTAAGCAGGCCTACCAAAACACGACAGGAAGGATGGGATGATTTCTTTAAGGAATAGTGTTATTTATAAAATAAATATAAAATCTAATATCTATTTTGCACAAGTGACAGGTTACAAGAACTCCAGCAGCTGTATATTTGTTGAATCTCAGCCTCCTGCGAGTATAAATTGCACCTTACTGGGCAGAAATATAATACAGTCCACCAGAGACTCCGCTGCAAGGTGTAGTCACTTGTCTGTGGGCAAGTAATGACTTGCGTTTTCAGCTGCTTCTTAGTAAGAGCCTTCGTAATTGGAATCAGTTATTCAAAACATCTCTAAATGTGATTTAAATGGCAAGGATTTAATAACATAGAAAGAAGTCATTACAGAGGTTCAAGCAGGGGAGAAGGGAATTCCGTTTTTCAGAGCAGAGGGAGAAAAATAAAGCAATTACTTGATGTAAAGGCCAGAAACAGGACTCCTGCTGTCACAGAGAAATCAAATCTGTCAGCAATTAGTGGGATCTTAGGAGGCAAAGAACCCTTCAGTGTTGAACAGTGAATAAGGGGTTAGCAATTATATGAACTGATAAAAGTGTTCTGGTTTTCAAACAGCAGGTTAACAAGGCTTACTTTTTTCATAACTTCATGCAGATGTGATGAGTCACACTTTATGACATTTTTTCAATAGGTTTGTATGTAAAGTAAAAAAAATAAAATAAAGTGCCCTGCACTTGCTCTTCCCAGCCGCAGTATTGCTGGCTGACTTATTCCAAAATGCAGCACGGTGATTTGAACAACCAGATGGCTGTCACTTCTTCTTGAAGCAAGGCAGTCTTCTACCAACTTTTCCCAGTTGGGGTTGCCTTAAAAAACTCCTAGTATTAATTCTAGTTATGGGCACTCCTGTCTAGGGAAAAATGATTTAGGTTTGAACCTGCAGGATGCTGAACACTTTTTAGGAAACGATGCGTGCCCCGAAGTCGAGGGCATCCAACGCACCCAGGAGGTACGGCATAGGATAAAATATTACTTCTCAAGCAGCAATTCCCATAAACAGAGGGCAAAGGTTCATTTGAAGTGAATGGAGGAAGTATGTTGCTCTGATCAGGCTTGTTATATAGTTGTGCATGTTTAAAGCACTGGAACAGACATTAACTGCTTAACCTTTTATGGCACAGTGTTGGTTTTACATATGGGAGGAGAGACAAAATGCTGAAGCAATTTTCCTGAGACCACACTGTGAGTCAGCAACCAGGCCAGGATTAAAACTCAGGGCCTCTTATTCCTAAATCTAGAGAATGAATATTAAGGGCAAGTCCGCCTTCTCAGAGGACTGGAGCTTCTCCGACATAATTTATGTATATTATTGGTTGACCTGTTATTGGAGTGTTTCGCTATCTGAATATATTGCTTTGAATCAGTATTTCCTAAACTGGAGCACATTCCCTTGAAGGATGTGAGACAGCAAACACTGGAGGGCTGCAAAGGGACAATGCCCAAACTGTTAGCTTTGAAAATGTTACTTCCTCCCCCAGCCAAACTGAAAAACTAGTTTTCTTCAGAGGGACCCAAATCTTGGAAGGGAGAAGGACAAAAGGACCGTGGAAGTTCTTTGGGGGAAAGCAGTGACACCCAGCACCCTATGAGGGGCATCTGGAGAAATTAGTCCTGCTTCAATTGTCATCAGTGATGACACCCCTTTCAGTAAGATCAATGTGCACATTGCTTTAAGTTCTGTTTTTTTCAAAGTATTTTGTTCCTACTACTGGTAAAATCAAAAATACCTTGGGTTTTAAGAAGGCTATTTGGTCATTGCACAATACTGCTCAGGCTCTTAAAAAAAGGAATCACTGGTGTCCAAAATCAGTTGGGTATGGGTGCTTGATGCATTGCATGTTGTAGCCCAAGATCTGGTCTAAGAGTGGAAAGAAAATGAGGCTAGAAAGCTGAAGGGGCCACACAAAAAAAGACCAAGGGCACCAAAGTGCAGGTAGTCCTGTTACCTTGACAGCTGTTGCTTTGGTTGTTACACCTAGTCACATTAGATGACCATCTTGACCAATTTTCCCCAGATTTGAAAAAGTTTAGAACTAATATAGGATATTGTTTATGATAGCTTTTATTCAGTGCTAAAAACCAGGGCACCATTTATTTTAACTTGTTTTTCATCTGACAACACAGTAACCTATGCCAAGCAATTCACAGAGTAGATAAAACAATCATGTTCTGTGACTCCAAAGTTTACAATCTCATATAAACATATGGGAGGCAAGACAGACAAAAAAACAAAAGAATGAGAGATGATGGGAGGACAAAAGTTATATTAATAAAGGTCTGATTGGCCACAAAAAATTGTATAATCCATCCATCACCTTGACATCTGAATGGTGGTTGAGGACATTAAGGACACTCACATGGCCTAAGTATGCCAAAAAAGTAAATGATCTCATTTTAATTCAGATACCAAATGACTGAAACTACCCTTCACTTCACCCCTTCCACAACTGCTTTCTCATTTGGATTTTTTCACTATTATGTGCCTTAGTTCAATGGAAGGGTTAGAAACCATCTAATATTTAAAATAGCGTTGCTGGTAAATTTAACAAGCACTAATAAATCAGAGGAGTGCGTGCACTGGAGGATAAGCTCACTTCATGAAGTGATTCAACGACTTAAAAAAAAGCAGATTTCTTTTTTTGTTTTAAATCACATCATTTTTTGGAAGCAAATCCAGTTTTTAGATGGAGTTATAGGACAGTGTCCTGGATACTGTTCTAAGAAAGGCCCTTTGGGTTGGCATGTGGGAAGCAGATATCATTGCCTCATCTGGTAGCCCAACAGACATCCAAGTCTCTTCTGCGCACACTATAGACGAGCCAAATCACATCGTATATAGAACCCCCTGCCTCCCCTCACCCTTTTTTCCAATTCCTACAGCTTTGTCTAAAGCCTCCAAGTAGTTAACTTTCAAATGAATGCTTCAGGTATGACTCTAGATAAACGCAGGGGATATCATATCAAGCTTCTTTATATTAGTGGCCCCCAAACCTTAGCCCATAGGCAACATGCTGCCCTCTGATGTTACTGAAAGCCACAGGAAATTTTGCTTGCCATAGACAGAATTCTTTGGACTGAAAGGAAGAGCCAAGTATGAAGCTGCCCAGAGCATATTACTTATTCGGTATTGCTTCCAATGGGCCACAAAAGTAAGTCAAAGGCTATATTTATGTGATGAACTGCATAATGCAGTTAAAATGACCATTTCCCTGTTTCTGGGAACTTCTGCTTGAAAAATAATATTTAAACTTACGTTGCGAGTACACCCTGGTTGTGGAGGATGCCCTCAACTTTTGGGTACACATCATCTCCAAAAAGATGCTCAGCATCCTATGGGCTACATGAATGGCACCTCCCAGGTTTTACTCTGAGGGACTGCTACCACATACTTTCACATTCAAAGAAGTGCCAGCTGCCTGAAGTTACTTGGAGGAGGTGCTTTACTCACTCTCTAGAGTAAGGGGGGCAGTGGTGTTCATTTTTCCCATGTGTGCAGAAATAAGGGCACATTCTTTGCTCGCTGGTTTTGGTAAGGTAGAAGCCCAACCTCCTGCAATTGGTGTGATGATCTATCTCAGGCCTGAAGACAGCCAAGCTTTGGTGAGTAGAAACTCCTACATGGCAATTCAGCGTCCTGAATGTAAGCTTCTCTCAGCATAATTGTCATTAGGCCAGGGCTGGGCAATTACTTTGGGTGGAGGGCCACTTACTGAGTTTTGGCAAGCCATCGAGGGCCACATGCCAGGCAGCCAGGGCCAGATATATATTAATTTTCTAATTTTTTTAGGGGCCCCGCATGCCGGATAGAATGGCCTGGCGGGCTGCATTTTGCTCACCCCTGCATTAGGCCAAGCCCAAGACACTAGAACTAGACACTGCATTTGCTCAGCCTGTCTATAAGTATGTAACTTTCTTGAAACAAAATGAATGAGGGCTCTACAGTGTAAACTGGAATCCACAAATTGTCTTTGATGCTCTTCAGCCTGGTTCAGGACAGGATACAGGACAGAGAAAATACTGGTTGTTAGCTGATCATTTCTTCCTTCTCATGCAGTACCATAGCAAGGGGGGTGGGATGGGGGGGAGCAGGGTGACTGCCCCAGGTGCCGATGCGAAGGGGTGCCAACAGGTGAGTTGCAAGTCAATATTTTGTTATAAATATTTTGAAAAGATTTGGTTGATGTGGCCAATAAATGCCACATGCATGTGTGTACCTGCAGCAGGCATGCAGCCAGCCTGGCAGCTTGGAAAGCACTGTCCAGCTGGTGAATCTGTTGTGGGAGGGAAGGGATGGGGAGTGAAGGGGCATGGGGGGGCAGATCAAGGCCCCCCCAATGAGGGAGGAGGGGGGCTGCAAATGGGGCAGGTGTTGCCCAGCTGGGGCAAGGTGCGGGATGGAGCCATGAGAGGCTCATGGGAGGTGGGGTGTGGGGGGACGTGGCTCCCACCACTGCGTGCACCACTGGGTAAGCATGGGGGGGCCATGTGCCTCCCCCCCCATATTTGTGCAAAGGGTGAGGGTGGGCTGCCACTGAGGGCTTGCCCTGGGCACCAAACTTCCTTGCTACGCCACTGTTCTCATAGACAACTTTCTGGTCCTCTATGGTAGTCCTTTTATGTATAACAGGAAGACATAACTCCCCACCAGTCCCTAGCAAGTGTAAATAATTCCACACTGGTACAATTAAACTCTTTTTCTACAGGTAGTAGAGGGTTGCTTCGCAGATTCCCTCTCATTGCCATCTCATCTATGCAATGTGTACACAAGACTCTGGGTAGAGAGAGCGAGGCAATTTAGGCAAGTTAGAGCTATTTGCAGAGTATTGTCTACAGGGGGCTTGCTGTCCTAGG
>NW_005841958.1:2191748-2236804 GCF_000455745.1 Alligator sinensis | reverse complement strand
TTCCCTAGTTGCCCATGACAGCCAAAGTGCATTGTCCATTACAGTACAATCCAAAGCCGATTTATTTTTAAAGTGAGTATTTCCTTGAAAAGGGATATATGGATGTGGATGCAATGTCTGCTTTGGGGGACCTCCTTTTCTTGTTGCTTTTTGAATGTGAAATGTTTACATTTTGATAACAGGATACATGTGGACCCTGGGGCATGGTATATAAGCCACTTTTATAGATAAATAAAGACCAGTGTCTCAGGTCCTATGAACATGCATTTTGGAAATGAGTGTCAATGGTGACCCTCTGCTTGCAGTTTACAAGCAACTTTATTGTGAATCTGTGAGGCTTTCCTGTAGGTATTAGTGAGGTGTGTGTCTTCACTTAAAACCCTAAATTACTTCTTCAACGGGATCCAGTGAAATTGTCCCAACATCTTTAACAAGTCATTTTCCTCAGGCAAGTTTTCAAGATTTAATGATTCAAGATTTCAATCATAATGATCATAGTTTTGATAATGTTCATCTTAAAGATTCCTAAAGCACTTTGTAAAGTAATATGTGAGCTGTGCAGTTATTTCCCACTTGGAAAACTAAGTGTATGTCACGTTAGCAGGAAATGCATTTACTTGCGAAATCTGGTCAATGAAAAATTTGATTCTATGAAGTCTTGGATATGGTAGGTATTGTAAATTTTGCATTGGGTTACAAGGATTAGAAATTTATTCCAATTAAACTCCTTTTTCCTTTAATGCAAAGGATTCCTCATAGCATAAAATCAAGCTGTACAAATCTGGTAAAACTGCACACCCTTCTGCCTTATTAAACTGTGTGTGGAACTTGGAGGACTGATTTTCCTTATCAGGGACCTGAAGGAGGAGAATTCCTTTCTGATAAGTAAGTGAAGCTGCAAAATAACCAGCGCATTATACGTATTTAGAGGCTTTTACCTTGCTTGACTTTAGTTTTCTTTGTTGCTTTGCATTTTCTGAACATGGTTAGTAGCCCTTTCTGTTGAGCGCTTGTTGAGAATCTTGTCTGAATTGAAAGCTTGACAAACAGAATCCTTTCTAGACTCTTTATTGCCCTGAATATGCATTTGCAGACTTCCATTTTGTTGTGTTCACTGTACTTTTCCATATTGACCTTCCCATTGTGGAAAGGCAGCTATGTAAGGCTGGTGGACTGGGGAGCAGGAGCGGTGCGCAGACCAAAGGTCCCTGGCCACCAGGTGCAAGCTTGGTCACTGCACCTCTGTAAGCTCCAAGAAGGGCTGTGTGCTAGGCAAAAATACGTAAGTGCTAGTTGAGAAAGAATGCATCGCACTAAGAGGGAAGAAGACAGACGGGGAAAAGGAGCTACTGAGTGCATCTACACATGCAATTAATGCAAAACAATGAACTCCGGTGCATGTCACACCAAAGGTTATTGCTCCCAGGTACCACATTTATACATGTGCCTGGGACTACAGCATTTTGAGCCAGGTCGGAGCAGCCGCAGCTGGCAGGGGGGTTGGGGTGCTCTGACCTGGCTCAGCATGCTGCAAAGGACTTGGCTGGGGCATGAGGGTGCTGCAGTGTGGGGCTAGCCGTTAGGCCCCAGCCAGCCCTGTCAGCATCTACATGCGAGTTGGTGCGCGCTAAAGAACACTGCTGTAGGATACTACTTGCGTTTATAAGTACTAACCTATGGCAGGGTTCATTAGTTTACTGCAGTCTAACAAGGCTGCACGTGTAGACACTGAGACTTTACTGTGGAGCAAACTCAGCAGCTCTGCAGTAAGTATCTCATATAGATGCCCCCACAAAGTTGGATGAGAAGAACCAGCAGTGAAAAAAAGTAATAATCTAGTAAGATGTGAGCCTGAGAGACATGGGAGTGCTCATAAAAACAGGGAGCTCACAAATGCTTATTGTGTTAATCAGATGCCTAATATCCACCTTCACAAACCGATCTTTGCCCCTGTTGTTTTCTCTGCCAACTCCCAACCTTTGATGGAGACTTAACTATTTAAGTCAGCAACAAAGAGTTTTTCGGTCCTGCTGACCCTAGCGTATTTGGCCAGGCTGTGTCCGAAGCACCATGCAGAAGTGGTGGTCTTTGTGCCTTTCTCAGTGTCATTGTTGGGTGAAATAGTCACTTGAATAGTTGGGCCGTGGAAGCCGTGGCATTCAGCATCAAGTCAGTTTCAGCTCTTGAGATTTGAAAAGCCGCCACTTGGAGTTCATTACACAGCTCTGCTCTACACTCATGCCTTTACATTGTATTGCACAGGAATTCGACAGTCTTTCTGGCTGTGTTACAAGGCCTATTTTTCTGCCTGGTTGCCCAGGTCTCTCTTTATTTCTATTGTGTAGCTTGGTGTCCAGAAATAAAGGATACTTAACATTTAGGAGGGGGGGAAAAAAGAGAGTAATTTGTAAAGAAAAATATTCCCACTGCTTGGAGTTTACAGAGATCTATAGTTAGTCAATTGCTTCACTTTGAGAACGGTATTTATCCTCTTATAACGGATTTAAAATAATAGTGACCTCTTTATCTAGATTGCATTTTTTTCCACCATGTATGAGATATCCAGATATGACTCATGCTTTCAGAAAAAAATACATTTAATGAATTAGGTTGGAAAATGGGCAATTTTTCTTTTTTTTTTTTACAAAAATGTGAAATGCCAAAGATGAAACAGTGTATCCCAGCCTAAGCATCTCCCAAGCATACAGTTGGTCCAGCAAAAAGTATCAATCACAGAACACAGAAGTCTTTGCCTCTTACATGTCTCCTGGACTACCGCAGCTATAACACCTCTTCAACACTATCCATTTTATTATTATTTTTGTAAAATGTGTTGTGTAATTGGAAATATTAACAAAAATATCTACATCATTTTGGAAGAATGATTGACTAATTCTTTTCCTCTTGAAAACTAGGTTTTAGGGGGGGAAAAAAAATGCAGAATGGCTTCAAATGGTCATTCAAATGTAATGGAACGTTTTGAAGAACAAATGCAAGTTTTAATCTATAGAATTTATCTGTTGTCAAGACTCCTTATTTTGATCCTGAAATTATGGCAGCAGGGCCAGTCACAAACTTGTCTCTTCCCATTAGAAGCTACAAAGGGTAGAGAGCAACCATCTGAGTGCTCCCAATTCACTGATGTTGCCTCTCAAGATTTTTTCTTAGCAAATCTGTGGAGAAGGACATACGGCTATCAAGGTACTTCCTCTTTTCTGACACATCCAGGGGAAACCATGATACATTTGTAAGAGCAATGTTTTTAGTTGTTAGTAGTTAATTTTTAGTTGCCTGTTAATGTCTGATATTTTTAATTTTTACTTCATTTTCTTCTAGAATGAAAAAATATTTTGCTACTGCATCACTGCTTTGATGAGTTTCAGATGCCCAACCCAGTGGGGATGACTCCCAGTGAGATCAGTAGTCTTGGGGCCAGGCTCCTAGTTCCTCATGAGTTCAAAGGCGGAAAACACGAGTCTATCCATCATAATAAGACTTCGTTCTGAGGCCCAGAATGCATCCTGTGGATACATCAGCAACAGCAGCTAAGATAACAGCTCTGCAGGCAGTAATTAAGGTGATTAACTGCTCCTGCATATTTCAGACATAGTTTACTGTGTTAAAACCTCCTGCTCATTTTTGTTACTCTCTTCCTTTCCCCAACTTTGCCTTACCCCTTATTTTCTCCACTTAAGTGTATCTTTAAGCCAGGGACTGTCATTTACTCCTTTCGTATGGCACATCAAACACTGGAGCCCCAATCTGGTCGAAGCAAACCCCAATATACAATGATCCTGGTGACACACTTGGGACACCAGCAGTCAAGAAGTTGAGTCACATTTGCTGCACAGAAAGGAAACACACCCACTAGCACCTAACTGCCGCTCTGCAACCCTCCGGGCTTCTAGCTTCACTCTTCCCCTGCCTCTAAATCACGCTTTATTACTATTTTCACAGGAGAAGATTAATGGACTTAAATGGGCACAGGTAATTCTACATTGTTCGGAGTCTCTGCAAATAGCACCTGCTGTAAATTCTTGAGGTCTGGTTATCTCTGCAACACATCTCGGTCTTTAAACAGTTTGTTCAGTGGAAGAGGGGTGTGAAGGGTCAATGTGCCCTAGGAGCTTTTCGAAAGTATCTCTTGCTTTTATGGATGCCAGGCTGCGCTTTGGGAGGTTTGCTTTTATTGAGCAGTTCCTCAAAGAAACCGGACAGAGAGGCAGCTCTCCAAAGGCACATGCCTCCCTCAGTGAGCTCACATTGCTATCACAGGCCTTGCAGAGTCTGGGGGAGTAAAGCCTGCACTAATGGCTGTAGCCATTAACTTTTTCTTTTGTAATTTCCTCTCTCTCAATACACTTGAGTCTCCGCTGAGTTTTGTTCCAATAGCCTGGGGGGGATACGACTTCACCGAGATATAAAACACACACATACAAAAAGGAAAATGCTTGAAAAATTGCAATGACATGGTTGTGTTGGTAGCTTGTGATTTCCTGAAATGAAATTTGCCTAGACAATGCAGGTTGAGCTAGGATACTATATTGTGCAATCACCCTTCTTCACCTAAAAAAGGCTCATCGCAAACGCTACGCACCACCACCACAGCTTCCTCAGGCAACAGCTTTTCAAAACCCAAATAGGGCGATGTAAATATATATGAGCTAATATGGTGGTAAGGGAGGTTAGATCATGCTGGGAAATCAGACAGCAAGTGATGGTTGATGGATGGATGGAAAGGAAAAAAAAAAAAAAAAAAAAATCAGGTGGAAATTTCATATGTCAAAGAACACAGGGTTGGTGCGCAAGTGTGTGTACTCACAAAATCAGATACAAAGTAGAAACAGCTGCTGTTTTAGTCTCTAGAATAAATTTAGTCTCTGATTTAGTCTCTAGAATGGCCGACATCAACACTACCCTCAAAACCTGCCTTTGCACGCAGATTTGTAGATGTGTAAGTCACCAATTAGTTATCCAGGTAGTCAATGCTTGTTTCAGCATGCAAATGTGGTACCTTCATGTATAATTATTTGCAGGTGCAAAACCATGGGCACAGTTTCAAGAGAATGACCCATTGTTTTTATAAACAAAAAACTAAAGAGCCGTGCAATAAATGCTTACAGCTTTTCATTTTGTCCTGCTATTCCCAGATACCTGATTATCTTACAAGTTCACAAACCAGCATTCTTGATTGTTCAGTTTTCATTTTAAATTTACTGTCCCATTCATCTCTTCTCAGTATCAATCATCTTATGCTCCCACTCATGGAACAGTATGAATTTTTCTTTTGCTTACTGGTGCAGTTGGCAGAAATGTAGGCTTAACTTTCACTGTGAGCATAATGGACGCCTACTGTGAAGAAAGAAGCCAAATAGCAGTTTTTATGCTGACAATGGAAAACGAGTAGAACGGCTCATTCTTTAGACTTTCAGTCAGGAACGAGCCTCACAGGCCAATTGCAATGAGTTTGTAAGCTACATGTGGAGGGGACAATGCTTATTTCTACATGCGTGCAGGCTCACACTAATGAGCAAATGCACCGAATCATTCCCACCTGGTAATTTTTTCTTCATATTTCAGTTCCTGAAATTTTAATCCAATCCTCAGAGCATGGCAGACATGAGTTGCTTGAGTATATTATAATGCAAAAGTGCCATTTACCTGCTTCTGGAAGAACTTAACAGCCCTGTACTGCAATTAGAGTAACCTTTTTTAAGATATAAAGAAATTAAATCTGTTAAAAATATTCTCAAACTATAATATTTCAGACTGACATCAGTCAAAGGAACACTGTTGCATAGTTCTTGTTACCTCCATTGTGCATGTCTTAATTTTTTCTGTGGATTCTGTGAATTGGGTCATCTTTTGAGACAATCCAACTTGAATATATCCCTTTCCTCGTTCTGTCTCTAGCAGCTCATGTTCTGTGTCCACATGGAGATATAGGTTGTCTACTTTTGCACTCCCTTCCAATACTGGCTGCAACACCACCAAAAATGTCTCTTTTGAAAACAATCCTGTGTTACATGCCATTGGGCATTAGAGCTGAGAAAGTGTTGGAAAGTCTCAGACCCCATCACACTATTACTACAAGTAGAAGAGATCTGGGGCAAGACTCTGAAATACCAGTGAATCAAGTCTTTCTTCTTAAAATATCAAGAGGCCATTCTGTACAAAAAAAAAAGAGAGAAGCCTTGCTAGGTTAGTCAAGTTCCCTCTAGAACAACTGGCGTAGCTGTCATGATCCTCAGGGACAGCTATTCTGTTTGGACCCTAGGGGCAGGTCTACATATTTCCCTACCACAACGTTGTTACTTCTTTCAGAAGTACTAAAGCATGGCGCAGTAACCACCAATACTGCACTGTACGCATGGCGAATGATTTTTTTTTAGCAGCTACTTCATTGTAGCAGCACACTATAATGCAGGAGTGTGCCGCTACGGTGAACTAGGTGCGTGTTACATGTAGACACGAGGCTACGTCACTGTAATGTGTTGCTATGGTGATGTAGCATCATGTGTAGATGAGCCCTAGATGTCCCTGTGCTATATTGGGAACTCTGATCTCAAAAAAAGCATGGTCTCTGTTGGCACTGGATTTAAAACCCAGATACCTTGTTCCAGGCAGACCCAAAGCCCTCATACTGACCACGACCTCTTCATTCGATAATAGGAGAATTTTATTGATACACAGTAATAGCAGATAAAAGTAATGCAAACAATTCTATATCTACCAATCCCAGGGTTCACAGAGTCAAGGTACTTCTGGCCAGTACACGAGCTTTACTCTGAGTTTCTATCTTGAACGTCAGATGTCAGCAGCCTGGAGGATGGAGACCGAAGCCTATCCTCCCCCCCCCACCCCCCCGCCACCCCAACCACAGTGGGGTGGTTGAGATGGGCTGGTGGTATGCCCTCTGTTTATGATGGCCTCGGGCTCCCCTGTTGGGCATCACTGATTGGTCTCCCTGTGGTCATTATACTATACATGTTCCGTCCTGTCAGCATATTCATTTGTTTTACAAACCCATTACATTCACACATCCTAATTTGGGCATTTCCAGTGTCCTCCCATTTACCAAAACTGGAAATCCCTAGAGCTCTGCAGTTGGGCACTGTGACCTGGTGCCAATGCTGCAGAATCCTTTCTCTCTGTTGTGGAACAGTGCGGTGCATGTTTTCAGTTCCCCAGCCTGTGTGTCTGCTTTCCTGTGTCAGACATAGTGGGCCTTGAAGAAACTTTGCCACAAACAGGCTTTTAGAAATCAATTAACCCTTGTTGCTGCCCTGGACCATTGGTCTAATGCATATCTACTTTACCTACAAGCCAGTTCCCAAAAGCAAACCTCTAAATGCCATTTTCTAACCACAAAGGGGTAGACACTAACTTTTTAATGTGTACCATTTTGCTGCTGTTTGGTTAATAAATGCTGGCTGAAGGAGGATGGTGGCTCTTTGGTGGCAAGGATAATGCATAGACATGTAGGGATACACTCATCTCAGCACACGAGCATCATAAAGCAACACGTTGTCCAAAATATTTTAGCTTATTACTTGTAGAATGATGAATCCAGACCCTCTTCAACATGCATTTTGAGACAGGTAGCATTGCCTGAAAAAGGACCCTGATAAGATGATGTGGACTTAACAAGACACGAATTGCCACTTTTATGAGGGTGTTCCTTCCACCCTTGTGGCACTTTGGAATAGGAAATGGATGCAAATGACTAATACAATTTAATGGGAATTTCTTTTTGCACATAAGGACAAGAACTCATTATCATGGTCATCTTCATATTCTTGTTGTACATAGCAGCTGTAGTAGAGCCAGCACATTTTGGTCAATAGCTTCATTTATTATAAAGTAATAAATTAGGAATATTTTTCCCTTGACAGTAAATTTTATGCCAAGATTTGATGTAGCTTAAAGCAAGTTGTCAATTAGGCTACTTAAATTAATTTTTGGCAGCAGTTAATTGGAGCCTAGAGTCTTTTGTCTTTAAACAGCTAATCCTAAACAAGAAAATACAATGATTAAATGTTTCTTAAGCAATATTATTCACAGAATTTAAAATATAGCATTTAATTAAGATTTGGACTTGGTATTTTTAATTTAATCTCCCGAAAATAGATTACCACCATAACTCTGATCACACACTGTCTTACTGCAGAGCCCTGGTCTGAGACCTTCCAACACTTGCTCAGCTGTATTGCCCAATGGCATATAACACAGGATTGTTTTCTAAAGAGACATTTTTGGCCCTCTCTCAAAAACCATGCATTCACCTTTGCAGCTGCAGCTGCCAAAAAACTGTGGGCGGGGCTCCTGGGATAACATTTCCAATTTAAAAAGTGTGACTCAGACTCAATGCAGGGGATGGGACAGCTTCTACTAAAAAAGAAGCTGGCACAGACTCCACAAGGCACGGTCTGGGTGGCCTGCAATTTATTCTTCAAGCTACTTCAACTGCTAATGTCAAACCATTAGCAGTTCTGGGCATGGGTAGGGCAGTTAGGAGGTTCCTGTCCTTTAAGCAGCCTCCACTTTGAGGAACTGAAAACTGCCCTTGTCCCATAGAAATACTTGGGGCATGGATTGGGATGGCTGTGAAGGACTAAATCCTCCCTTGTGATTCAGCAGTGCTGCTCCTCCCCAACCTCCAACAGCCTTGCTTCTGCCATATACATGTCAAAGGAAGCTTTGACTTGGAGTTCACTGGCAGTAGGATCAAAACCTGGGATAGGAGGGTGCCACTTTCAGAGTCAGAGATTCATATGGCTCCAACCGTTTACATTAAAACAATGATTACAGTAGACTAACAGTAGAACTGTGGACCAATGCCATCTGCCCAGTAATTAAGAGCTCATACAAATGAGTCATAAAGGGTTCCGATACACTGGAAATCCATCCAGAAATCCAGAATGTTGAAGCAGATTCAATTAATCGAGTCTGCCAGAGCACTCCAGCACACTGTGGTGTCACGTGAATCAGCATCCCACGCTGAAAGATGGTGGTGGGGCACTTTGAACTAAAGCTCAAATGAGCTTTTGTTCAAAACACTCCACCACCATTTTTTCAGTGCAGGGATGCTGATATATGTGACAATCAGGTGCTTTTTTATTTAGTGCAGCTCGCTAATTAAAGCACCCCACCACATACTTCCCGGAGCACGTGTAAAAATGCTCAAAGTTGGTAAAAAAAAACAAACCCCAAAAACCCGAGAATTCACACTTCTGATGGTTTTTCCTCATTTATCTTTCAACAGCAAGGTTTTTATTTATATTGATTTAGTTTAGGTTAGTTTCTTCTGTTTTCCAGCCACCTCTCATCTGTTGATAAATATTCTAAATAAATAAAAAGTTTCAGGAAACCTTCCCCACATTAAAATTGGCTTCCTAACAGAAGACTGAGTTCAAGAACAGGAAACCCCACCTGTAGTTGGAATAAAATAAACACACCCTTCCAAACAAAACCAACCAACCAAACAAAAAAAAAAAAATACAGGTTAATAAATTCTCTCTTGTTTTCATTATTGAGAGTTGCTATAGCTGGGAAAAGAAGTAAGGAATATAACACCACAAGAACTCATTCCTTTGTTCCAGCTACACACTGCAAATCATAAATTACATTTAAGGTTGCAAAACCAGTCAATTGACTGGTCAGATATTTTCAACTGACTAGTCAATTAACTGCATATTTTTTGACCCGTCCAAGATTACAGCAATTTTACAAAAAAATCCTATGTTTCTTGCAGTTGTCTTGAAAGAAATATGATTTTTTTAAAAACACATTTAATGGAAAATGTGTTCTTTTCCTGTGTATTATTTGGACCCGTTGGCATTTTTTTTAAAGCATTTTCGACCCATATTTGACCAGTCAAGTAACCGAACTTTATTTGAGTGGTCAAATACCCAACCCTAATTGCATTAAGCTTACTATAGGATCGGCAATCCAGTCTTCCTGCATGAAGTTATTTATTTACACAGAAGCAACTACAGTACAGTATAGACATATCTGAGCTAGCTTTAAACAAACTAGTACCAACCCAGTTGCAGCACCATAGTTCAGTGTGGGCCAAATGTCTGAACATATACCCTGCTTCTTGGGGGAAATTTGCAATTCACACTAAGCTCTGCATTGCTGAGTTTAGATGCTTCTAGGACCTGAGATAGCTAATTCTACATGGTAGCACAGCAACTGCAGTGGAGACAAGGTCTAAACCAAGGGCGGCCAACCTGTGGCACATATGCCACAAGTAGTGTGGGCACTCTCTGTGTATGGCACACAGAACATAAAGGGAGGGGACAGGCAACAAAGTGGCAGATAGGGCAGGAATCAAAGCGGAAGTGGAAGGGGATCGGAATGACAATTTGAGCTATACCTGCCAAAAAGGTTGGACCCACTACTCTAAAGACACAGAGAGTAATTATAAGCTTAATGAAGAAATTACTGGTGAGGATCTTTTAACTGTGTTATAAAGGAGTCAGAAAGGATGATCATAGCAGTTCTTGCTATGAGTCTATCAAATTAGCTTGTAAGAAAAAAAAAAAATTAAAAGCACAAACAAGATGTGTATTTCCCAATATGCAGACCTTGCTTTCCAGGGCTCCTCTCTCCACCTTTTTTCCCCTCAAGAAAATGTAGATCAGAGATCATTTATGTTTCACATCTAATGTATATTTGAAAGGCCATAGGGGAGAAAGCTACTTGGACAACCAAGACAAAGATGGTTAGATGATGTAGTATTAGACCTACAGAAGTTAAATGTGGACAACTGGAGGACAAAGGCACACAACAGATGGGAGTGGATTAAAATAGTGGAGATAGCCAAGGGCCTCTAGGGCCCATGTTGCTGTTGTATTTGAAAATCTTTGGGACAGAGGCCTATCACTGTGTGTTTTAAGCATGACCCACTCCTAGATAATTATAATAGTGGACCATCAGGGGTGTCAGTAGAAATGAGGGAATTCCGTACTGCTAAAACTCTCCAGACTTTTATGCAATGGGAGCCTTCGTGGATCACCACTCATAGCCACTAAAGTAGCCAGCCACATTGGAAAGGAACACTTGACATTTTCATTCCCCTACCCTCTCTCAAACCATACTCACTCACAGACCAGTGAAGGGGATGGTTATTACAACACTAATTCACACTAACATCAAGACAAATCTGTAGTGTTATAGGATCCAAAGACTTGCTGAGAATTCACAGCTCTCACTCATGAAGCCATGGGAAAGAGATCCTTGTAACTGTAAGGCTAAGTACAGACAGTCAAAAAGCCTGAGGCTTAATTGATTCAGTCTTTGCAGGTTAGTCTAAGATGCATAGATTAACTTGAAATAGAAGTGAACAAACATCTACCTTTGACTCAGGAAATGCAGCCACATGCCTACAGCAGCTCAAGCCAAAAGCTGGGGGTTCTAGAGCATGGGTCTTTGACTGCGTGTTGACTTCTTCTTCCTGCTGTCCCCTGAGGTCTCTGGGATTTGCAGTCCAGACTTACAGAAACAGGACTCTGCAGGGTTGCTCATGACTTCCTCTTCCTGCTTCCAGGTGCCTCTGGGATTTGTAGTCCACAGTAGCAGCCAGCGGTAAGTTTGAGCAGGTGAAGGGGTGTTTAATCCCCAGACCCCAGCTGGGATTTGCCTATCATCCCCAGCTGTGCTTGCCCCCCACCCCCTTGTCAGCCAGCCCTCGCTGCTCCAGCGGGGCCAGCCCTGGTTTCTGGAGCAGACAGCTCAGCCCAGGGCTGCAAAATGCTGGAGGACTCTGATTTAACTTAAACCAAGAAGGGTCTGGGACAGAAGTTCTATAAACCAGTTTGACCCAAATTAGTTAAGTCTGATACTACATTCAACCAGGTTTATCTTAAACCAGTTTCAGCCATTTTGAAACTGGTTTACATGCACTGAACTTCTGTTCTGTTACAGGTTTAAACTAGTTCCTGATCACTTAAACCAGTTTATGTGTAACTTCTGTCCCTAGCCTTAAGGGTACTTGGAGGCAGCTCTAAAAAGCATTTCAAGATTACATCCTATAGTGGGTAAGAAATCTGTAACTGGTTGTACACCAATGCACCAAACACTTCAGCTTCAAGGCAGCACTTACGTTGAAGGTAACCTGGAGGCAAAAATGACTAGAAGCAAAGGAAATTGACCAGTCTGTTTTCATTGGCCAAGCTAAACAAAATGCAGAGCAATAACTGCAATGCATTAAAAACAATTTCACTGAAACTGTGATTTTTTTTTTTTTGATGATTGGACTTTTACTGAAAACCCAGCGACTGAGAAGATGGTTAAGAAAACTAAAATGAAGCATCAAGAACAAATGCTTAACCATTGGTGATAGCTAAAGAAAAGATTTAACTAGTTAAATTAAAAACAGATGTATTAAATTAAAACACATAAATTATTGAGGCTGATATTACTATAAATTTTAGTGATGAAAATACATCACTCAGGACTTTAAGGGAGATTTTTCAAGGTTACGTATTTTAGTACTTTCTGTTATTGAACAAAGTGTCACCTGAAGACATTTCTAGGAAGAATGTAGGAGGTAAAATATATCAGAATACTGTGATATGATTCAACTGTGATTGCTGCTTTCACTGGGTTGATGGGGAGTTTGGTAGACACTTATTTGTACAATTTCTAGTATGTTTTCACGGTTTGATCATACAGCCCTTACTCTCACATGTAATTCATTTTATTTCCAGCTGGAAATATATTCCACATATTTTGTATGGGGACAACACAACTAGAACAAGGAACATCTGAAAATTGATTGAATTGCTTAGGTAGTGATTATGAATTGCTCATGATTCCTACTGTATCATATTGCAGGCTGCTTAGCGTCTTTCAAAACCTGGCTTAGTTTGGATCTATTTCCACAAAGATGGCCAACTAAGGAAAAGTTGCTATAAGCTGGGAAGTGTATCAGAAAAAAGTATCAGAATAAACAGTAAAAGGGATCCTTTTATAGCTCATTACATTAATAGATCAAAATTTACCTCCAGTTGCGTGTTAGACTTTCAAGTAAACAGATTATCAAGACTGGTTGAAAATTATATACATGCCAATGAAAGAAATACACTGATATGATATGATATGATATGATATGATATGATATGATATGATATGAAACCCCATCGGACCAAAAGGAAGTTCATTGAACGAGGGTGTTTGCTATGATAGGGTTAGTCAATTTGCTGCATTGAAATAATGAAAAAAATTGGTTCCTGCTGTTGGGATCATTAAAAGCAGGGGATTATTATAAACCAGGCTTATTATAATGAGGTTTTACTTTGTGTGTGTGTGTGTGTGTGTGCGCGCGCATATACACACACACACAAATATATATATATATATACACGCACACACATACACACACACAAATATAGCATTTGGATAAAAAATTAGTGGACAAAGATAGCATGTACAAATATGTGCTTGTGTGCATGTCTGTGAATGCATATGCATGTGCATACACACAGGTATGTGAGATATGCTCTTTTCCCTAACTACATACAGAGGGAAACAAATCTCGCTAAGGCACTCCAACTTTTCATCTGTGTATATATAGCTATTTGTGTGCAAACATCTTTAATTCTATTTCTTAAAAAAAAACAAAACACATTTTCAGATTTTTCTTTAATGACCACCCAACATTTAAATTTATTTTTGCTGTACCTAGTGAATCATGTTTCATTTAGGAGTTTACTAGATACAGATGAAGTAATGCTTAAGGAAAGAAAAAAGAAAGTCAGACTCATAAACGTATCTTGTAAATAACTTCTTTCTGATGTTTCTTTGAATTCTGCTTGTATTACTGTTTACTATTGTGATATAATGTAAGAGTTTGGCAGCCTCAACTAGGGGCTAACCAAAGGTGGAAAGGTGTTAAAAGATAGGGATATTTTTTCTGAACTACTAATTTTTGGTTATCTTGGTGATAGACCTCTTCACACAACTGTATGTCTAAAGCATTTTTGATCCTTATTTGACTAAATTGTGCTATCTTTGTCCACTATTTTTTTTTATCCAAATGCTATTTATCCCTGTGCTGTGACCTTTTTTTTACCACAATTTGACATCAGCTGCTTTTACACTAAATCAAGTAACATCACTGTTTTCTCTCTGGGCCAAACATAAAGCAGAAACTGCTGGAGATAGCTCGTGGATTTGGCCAGTCAACTAGTGTAGTGGGATTGGTTGTCAAAATCCTCAGGCAGTTTTGAAAGTGTTAAAAACTAAAACCTGGAGGAAAGAAGCTATGGACATAATTGCTTTTTCATTCTTTAAATTTAAAAACATAGTACATGTAAACAGTAAGATTAGCCTCATCAGGAACCCATAAAATAATAATAGAGCATCTGCCTTAGTCAATTCTGTTACAATGTCTCAAGACCAGACTTAAAAACGAGGTAGAATATTCTTATGCCATCTAAGGACCCCTTTTAGGTATGAAGACAGTGGCAAATAAGCAGATCCATAGGCCAGAGGGACTATCAGATCATTGCATTTGACTTCCTCGCTATAGAATTTTACCCTCAACTGAGCTGCACATTTCTTCTTGGCTGAAAAGCATATTCTAGAAAGACACGTTAATCTGGAGATACTAAGAGATGGAGAATCTACACTTTCTTTGGTAGTTTGTTACAGTGGATGATCATCTTGGTGCTTATACACGTGACAAAAATTGGCCATTTTTGTGGTTTAATTGCATCACACTGTACACATGAGAGGGTTTTTTACAATTTGAATGAGTTTGCTATGTTGCAAACTAAACCACATCTGCATGTAGTTTAGTTTGCAATGTAGCTATTTGTAATGTTGCAGACTTTGACAGCTCACTTCTCTGCCACGGGAGAGGCGGGCTGAAGGCAGAAGCAGTGATGGGCCCAATTCTTTTTTTTTTTTTTGGCAGAGCCTGCCCATGTTTCCCATGGCCAGGGGCAAATGTCTGGTGGGCTGAGCAGCCCCTAAGCTGTGGAGGGCCCGGGGCCTGCCTTCTGGGTGGTAGCATCCCCTGGTACCACCCGGGTGGGCGCTACCCCAGCTCATGTTCAGGAAACACTTGGATGGGGCTGGGTGCTGCCTGAGAGTTGGGGCAGCACCCGCCCACTAGCCACCCATCTGGGTGACCCCAGGGGGTGCTATGACTGAAGAGGGAAGGTCCTGGCCCCCTGCAGCTCATCGGGGGGGGGGTGTGGGGGGGGGGGGGGGGGAGGGAAAAGGATCAGGTCCCTTGTTGGGTTTTTTTGTTTTTTTTCTGCAGAGTCTGCCTGCCTCTCGCACGGCTTGGGGATGAGCTGTTGGTGGATCCTGAGTTGTGGGGGGCCCCAGACCTTCCCTCCACAGTGGCAGCGCCCCCCGGACAGCACCCACTCAATAGCAGCCCATCCAGGTGGGCCCGGGTGCTGCCGCTTCCGGGGGAAGGACCGTGGCCCTGCAGCTCAGGGGCTGCTTGGACCACCAGCAGCTCAGCCCCTGGCCAAGGGAGATGCAGGCAGGCTCTACAAAAAAAAAAGGATTGGGCCCCTCACTGTAACAATGATGGGGACCCCAAAACTGAAATGGTGGATTTTTAATCATCACAATTAAACCCTCATCACGTGTACAAGCAGCCCTGTTATTCTTAAAAACATGACCGTTTCTTGAAAATTAAACGGTACAAGTAAATTAATTGGATTACTTGTGAATTAAACTTAAAGCCATTGATTCTTGTTACACCCTTCTCTACTGAACTGAGCAAGCACCCCATATTTTCCCATAAATTCCTCTGAATATCTCCTGTGCCTTTCTTCTGGGTGACTACCACTCTTGCAGCACACTATTTTAGAGCAAGAAGTTATGTAAAAAAAAAAACCATCAGCCTATTTTTCTCACCCAAATGTTGTTCATCTTCCTTTCAGACTTATGCAACAAATCCCCTGATTTAGAGTTGTACTAACCTTCCCATGACCTTGAAAAGGTAAGGAAAACCCTGTGTTAACCATTCTTCTTTCTCCTTATTTGGGTAAACTAGAAGCCATGAGAGCTCTTTATTGACTTTCACTATGGTTTTTACCCTTGGCAGTACAACTGAACCTGCCGTGACCTCTTTTGACCAAGCGTCTTTGTCCAACAAACTGTTCACAGCATCTTGCAGCCAGATGTGAGCCCCCACACCCTGAACATGTAGGCTTGACTATACAGATCTCTTGCCACCTCCACTGACTGCTTATACTGCCTTCAGCTTGTTGCCAGCTGGCCTGATTTGAAGAGAGACCATTGGCCTGGTTCAGCAATGACACCTGATCATGTAGGTGGTGGGAGCCCCATGAGTCAGATCCTATCAAGTTCCAAAGCACGCTGGGGGAAGAGAAGCAATACTCTCCGCAGGGAGCAAAAGGAGTATCTAAGCACACATTGTGAATGCACGTGCCAACCTCTGTCGGCTGGTGCAGAGCATGATTGGAAGGGATAGCATTCATTCCTCCCTCCCTCTTCCAAGCACTGCTAATTCTGCAAATTGCTGTCCCACCAGGAGAGTAGAAGGATTCCAATTGTGACAGTCCCAGGCACAAATGGGTGCCATCAGCCTGGGGCTCCTTGCATTCCCTACTTTTCCACATGCTCATGTAAGGATCTAGCATAATCTGGCCCATTACCTTACAGTTAAATATGATGACATTTTCCTTTTGAGCTAATCATTTCTCAGTCTACCTAGTAATGTTTAACCAAGCACTTGCACTGTACTGTATAATTCCATATTTGTAGATCTCAGAAGAGTCCATGTGACTTTTAATATGTTTGTTAATTTATGCCAAGCAGCAAAGGGATGCCTGGCAATGTGAAAATATGGAAAATCAAGAGATCAGAGTATGAGAAGTTGGATGAGGTACAGGGGTGCAAAACCAGGCTAGGATCAAAAGCAAGCCCCTGCATCTCTGGCCCACTAAGTATTTGGTTTAATAATATAACCACTGCCACTTAGCACTTTTCATTGGTTTCTGTGGAATTTGAATTAGATATCACATTTTCAGGACTTTTAAAAAATCCTTAGGCCAACAGTCAGCAACCTTTTCTAGCCGATGTGGGCTGGGTGGGTTCCATGGTGGGCGAGCAGTGTGGGGCTTCCCCTGTGCCCATGCTGGGGCCAGGTAGCTAAGAGCTGTGCCCATGTCACTGCCACTTCTCCCAGGCTGGCTAGGATGCAGGCACAGCTACCAGATGCCTGGCTCTAGTACATGTCCCCACTAGTTAGAAGCTTCATTTAGGGGGAGGCAAGGGATTAAGGAGAAGCTGAAGCTGCACCCTTGCTGCTGCTTCAGCAGCAGCAAGGGTGCAGCTGAAAGTTGCCTGGCCCTGGCACAGCTCCTTGCTGCTCAGTCCTGTTGATGGCTTTGGTGCGGGCACCAACACAGACAAAGCTCTTGGGCTCTGTAGGGCCAGATCCATTCACTCTGTGGGCCACCGGCTGTATATTGCTGACCCCTGCTTTAGGCCATTAAACTTGCATCGCTGCATGATCCCACCATGTGTTCTTGCATTTATTCTTCTCTTCCTCTCCTTCATTATGGGTAAACATCCCCTGCAATTCTCTTTATTTCACTTGCCCCTTCTTCTCTGTCTTCCTGCCATTCACCAGCAACAGGAAGTATATTCCAGGCTTCTGCCCTCTTATGGTCATATTCGGATTATGACTCTGAAGAAAGGACTGCTTGCAGTCCTAAATTGAATCACTGCTAACTGTCTATTGCTTTGTTCTTCTCCCTTAACAAGATTTTTCTCTTCATCATTGAATCCCTTCAGCATTTTGCCTGCCACTGCCGCAGAGGTGCCAACAGGTGTTTCCAGTAAATAACACCGTTTCCACAAATACTCTTACTTCTCCACTGAGGTTCTCCTACTGAGCCACCACCTCTGGCTCTCGTCTCCACTTGACTATTTCCAACATCTGGAAAGCAGATCTGTCCCTGCAGCCAATCTGACTCACATTATCTGGAAATAGCCCAGTTCCATTATAACAAGACCTTCATTGCCCCATTGCCTTCATGGCTGAAAGACATCTTAGCTAGTAAGGGCACAGATATATGTCCTGAAGGGAAAATGTGCAACCCTTCCAACTAATTGTTCTCCCGCATATAAAGCAACCAACCACAAAAGTCTGGAACAGGGAAGTTCATTTTAATCCTACAAATTTAGTTTTAAAATTAATGAGTGCCACATCTTTCAAGGCAAACTACTCCCCAAGGAAGGCCTGCTTTGTAGCCAAACCACTAACAGGTCTGGGGTAGCCACGGAGTATGAAATTCTGTACCACTGAACACTACCAGGTTATGTAGTTTCAACTGACATGGGGGTGGGGATGGGGGGGCAAATATCAGAACTTTTTTTGTTCAAGTTAACTAATCTCATACCTATAAGATGATTAGTTCATCCAACTGGCTGTGATATTGGGATAGTGCCTGAAAAAAAACAGCCAAAATATGAAACCTTTCTTCTCACCCTGTCGACCCCAGTCAACACTGTTCATTTGGATCAGGTGTTTTTGAAGTTTGCACATGGCAGTCTCATTTGCATTTAATGTCCTTCAGATTACTTCCTTTTTGTTGTGCTAAACACCTCTCTCAGTTGAGCCTAATTTGATGAGGTCATGCTGTGACTCCTGACCCTTTGGGTCTTAAATGAAACCATCTGACAAAAAAAAGTAAGGAGAGTGAGTCCTTTGCCTGTTCATGGATATTTAATATTTGCAGATGTGCAGCCAGCTTTACAAATGACTTGCTTGCCAGGTTAACACTTGATCGGAGAAAAGGAACTAAACAAACTCCTAGAGAAAGTAAGATACTCAAGTAAGTACACGATGTTAATCCAAGTCTCACGATCCAGCCATCCAAAATAAAAATAAAATAGCAGAAGCAAATACAGGCACATTATTATGTGCTATACGGGGCTCCTAGATTCTAATGAACCCTTCCTATCTAGAGGTCTCTATTGTTCTGTACAAGTGTATGTATACAGATACACCCTGATAACAGTCAAGTCCATGGGCTTTGTACAGATTCAGGAAACTGCTCTGAATTCATTCAGTTGATAGATCAGAAATTCTCACCCTGTTTGGCTGGTGAGCTTAGTCCATCTTAACATTTCATGTTGTGAGGTTGGAATGTCGTAACCGTGATGGTCCAGGCAATATACAAGAAGCAAGGTTTGTTGGGCGATATCTTTTACTGGACGAACAGTATACTTGGGAGAGATGTTAGACGTGCTTTTGGGCACAGTGCCCCTCCTCAGGACTGGGAATGAAGCTGATACAGTCTAAGCTAAATACCAGAGAAAGTTATGGCTGTTTAGTTCCATTGCTGACATTTAATGGGTGGCTGATGATTGCTAATCTATAGTTTATATTATCTATAATCTATATTTAATATTTATAGTTTGTAGTATATAGCAGATAACACCAATGGCCCCTTCTGGCCTTAAAATCTATTCTTCTATTCATATGATTTTAAAATGTTCTCAAGTGATGATCATTGTATTACAATTTTACTATGTGCAATTGGAAAAGGAAATGAGCGCTCAGAAATTCAGCTCCATCCCCTGTCACCATCGGTTCCACCTTCCTGCCCCACTTCCCCCCAGCCCGACCCAAAATGCCTCTCTCTCAAATGATGTGGTGAGAAACAGGGTTTGCTTAATAACGTTGAGGCCTGATCCAATATCTATTGAAGTGAAAGACTCCCACTGATTTCTATGGGATCATGCCTTATATTCCATCCCATTTATAATTCCACTTCCTCAGTTTGAATATCACGGTTAATTCTACAGCAGCCTGTAATACTCATTTCATACACTTCCCATAGCAACATTTCTGACTTTTGCAACATTATCTGACCATCCTAAGTCATCTTGAGATATACTGTAATTAACTACATGCAAAGCATCTGACAGATTATCTCTGAAACGCATCAAAGTATGCCATATTAGAAAAATTAAGAAAATCTGTAGGTCATATATTTGCTAAACTCCTCTACCTTATATGAAAATGACTCATTTTCCATCATGCCCCTAGGGTGAGGAGGCGCTCAGATGAAGAAATAAAAGACATTGCTAGTTAAAAAGATGAGACCATGCCAAGTCACTAATTAAAATTTAGATTTGTGTGTAGAGAGCAGGTGCATATGCTAAAGGCTCCTTGAGAGCTGGAATAACTTTGACTTTTATTTTTTACAATATTTTACACTCCTAAATAAGGGCCTCAAAGATTGAATGTATTACTGAATAGATGCTTCTGATGTACACAGGTAAAGAGGCAGCAATCAAAACTGCTTTATAATTGAAAGGACATACTTTAAACTGATCTGGAAGCTTCTAAGAGGCTGATGTAAAGACTATATTCACTTTAAAAAGCAAGGTTGAAAAAAGTAGCACAATGGTTCAAATTCTGTTCACAAAATTCAGGACTCAGATAGACATATATACACATACACACATATATGCATATATTTATAGATCTAGATATATAGCTATATATACACACACACATACATACATGCATATACATACACACACATACACATACACATATATATATATATATATATATATATATTATACGTATATATATATTATATATACACACACACATATATATACATACATACTACACACACAATGCCGGGCTATATGAAATATTTCATGCAGCCCAGCTTTGAGTTTTACAGCTGCAGGATCAAATGTACCTGCCATGGCCTGCAAGCTGGTCAGACCTTCATCTACTTGGTTCAATGAGAATCACAGCCACATCTCTTTGCAGATTCAAAAACACAGCTCCTTTATTTGGAGCAATGATTCTCAACCAGGGTGCTGCAGCAGGCGCTCATGAAATCAATGTAATACATTTATAACTATAGGTTAAATTTACTGAAGTTCCTATATCCATTGAAAATCAACAGCATTTAGGATAACATTTTCCAACGTGCCTGTGTGTCAACAGAGAAACACTGAAAACTCAGTTGGTACCTGAGCATATTCTGATATTACCTATGAAATGAATATTCAACAGGATTATAACAAATTCAGGCATAAATAGAGAGTGGGATTTTCCTCGCCTTCTGTATCCTGCAAAAAGGTGTGCCAGGAACACAGGCATGCCTGACAGCAAATGAAAGCTTGCTGGTACCAAAACCATTGGTGCCTTTTCCCCCCCAAAAACAATTCATCCTTACATTACTTGAAGATTACTCATGTAATCCTGTTTATTGAGCCAAGTGCAACTGCAACATGTTCCACAATTATTCATTTGAATCTTTAAATGAATTCACTTTGACTATGTTCACAACCTCTCAGTATTTGTTTTTTTCAAGAATCCTTGCAAATGAGTTTACAGGCAAGGGTATTCCCTAACACAGCAAGTAATACATAGTAATTCAGAAAATTACTCATTATTATCAGTATGGCAGAAGTACCTAGAGACCCCACTCAAGCTGACAGTGCCATCACGGTAGGTGAAATACATAATCACACTAATTTGCACCAGAAATCAGAATCTGTGTTTAAAACTGTGTCACCAAAGATGAGTTATGCACAAGGAGGCAGTGTAGGAATGAAGCATCCTCAGTGCTGAATTTTAAAAGACATATGACATCACAGGTCTATAGACATGGTGAGATCAGGGTGTGACATGGGTGACACGACTCATCCTTTGTAACAGTAAATCATTGGAAAAGTGAATGTTGCTTCATGCTTTAGCTCTTCCATGAGCTTCCATGTGAATGAAAGTATTCAGGGGCTCTAAGCACAGCTAGTATGAGAATCCATGTTTCCAGTGAGCAAGGAAACCCTGAGGAGTTGGCCCTGGCAAATTTCTCAAGATCTGTATAAATTTCAGGCTATCCAGAGGTCCTAGAGAGCAAACCCCCCTGCTCATTTTATGTTGGTCAAGGCCTAATCCACTCAGTAAAATAAACTGGAGAAAACTCCAAAGGGAACCTCCCAGAGAACCTCCCCATTTAATTATTCAATGAAAAAGCCTGAAAGTAAAATTTTTATTTAGATTTTTTTTCCTTAAATACACAACATTTTTCATATTTGCAACAAAGTTGTCACATTCAACATTTTTTCCAGAAATGTTATTGGATTTTTTTAAAACCATCTCTACCCAGAATCATTGCTGAAATTGTTGCTCAAAAGGAATAAATTAGATATCGTTATGATTAATGAAAAAAGGTGAAAATTGAATACATGATGTAAGATGAATTATTCATGCTAGTTCTTTGTCATGACTGCACCAATACTAAAGGGAAATGTGTTGGATATCACTTGCAACTTTCCAATAAACTTTTGAGTTGTTGAACTGATACTGGAACCATGTCCCCTCCTGCTATTTTTCTTCTTGTTTTCCAGCGTACTCACTGTCTTGTATAATGGACAACTGTCCATTACCCAAGGAATTCAGCTGGATCAATACATTGCTTTGGAAGAACAGCATGTTGAGTAGGTTTAAAACCTAGTTATGTCACAGGTAGAATAAATTTGGTGGCCTTTTAATGACTCTGTTGCCAAAGCTGATCTGATCCACTTAAAATTTTTTCCTAAGAACACAGCACAGGTAGGGACCTATTCAAATCACAATTTCATGATTTTCATGGAAACCACAAAAAAGCAGTTTCCATGGGAGCCAGCAGCCGCTGCAGCCCGGTCTCACAGCCCACTGGGGTCGGGGAGTGAGGAAAGAGCCACTGACACAAAGGAGAGCAGCCAAGATGGTGACTGCTCCCTTCGCTGCTGATTGGCTGAGAGGGCTGCCTTTCATGTGGCCTTGCCCCTCTCTACCAATCAGTGGCAAGGGGCAGGGCTGCATGAACAGCAGCCCTCTCTGCCAACCAGCAGCGAAAGGTGGGGCTGCACAAAAGGCAGCCCTCTTAGCCAATCAGTGGCAAGGGGTGGGGCTACCAGGGCCCCTCAGCCAGTCAGCAGCAGTGGGGAGCACCTGCCACAAAAAGTCCATATAAATGGTGACCAGCAGCATGGTTGGCCCACAAAATTGCTTGTCTGCCACCTCAATTTGGGTAGGTCCCTAAGTATAGGTCACCTATTTTGGACAAAATAAGAACACATGGACCTTGGCCCATCCATTGAAATGAATCTTCTTTTAGGGGTTGGAAAAGTTCAGTTAATGGGCCACAATCTGCCCTTCAGTACCTTTGGGCACTGTTACTCAGTGGGCACTGTTACTCAGTGGGCACATCTACACATGCCATTGGTGCTATAAAGCCTTACTGCACAGTAAAATACTGCGCAGTAAGCCTTCCCTGGAAGAACGTCTACATGTATTCACTACTGGGATATAGAGCTGCTCCTACCTTGCTCTGTCCCCCTGCAGCAACCAGGGGAAACTCCAGGCTCCACCGGGGTGTTAGCCCTCTATCTGGCAGGGAGCAAAGGAGCTGGTCCCAATGTGTGTGGAGCCAGGAGAGCTCTGCCAACCATAGCAGCAGCTGTCTCCTGGCCCCATGCACATCAGGAGGGGCCTTGATGCTCCTGGGCCTGGGAGACAGCTGCTGATGCAGTCTTGTGCACATGGGGGCAAGCCCTGTGCCAAGCGGGGCTTCCCTGCATAGGTGGGGCTGGCCAGGAACTGTTCTGCCTCTACGGCAACAGTCCCCTGTTGGTCAGGGAAATCCCTGAACCAGGTAGTGGAACAGCTTCTGGTCAGCCCCCAGCTGGGCAGGGAACCAGGAGTTGAGCAGTGTGAGGATTGGGGGAGTTCTCTGTCACCTCTGGCCCCCTTGTGTTGGGGTTGACCAGGAGCATATTTGCTCTCAGTCAGTGTTTACACATGCGCTACTGCGCAGTATCTACTGCACAGTTAATTTGCTAGCTGTATTTACAGACAGTAGCTAACTGTGCAGGGAATGGTGTGCACATATAGATGGTGATGCTTTAGTGTGCAGTACATTAGTCTGGTGCAGACACACCCACTCATACTGAAATCAAGTTCACAGCTGTCATAAACTAGGTTTTTGGGGGGTTTTTTAACCTCAGAAGAGGTTAAAACCACTATCGTCAGTAGTGCTAAATTTACATCATTCCCTCTAAGATTGTGTTCAGCAACTGGTTCAGTGTGTCAAGTGGAATGCATGTTGCAGCAAACAACCTCCATGATAGTGGGCACATCTACATGTGCAATTCATTCAAAGCAATAAACTCTGGTGCATATCATGCCATAGTTTATTGCTCCTGGGCACTGTGTTTGAATGTGTGCCCAGAACCACCTCATGCTGAACCAGGTTAGGGCAGCCTCAGCTGGCAGGCAGCCTGGGGGTCAGCCTGCTAGCCCAGGGCTGCTCCGGTCTGGCTCAATGTGCTGCAGAGGGGCTGGATGGGGGACAAGGGTGCTCCAGTGCAGGGCTAGCCAGCAGGCAGCTCCTGCACTGAAACAACCTCATGCCCCAGCCAGGCCTGGTAACTGTCTACATGCGTGTTGCTGTGCCCTAAAAAACTCCACTGCAGGATATCACTTGTATTTACAAGTACTAACCCATGGCAGAGTTTATTAATTTACTGTGACCTAATAGGGCTACATGTGTAGATGCTGAGGCTGCATCCAGACAAGTGTGGCTGTGCAGTATGTGGCACCGCAGACCCGTCTGCAGCACTCCTCACATTCAGGCATTTCCCATGGTGCTACCTTGCAGCCTTGAGGGGGTGAAGGATTTGACCCTGGGAGAACCTGGGGTTAAAAAACCCCACACAGAAAAAAAGTGGGGCAGCGCGCACGGCTGCAATGCATGCTGCCCAAAACTGGAGCCTGGCCTGCTGGAGCCAGACTTCAGCTCCTGGCCAGGCTGCAAGCTGCAGGAGCACTGTGGCTGCACTGTGGAAGCACCTAGCTTCCCCTACCCAACCGGGGGTAACCTGCCACGCACCAGAGGCCATGTGGCACAGGTGTTCCCTGTGGACAAGTAGCAGTGGCACAAGGTGTGGCTTCTTGTCCCCAGGGAACCAAATGTCCACACTCATCTGGCCATGGCCTGAGATGTTTATTGGCGAGATAATTAGGAAGCTCCACAGTAAACGTTAGGGGTGTGTGAAATGGGCCGTATTTGATTCGGATTCAGATTCAGCCCAAATCAGGGACAGTGATTCAATTCGTTGATGCAGATCACTGTCCCTGATTCGATTCAGCTGAATCCACTGTGTCCCTCGCGCTCCTATGGGACACCCCAGCCATCCCACCATCACAGCATTCACGAGCCACCTGCTACCTAGAGGTATGTAGAAAAAACATGTAAAGCTGTGTCTATGTCTGAATTGCCAAATCTTTCTGAATCTCTCTGAATCGATTCGGAGAGTATCGATTCAATTCAGAGAGCTTAAAGGGTCTCCTGATTTGATCCGGATTCAGAGATTTGGCCACTGAATCGGGCCAAATCTCTGCCAAATCGAATCAGGGACCGAAGCTTTGCACAGCCCTAAACATCTCATGTGGATGTGTCCATTGAGTTCCAAGAAGACTAAGCAAACCAATGCCAGATTAATACTCCAGGAGATAGTTGTTAGGAGGCTGAGGACCAGATAGGCAACCTGACTTATTTATATGGCCAGTCTTGTAACAATGTTATTTTTTTTCAGGAAACTTGAACCCTGTATTTTATTCCTGTCTATATTTTAATAATGGATTGACTATTCAGAGATTTATTGGAAATACTCTGAAGCTCATTTATAAAGCCCCCCTTTTCACTGTACAGCTAACAAATATCAACAGTTCGGCCCGTTCTCCTGCAGATAGTATTGTAGGATTACTGACAACCTGGAACCTGTACCATTGAACAGAACAAAGCTAGGCTGAGGGAATACCTTCACTGTCTCTGGGACCATCCTAGCGAGCACTTCAGTGAGGTGCACCAGGTCATTTCTACTCCATAGGCACCAACTCCATGGGTTTTCCGGGGCTCAAGCATGCACTGAAAAAAAATTTGTGGGTGCTCAGCACCCACAAGCCATGGTCATTTTGCTTGCAGACATTTAAGAAAAAGTGTTTTACTGGAACAAGCAGCACATTACTTCAACCCAACTGTTCAGGGTCTGTAAAGATTGGGAGTTTTGGGGGGCTTTTTGGCACTTTTAGCTAAAGCCGATTCAACCAGTTATTAGATAAAAGTGCCAGGAAAGCCCCACTAAAGTTTCTGATCTTTACAGATGCTGCAGAGCTGGGTTGAAGTAATGCGCTGCCTCTTCTGGGTATGCGTGGGACTCAGCATGGGAGTACTCCGAGTTTCAAGTAAAGTGCTGTTTTGGGAGGATTTTTTATGTCTACAAGCACCCACTGGCAAAACCCAAAGTTGGCACCTATGTTCCACTCCCTCTTGAGAAACAAGTAATGTAGTTACCTTAGCCCATGTCAACATACATACCCATACCTAGTCCCAGCCCAAATCTCATTAAACTTAGTGGAAGCATTTGCAAATCCACACTCCTCCATGGCAGGAAAAGGTCTGAAAATCAGAAGTAAAAGGGCGAGTCCTACTACAAAAGAGGGTGCTGCACAGAAGAAGACCCTCTGCACCCACTCATTACTACAGTTATTACCACAGTGGCACAGAGGGGGAAAATGAGCAGGCAGCAAGAAGAGCAGAGGAGTTTAGTGACCCTGGAGTAGAAGATCCAGGGTATTTGCCACGAGACACCCTCAGTTTGGGAATTTACCCCCCTCGCTTGTCTGGAACAGCTCCCTTTGTCAGCCCTGAGGGCAACGCACATTTGTTTTCCCAAACTGAGAAAGACTGGGAGGACTCTGGCAGGAGATCACAAAGATCGGAAACTTCTTTTCATCTGCTAGGTTATGATTAATGTTGATAATTGGGCAAAGGGGGTCTCTCGGAGCTGCCTATTTGTATAATTGGGATATCTCTGTAAGCTGTGTGGAGGGGCACCTAGAACAAAGGCGAGGCACCCCTTCCTAAGGAATGTGCACTGACTGCAAGGAAGCTAGGAGGAGAGACGGGAACTGCAAAAGGGGTTCGTGGTAAATCAATCGTTCAAAACCTTCTGTGCATGGGAAGCACAGAGGAATCAGCCATTACTGTTGACTGCAGATTATAGCGGCAGCAGCTCCAGAGAGAGGATTCCATTCCCTGCAGAGATCCCCTGTGAAAAATCTGCGTCTTCAAATTTTGCTCAGGGGACCAGGAGTTGGCTGCAAGACACAGCCAAAAATAAAAGTTCAAGCACAGAAAAGAATTCAGCGTGATGGAAAAAGTCCTCATTATCCTCTGTCTCTGGAAATGCATTTATTTTGGGAAACCGGTTGTTCCTTTTGTTACACGCTGAACTCGGCTGCTTTAGCTGGGTACATTTCATGGTTCTGGGCACGTGTCTTTTTAAAATTGCATGTGTGTAAGTATACACATACATATAAGATATACTTGTATGCACATAAGATATGCATATATTTCATTTTATTCATGCATTTTAGTTACTTTTCTTTCTTTGTTTCTTTATTTTTGATTCAGGATGGGCAAGGCAGGGAAATCATTTGAAAAACTCTTGGCTAAATCTTCCCATTGGATTAACAGTGTTGTCTGTAGATTAGCAAGCTAGGCTAGGTATAGGCCCAGTAAGAAATAAATGGGGTGCTCGTTCTAAGAGGGCTCTGTATGGACTGCGCAGGCCTCTGCACAGGAGATGACTGTGCTACTGGCCGCCCTTTAAATCAAGCTGTAAAGGCTGAGGCTCTTTATTCTGGAGTTTCTAGGTTCACCCTCTTCCTTTGACCCAGCGTAGAGTCTTTTTTTCAGGCCCAGGCATAACGGGGGCTAATCAGTGGAGAGATGTATTGCATGCAGAGCATTACCCCAAAGCAAAATGCCTTCAGAGAGCTGAGGCACTATAACTCCAGGGGCATGAGGAAGGCACAGTTCGGAAAAGAAAACAATACCTTCTTGGATAGGCCACTTTTTGTGCTAGTCTCTAACCCAAGAAGCGGGGAGGTGAGAATGCCCTGGCTACACCCCGAGCCCACTTGCCAAGACCTTTGTGGGATGCGTCAGGCTGCGCTAAGTCTACCATCCTCTGAGTTTTTGGGGCAGAAGCACTGCCCTTTTGGTGACTGACCTGCAGTTGCAAAAAGGTAGGAGAAAGCTCTCTGACCTCCTCCAGGAATATTCACAAACTCATGCTGAAGGATTTCCAAGACAAGGTCTTTTTAGCACATGGCTCCACCTATCCAGCTCTCATGTTCGGATACAGGCTTAGTGAGGCTAATTCCAATTTGTGAAAAAATACATTTCACCCCTAAGGCCTGGGCTGACCAATGTGGAGGAACCTCCTCAAATGACTCCTCACATACAGAAAACTCATGTACTGGTAAAGAGGACACTGGGTATCTCTTTTCCCCTAACCCACCTAGCTCTTTCCTGGGGTCAGTTTCTTTCTCCAGACGGGTAGGTCTGTTTCTGCACAGTTGTCCAGGATGTGCCTTCCATACCCAAATGTGTCCTGGAAGTCTTTGTTCCCACTCTAGGTCTGCAAAGGAAGGGGCACAGAAGCTAATGGACAAGATTTGAGGAACAGCCAAAGAGGTACCATGTGCAACGCTCAGAAACATGGGTCACCTTCTGAAGAAAAAGATGCAATGGGGAGGAACTCTCTGGAGGCTGAAGAACAATTCAAAACTAACTCCTTATGGGCAATGCCAGCATCCCTACAACTGGTGCCACAGCAGATTTGACTTAGGTGCCCATCTACTTAGCCCACCCCTACACTGCATCTAATAACGTAACGTCCCATTCCAAACAGCGGCACTCCCAACAAATGAACCATGGTACTTACTATATCTCATCCAAGAATCACAAAATGCTTTACAGACATGCATTAAACCCCGCAGGTCAGGTAAGTATTGTTATGGTGATTCAACAAATGAGGAAATAAGAGCATGAAGCATTAAGTGACTTGCCCAGCAATGTATAATGAGGCTGTAACACAGCCAAGAATGGAGCCCAGGCTTCCTGGCTCCTTATCTAGAGTCTTAACCACAAGGGAATTGGAAGTGAGACACCCCCTGTAGAATTGTCTCTTCATAAGATAATCTTGGCAGTATGTGACAGACATAATCCTTTTCCCATATGTTTTATGTGCTATAAATAGAAATTCTCCCCACTAGCACTGTAATCTTAAAAGACAAAAACCCAGAAAACAACAGAGAAATAAATGTATTAATATTATTTTCACAAAATGGTTTGGAAGTTTGAAAGTGCAAAATTGGGTTGAGCTTCCTTTCTTCTTTTATACCATCCATGACACAAGTGAACAAAAAATGTTATTCCACGCTGTAAGGAAGGGGAGCAGCATTTTATAGTAGATGACATCCATGTCAGTGAAATGGAAGGCACGTCAAACCTTTCCTTTGGCTGTGGCACATCACAAAAGCTTTGCAATCCCACTTCTAGCTTTTGGCAAGCCACAGCCAAAAAAGACAGATGTGTGACATGCCTTTCATATCAGTGACATTCATGCCACATGTCATAAAAGCCTGCAACCCCTCTCTGTATCCTTTTGAAGCCATGACATCTTTGTGACAGTAAATACAAGTGTGCAAGAGCTGCATGCTCTTTAGCCATTTCTGAGAATACACCATGTTGGAGAATAGGGCATGGTTGAGCATAATTCAGCATAGTGTACTTTTACATATTACATGCTGCAAATCTGTTCTTGATCTTAAATGTACAGTACACATACTTCACATTACATTAGCCCCAATCATGATATTACTTTGTGTAATAAGATTAGAAAACTAAGGAGTCTAGCTTGTATTTGACAGTTGGCTGAAGGCACTGAAATGAACAATACAAGCAGAAGGTGCCACGCTGAATCAGACTAGTGGTCTTTGTATTTAATATCCTATCTGACAGCAGCTGGTAACAGATGCTTCAGAAGAAAGTACAAGGAACCTGGTGTACGGACTAGGATTGGCCAGAAAACAGCTATTCCTTCTTTCTTTCTTTTTAAAAAAAGAAGAATTTACAAAATTTGGTTTTGTCCCAATGCAGAATGAGAATGAGATTGTCCAAAACAGTTAATGAAAAATGAGAAAGAGAGAGTCCCATGTCAATAGATTCAATAAGCCGGTACTCAGGGCACTCATTTGGATGTGGAAGACTCTAATCCAGTGATTCTCAATCAAGGTGCCGTGAGATCCTTTTAAGGGTGCTTCAGGGTATTACTCAGTATTAGTACTATCAGGTATACAGACACCTACCCATGATTTACTTGCTAAACCCAGCGATTTCAAATAGGCATCCACAGCATCAAAAACTTTCGGACCTGTTGTGATCTTTCTGCGTTCTTTGGAACAGAAGAATTGCGCTCCTGTTTTTCTGTAGTCTAAAACTAAGTGAAAATTAAGAGCTGGCAGGTTTTTGATGCATCTTGATACTAACGAGGAGTGTCTTGACCCTAAAAAGGTTGAGAACCATTATTTTAGTCCCTGTTCCAAATCAGAACCTCATGTTAAATAACAGGCCTGCTATTGTACATTGACAGAAACAGCCCGAGCTGGAATTCTTGGTAGAGGTGTATCTTTCTCAGTTACCATAGGAGAATTCATACCTGTCTGTTATGAAGGTGTCACGGGTGCCTCCATGTTCTTGCTTGACATACCATCCCTGATGAAGTCTCTGAATATACCAAGAAGCCAATCCTGGTTGCAGCTTCTCCAGGGTTTCTTCAAAAACAAGACTTTGCCTTTCAGTTACAGCATCCCTCCTTGTCTTCCCAGCTACACCAGGGACCCCAAATTAAATCTGCTCTTGAGGGAAACTTTATCTTTAGGAAAGTAATATAAAGAGAAGCAAACTCATTAATAAACTGCAAGTCTGCATTAATCCAGCAACTGCAATATATCATTTAGGGTCCTTAGGTCAGGACAGCCAAGCTAAACTTACACAGAGTTCATATTAGCAAAAAAACCACGTGTAACCAGCTATGTTTCTCTAGAGGGTTTATATGCTGCAGCAAGGCAGTGTACAGATACCCATGCTAGGCCTAAACAACCCACATGGGGTACTTGCAGGAATCTAAGGGCTAATTCACCTGGCCCCTCACAAGGAGCACTGTGCTACCCAAGCAGAAGCCTTCTGGTGCCCAAAGTGGGTGGAGATCTTTGCATCACACTGCAGTGCATAGTGTGGACACACATCCCATCACTCTATGCTGGGTTTAAAACCCATGATGGGTTTGAAACACTGGCTCTTTCCACCTGGTTTTTCTGTCCTCCGTGCTTGGATGCCAGTTGTTACTCGTTTCTTTCCAGTTTCTCAGGGCTTTGCCAAGGTGCTGCAATTATATTAAATAGTCAAAGCCAGTTCTTGATGGCCAGTTTTGTATTAAGCCAGACAGATACATGTAGTCACCCACACCTCACTCCCTTCTAGTCCAGGATGGAAACTCAGCCCCAGTGTATACTGGCACACAGGGAGGTGTGAAAGCTGAAGCATGTGCCACAATCAGAAAAACATGGAACAGTCCCATGTTCTCCACAGAGGTCAGACCTTTTAGACTTCCAGCAGAAACTTTTTCCTGGAAATAGATAAGGAAACAAAGTAGGTCCTCAGAATGAAGCCATGGAGAACCTCAATTATGAACTTTAATCAAATGACTAAATGCATCCTGTTCAAATACTTCATGATCTGGCATGAAAATATGGACAATCTAGGAGGCAGGTTTTTTCCTAGCTAAAGAAACCCTGATTTGTGCAACAGGGCACATTTTTTAAAATTTGATATTAAAAACCTTATTTTTTTCACAAGTCCCCCCGGTTAGCTATAAAGCTGGTTTGAAGAACTTTAATTTCCAAGTAAAAATTGAAAATAATAAAACTTTGAAAATAAATCCTAATTTCAAAACTATTTTTCCATTCAATTCCTCCCCCCATTTTTTTCCCCCCAAGAAGCTCTGCCAATTAAGAAATCAATAGGACATGGAGTGGGGCATGCTTGTATCAAATTATGAAATCCAATTTGTATTGTGTGCTGAGCACATGTCTAAGCATGCCCCAAACAAATTTGCTGAGTGGTATTTAAGGCAGCAGCCCTATCGTGGGAGAGGGGCTTGCCATCTCACTGAAGGACTGTTACTGAGAAAGCATCAAAAAGATGCTCTCAAGCCATCAGATTTCATTGTCTCTCAACTGCTGACCCGCCTTTGGGGAACAGTGTGTGCTTTCCATGAGAGCCCGATGGGGGTGTGGAGGAAAGGAGCACAATCGTGGGAAGGAGCTGAAGTTTTCTATTTGAGCACATAGCTAGGAGACAGGACACTGCTCTGAGTGGGAAAGCCTACTATCGCTGTATGGAGCAAGGAGTTTCAGCAAAGAAAACTGGAAGGGCTTTTCTGACAACCCTCAGGCTCACAGGTGGCATGAGCACAGACTAGGGAAGGGGGCTTCACAGGACTTTTCCTTTACTCAAGTGCTCTCAAGGGTAAAGTTTCTGTGGGTAAGAAATTCCTGTACTAAGCTCATGTTCCTTGTTTTCCTGACACATCTTCTATGAAATGGTTAAAGTAGAAGCCCAGGGCATATGTGAAACTCAGGGAAGCTCTGGGGTTGTGTATCAGTTTGTGTTTGAGAGGTCTCAGGTAGGGCTGTACGAAGCTTTGGTCCATGAGTCGATTCAGCAGAGATTCGGCCCGATTCGGTGGCCAAATCTCTGAATCTGAATTGAATCAGAGGACCCTTTAATCTCTCCGAATCGATTCGGAGAGATTCAGAAAGATTTGGCGATTCGGACCTAGACACAGCTTTAAATGTTTTTTCTACATATCTCTAGGTAGCAGGGGCTCCTGAATGCTGCAATTCTGGGGTGCATGGAATGACCCACAGAAGTCCAGGGGGGTCCCCAGCGCACTCAGCAGCAGATCCAAAAGTGGACCAGAAGCACTTCCAGTCCACTTCCAGGGCCACTAGGGAGTGAGCTGGGTGGGGGGGAGGCCTGCATGCTCCCCAGGAGACCTGGAAGTGGACCAGAAGTACTTCCAGTCCACTTTCAGGTTTGCTGCTGAGCACATGGAGGGCCCCCCTGCATTCCTCTGGGATGCTCCATCTGACCTAGCATCCCAGCACTCACAAGCCATGCTGGTACCTCGAGCTATGTAGAAAAAACATTTAAAGCTGTATCTATGTCTGAATCACTGATTCTCCGAATCAGCATCAAATCTTCAGATTCGGATTCAGCCAAATCGAATCAGGACAGGGATCCAAATCAAATCACTGCCCCTGATTTGTGCTAAATCCAAATCCAAATTGAATAGGGCCCACTTCGCACACCCCTAGCCTGAGACACTGGTTTTAGAGTTTAAATTGATACTTTGTGCCCCTAGGAAGAGATCAGACCAGACATCTAGGAGTCTACCTTTCAGTTCCGGAACGAGGGATCCTGCCCATGGCAGCTGGCCTGGAAACATGTAGGATTTAGCAACAAAATCCAGTCACAACAGACATGCATAATGGAACAGCTTGCCACAATAATTATTTAATATTTACATTACAACGGTGCCAAGAGACCTCAGTCAAATCCTTTCTGTGTCTAGGCACAGGACAAACATATTCAAGCACAAAGACCCTGCATGGAAGAGCTTCCAGTTGAAGAGGCATCCCCAGGATATACAAGTTCTTATTCAGCGTTCCTTACTCAAGCAAAACACACTTGACTTCAAAGGGAGTTTTGACTTGGTAGGGAATAATGGCTGCCAAAGTAGGGCCTACGCTATAAAACAACGAAGCTGGTATGTCACATATATAAATGTGTATACAGAAAATGTATCCAGAGCTGAAAAAAGGAACGGGTGAAGGTTGAGAGCACAATATAACTGAAAACCTAGACTCTTCTCAAGGTTTTGTCTTTGAACGCACGAATACACATTCAGACATTGCCATCTAAAAATTGTGAAGTTTGCAGGGTTGGTTTTTTGAGGGACGGCAGTTCTTTTTCTTTGCTTTGTTTTATTTCTTAAACTTTTTGTGCCTTTTCAACTTCCTTAACAAGGACTCGCGTGAGATACAATAACAACGGGAATACAGTCTACAGTGTGATCCATAGCAAATACAAATTGTATTAATTTATTCTTTGGAGCATAAAACTCAACCGCAACTAAATGCAATATGCTCGCATTTCTTGCTTTTTATGAACTTCTGAAGCAGGTTTTTGATGAATAGATTGTATAGGATTATAATATATTTATAGTTTGCTTTTATATATTTCAGAAACAGAATCATAAATATGACCTCATATGTTAATAAATCAATTATAGAATGCCATGTTACACATATGCTCAAAACATGACCCCGTCCAAGGCTTCTTAAAGCTGCAAACACTAAATTAGAGTTCAGATTTAAGGAGCTCTAGTCTTAAAACACTGGAACTAGAATAATCTGGTAAATATTAAGTGAGTTTGTTTTTCAATTAAGCTTATGTTGCTTGTAGTGGTTTATTAAACCTCACTCAACAGCAGCATTTCAGTTATAGATGAATAATCATTACCATTACTAACCACAGTTCTGAGTTTGAGAGGAATATTTATCTGCAATTTGCTTAACCATCTTTGAGTCATGAAAGGGTCAAAGAGAAATGGAAACCTGGAATTTATACATGCTCTTCTGCGCTATCACAGGCAACTCGGCTCTAAATCATTTTCATTTTATAAAACAAAAAGACTGCTGGTGATTCATTTGTAATGGGGACTTACAGTAATTGCTTTTGGGGAGTTTGACAAGGAAAAAATGTGTCGCGGCCAATTCACTAAACTTTAAAAACTGTGTAAAACAGAAAGCAGAGAACGTGGTTTCTTTTTTTTTTTTTATGTTTCATCAAGTGTTTTACTTACAATTGCTAATTTAATGTTTACTTCTCTGAAGAGCATGAGACTCGATTAAAACCCAGTTAACAGAAAACAGAAAAAATTAAGAGATCACTTGATTTTTTTTTCCATGTATGGTCCTTACACAGCCCCATTACCAGAGCAACTGAATGTCTCACAATTTGTCAGTGTACTTACTGATCATCACCTCTGGGAAGTAGGGAAGACTTTTATCCTACTTTTACAGGGAAGGAACTGAAGCATAAAGAGATTAGGGACCATTGGAAAAAGATCTTAGGAGGTACCAAGACCCTGAAGCCCACAACGGTGATCCAGAACTCCCTCACCCTTAAAACGCCATAGGTGGCTTCCTTTTGGACTTAAAAACTCCACAGATACCCAGTGGTGTGTGTCTGCATGTGACCAGAACAGCCACAAGCCTGACAGCTCTGTCTCGTGCCCAAGTCTGACCGGGATCAAGAAACTAGGTGTACCTCCACCTGGGTCCCTTGAAAAGCTCCTTCTGGTAGATGTATGGAGCATACATAAAACACACCTACCATACAAGTAATAGGATAGGACTGGGCTCTGCACGAACTGTAGAGGTGATGGTTGTAGCGGGCAAATTGAGTTGTGCTAAGGCTCTTCGCCGGAGTCCAGGCCTTCCCAGAACTAAGCAATAAAATTGAACAGTGGCACTGGGAGACGTGAGTGCTGTGACTGGTGCACTAGGCGAGCAACACACAACAGTTTCCTTATAATGAATGTACCTGGCACAGTGCCAGGGGAGTGGTGCACCATATGAGGAATGCTTAGCACGGTGCCAGGAGACTGAACAATTCAGTATGGAAAACTTATAAAAAGTAGTTAACACAAAGGAAGATGTGCGAGCACGTGGCGAACCTGGGCAAACAGACACAGCTGCCGCATCTCTGCTGGACACCAGAGAAGCCATAGACATCACACACCCAGCGGAAGACCCGAGGCATCGTACCCCCAGCAGTTGTCACTGAGACACCTACAGAGCCACTTGTCAGGTCGTATTATGAGGAGGAAACCTGTAATACTGTCTAAGGGTTACTATTAAAGTTCACTTGATACCAAATCGGATGAGTTGCCATATCAATCCTTTAGGGCTCTGGCAAAAAGAAATCATATTGGTAACAATTGACAAGCCAGCCAGGAACCAGAGATGGATTGATGGTATCAAATTGGAAACTACATCTGGGTGGGCTGGTAACCTTTAGGGGGCGGAGGCAGAGGCAGATGGAGACTGCCCACTGTGGGCTCAGGGCTCCCCACCCTTCTGCTCTCCCCCCAGAGCCTCCACAGCCCAGTGGGTAGGACCCGACATGGCAGGGCAGGGCAGTGCAGGGCAGGGAGGCTCAATGCTGCCATGGTGAGGTGCCCTCTGCCTACCCAGCAGCAGCAGATGAAGCAGTGCAGAGTTGTTCCCTCTGCTGCTTCAGGGCACCTTGTCATGGTGGCACACAGTTCCTGGTGGTGTTACCAAGCCTCCCCGCCCTGCCCCTCTCTGCTCTCACATGCTGGGTCCACCCACTGGGGCATGGAGGCCCCAAGGGGAAGGTAGCAGGATGGGGAACCTTGAGCATGCAGCTGCCAGCCCAAACCTGCCCCCCTCCAGCCATGGGGTCTGCTCCAGCTGTGCCACCCATTGGGGAAAAAAGAGCTGGCCACAGGGCTCCGGACCCAGGTCCACTTCCAGATTCACTGTCAAGCACCCCCTCCCCCCCCAGTCCTGTGGGATGCTCCATCTGCCCCAACATCACAGCGTTCACAAGCCACATCTGGTACCTCAAGGTATATAAGAAAAACACATTTTAGAGCTGTGTCTATGGCCAAATCATTTATTCTCCGAATCAGCATCGAATCTTCAGATTCGGATTCAGTTGAATCGAATCAGGACGGTGATCCAAATCAACTAATTGAATCACTGTCCCTGATTTGGGCTGAATCCAAATCAAATACAGCCCATTTTGCACACCGCTGTTAGTTATCAGAACCTTCCCTGGCTGGTTTAAAGTTAATCCAGGTTTGGCATTGATAAGCTAGGCCATCCCTTTTTCTGGGAGAAAATGTCTGGGATAATCCAACTTTAAAAAGAGAACCTATGTTATATGGTCACTGGGAAGAAATGAAATGTCAGGTAGTTGAAATATAGCTATGTAAATGGTCAAACCAAATGGAACCACACAAACCTGGCTCACATTTGAGAATATGACTATGGTACAAGATATTTAGCTCACTCTTCCCCATAAATCTCCTGTTCTAAGTTTAACTTGTATTCTAATTTTATACTTGTGGCAGGTCCATGTCCCACTCACCATGCCTCTGAGCTGCAGGTGGCTGGTCTATAAGTGGCTGGGCAGGTGCCCCTGAAGTCAAAAGTGGGACCATGGATTGGTCTGCCCCTTCAAGTCTCCTGGGACAAAAGAAGCCAGGTGGCCATACCCTGGGGAAAGCAGGAAGAAGGGAGCACCCACGGTGCTGCCAGAAGCCTTCCTCATGGCCGGTATGGCCCGGCAGATCCGCAAGCAGTTGGACCGCTGGGCAGCAGAGCAGTTCAGAACATGGCAGGGGCTTCCCCACCATATCTTAGGCCTCCTTCTCTGAAGGTGTGTAGCCCACATGAGCTGAACATGGTCTGCACAGACAGGAGCATGGGCTCCAGCAGAGGGGCAGTCACCCATGGAGCCACAGGCTCAGAACCCACTGAGAGCACACCTGCACCAGACACAGCCCGCGGGTACACACAGGGTATCTGGAGCGGGACAGAGGTGGGCCAGGAAGCACTGGAGGATCCTTCCAGTGGAACAAACCTGGTGGGGAGCCAGGCTACAGAACCCACAATGCTGGTATGCCTTCATCCACGAGACCTATAGTTGGGCAGTGCAAGGCCCCTAGGGGTAGCAAGGGCATGGGAAGTCACCCCATGGGGCACTATAAGGCATGGCCAGGTGCTAGCCAATCCGGAGCCCAGTGCTCTTGGGGACACAACCCCAACGCAGTTATGCAACAGCCACACAGTGCACCCTGCATGCAGCGGGGGGAAGTGCCAAAGAAGTGTCGCCTGACATAGCGAGCATCATTGCCCTGCTTGCTCACACCCCAGGGAGAATTTCAGTTCAAGTATTGTTGAGTTGTTTGTTTTCCAATTGGAGACACTTGAACCACCAGCTGGATAAGTGAGGCAGAGGCAGACCACCCAGGAGGAAAAGACAGTGCCTGCAGCACATCCAGATCGCACCAAGACACAAGCTATAACACCCAAGTGGAAAGGGGTGGGGTGAAGGGGAGGTATCGGGCCCCACAGAGGAAGCACCAGGCGAGGCACCCAGGGTTTTGGAAAACACTGAACAGCATCCTCAAGTGGAACATCAGGTAACATCAAGTCATGGCAGGCAGAGCAGGCCAGCAGTGACACAGCGAGCACGGGCCTGCCACAATACTGTACTGCCGTATTTGAACTTTGGAGATACATTAGGCCAAAATAGAGAAGCTCTGGCATCTAACAGTCTGACACTGATATGAGACCCAATTCTAGAAAGCAATCTTAGGACCTAAACATCTTCAACTCCCCTTGAAGTCAAAAGAAAGTTGAGGCACTCAATACTGGACAGGATCTGTCTGTCTGTTAAGGTACTTACATCCCCTTCACTTAAGTACCTGGATGCCTAGAAAACTAAAATTAGGTTGTTACCACCAGTAACCCTAGTAAGAACTAGAGTCTGTTTCTGTACATTTCATAGAAAATAATACTGTTGAAATACACAAAGGGAATGCTCGATTTGCTGTTTCCCTGTGGGAACGAAAGGAATCACTCCTCGTGCAATTCTAAGAGAAACTGATTAGATTTATGCAGGCAAGTATCAGCTTGTGATTAGCGTTTAGGTGAGGATGCAGTTATGTGCTATAGGAAATACGGCTGTGAGTTTCTTCTGTTTACTTTCATTATCTAATGCACACTGCATTAGGTTGTATATGTGTGTGTTTTATTTTTTTAAGAACTTGTAAATTTATGAGTGCTTCCAGCCACAGAAACTGGATTGACAATTTGCTCGTAGCAGAGTCTTTTTAGGATGCCCTTGCAAAAAATATCCATTGAATGATTTCATGAATATAAATGGTCATACCTGTTGTTACACTTACTATTTCTGATTAGAGCAAGTTGGATTTTTTTTTTTTTTTTTTTTGCTGAAACAGTCTTCTACTGGAAAATGCCGTTCTGAGAAAATATTTTTTTTCATAAAATGACACTAATTTTGATGAACTCTCACAGAAGAACATTGGAAAAGACATTCTGAACTATTCCGAAGATCCCATTTGGACTTTTTCACCATGAAAAGTTTCATTTCTCCATTTCAAAATGATTAGCCTATGTTAAAAATGCTCATAAGTTCTAAACATATTGCACTAATAGCACCAAAAAAATATTTTTTGAAAATTTAATTTGCAGAAAAATTAGAATTTTAGGATGAAAATTCAGTTGCAATACAAAAAAATACAAAATCTTGTATTTTCTCTTTTTTTTCAGCAGCTTTATTTCTGATTCGGTAGCTTTGTTAGGGCTAATGGGTCAGCTTCTAGCTAATCATTTACTTCAAAAGAGACAAAATTGTATATTGGAACAACTGATTCACTCTGTGGTGTGTGACAATTAGGGTCTCTAATCTTATGGTCAAACTGCTAAGAGCCTATTGCAACAATATTTACAGTTTAATAAAAGCTCAGAAATCCTTTCATCTACTCTGTGGGTTTGGAATACAGAAGAAGCAAATTCTGCCAAGAAGAAAAGGATGTTGAAATAGAATCATGTAACGTGTTAACGCTGCAGGGCTTTGGAAGTAAGATACCAAGGATTTGATGCATAAATGGAATGATCTTTGTGATACAGTAAAGAAGCAGGAGTAACATCAGAAAACCGTGTACACAAGGGAAAGGAAACAGCACAATCATTTGTCACTGTCAGCACTGATTGCTTAAAGTAGCAACATCTTCTGCTCTAATGAGTTACATTATAGTTGGAGGCGTGAACAGCCCCATAAGTACTAGCTTCGTCCACTACAGCACTGGAACTTTACAACAGTATTTCACCTTGTTCCATGCCTCAAAACTAGTATGGATGGTCCATGGTGGTTATGAAATCCAGTTAGTTTAACATGTCTGCAATTTTCAAACTATGTTAAGTTAAAACACTTACTTTGCCTAACCAAATGCATCTTAGAGCATCTTCCGCTGTACCCATCTTCTCCCTAATGCTTTTTGCTTTCCTTAATGTAGTGTTGATTCACTTTGTGGTGTATACAGTTATGGTCTCCCTAATTTTATGGTTAAACTGTTAAGAGCTCACCATAACAAAGTTTACAGTTGAATAAAATAGATAGTATCCACTGACCCATCTGCTGCATCTGTACATTTGGGGCATTTTTAGTTTCTAATTCCTATGGTCAACCTGCTTTCGAAATTTATGGAGAACTAGTTTTCATTGCAAAGAAATTATGTCAAGAAATTTAAAAAATGGTACCTTTAAGAGCACATTTAGGCTTTGAAGTGGGCTATGTTAACACTACAGAGAATCCAACAGGCCCTGCTGACCTATAAAAGGGGTCAGCACTTTTGAAAGTCAGACAATTTAGTTAGAAGCCTGAAGATTGAGAAGCCTAACTTTAGGCTCCTCTTTCTGAAAATCTTGGGCCTAATTTAACACCAATTTTACTGTTAAAAGGAAGCTCTCCTTTGCTAACAAATGCACAGTGAAAAAGTCATAAATACCACATACTGGAAACCTCATGTATAAATCTGTGGTGTTCTGAGATACAGGGATTTACTCCCTGAATTTAAAGGAGACAGCAATACATGCAGACTGAGGTGCAGTCAACACTTCCACTTAGATGGTGAAACCGAACTCTAATTATAAGAGATTGTCTAGCCAATATAGCTTCGTATTTCAGCTTTCAATACAATATAATACAGTCTAATTTATAAAGTGCCTTATCATGCAAACATCCATAGGCACTGTAATTTAAAAGGGATTATACCTAAGCCCTCTAAAAGTAATAATAAAAAAAAAGATGTTTAATCTTATGGTACTTTTAAAAACATTTATTGAAGAAGCTTCCCGGAGTTTCTGGAGGTAAGTAGCTCCAAATAGGAGTTATATGCCAAAAGTTTTATATTTGGATGCCTACAGTTACACTTAAAGCCACATGCAGGCACCTGAGCAAAGGACATAAGTCAGGGGTAGGCAAAATGCAGCCCGCGGGCCAGATGCAGCCTGCCAGGCTATTCTATCCGGCCTGCGGGGACCCTAAAAAATTTAGAAAATTAATATTTATCTGCCCCTGGCTGCCTGTCATGCGGCTCTTGATAGCTTGCCAAAACTCAGTAAGCAGCCCTCCACCCAAAATAATTGCCCGCCCCTGGCATAAGTGATCATAGGATCCAATGGCTGGATCCTTCATTGCTGGGAATCAGCATGGCTCTGTCAAATTAAACTGTTCCAGCGTATATCAACTAATGCTCAGGCCCACTAATTTTAGAGCCAGAGAAACCCTCAGTAAGTATTTTGTGTGACTTCCTACATACCTTAGTAGTTCCTGCACTGGAAGGGCTTCTTGTTTCCAGGTATGTGACGGCTCTGCAGCTTAGAAGACTGGTTGAAGAAAAGAATGTATATCCGTGTATCTTTTAAAAAAATCCATTGTTTGACACTGGGTGATAGCAAAGCCCTTTTCTTGCTAATCTTGCCAGTGATCAATTATCATAAATCATAAAAAACTGTGGTTTATTTCTAATAATTTTTTCTAACCATCATTTCCAGCAATGGAGACCTTTCTCTGCTAGATTTTCAGTGCAAAAGCTTGCCTCATGGGTCACCCTTATATAAATGGCAGCAGAGTTTAGCTGAGGTCGCTTCCAAGCGATTTATGATTAGAAGATTTGATATTCTGCTGATGGGCATTTCGATGAGAATGAACAAAGTCCACTCAAAGCTCTCTTACTGCTACTGGAATATTATGCTGCAACATTTAATTGTTAGATCCAGGGCCTATCACAGGGGCGGGCCAGGAGGGCCATTTGGCCCGGGCCTCTCATTCACGGAGGGCCTCAAATTTAGACTTTTGACATTATCTCCCAATGAGGTTATATATACAGACACAGAGATACACTGACAGGATTGAAAGAAGAAGAAAAAAGCTAGAAAAGCACTTGTTAAATAGAAAAGGAACATTTATTACAAATTATTGCATTGTATTTTGAGCCTCAAAAAATGGAAGTGGCCTGGGCCTCTCTTGACCTCTGAGAGGGCCTAGTTAGACCTCCTTTTTGTAAGCTACCGTGTCGTTCTTTAAATAAATAGCTCTGTTCAGGTTTTATAGGTAGACTTCTAGCTGATTCCTGTCCCTGAAAAAAAGGCTATTGCAACGGACAGTTAGAAAAAGTTGGTTTCCAGCAAAGCTTCTCTTGTTTATCACCGCCACTGGGTCCATCTCATGCAACTAGAGTCAACTGAAATTTTGTCTCAATTTTCACAGGAATAGGAATATTACAAATTTCAAAAGGCACCTAAGTAACATAGGAAGCAAAGATTCCTTGACTTTTAATGGCATTTATGCCATTTATCTTAGGTTCATCACCAAATATTTGCTATCAGAGGAATTCCATAGGATAATACTTGGTAGGAATCAACCCATAATTCCCAATCACTAGGTCTTTTTTTTACAACCAGAGGGACACATTTACTAGCAATGTCAGCATCTTCAGCAAATTATTCATCATCACATCCAATGCATTCCCATTTCCCTCCCAACCTAACAATTGCGGGAAAGCTGCCAAAAACAATCTTCTGGCATTGTTACAGAATTGGGAAAAAAAAAGTAAAACAAAAAACAGGCAATAGAGTGATGCCTCCTCTAACACTGTAACACTGAAAGACCTTTCATTAACACGTCCACTCTTAAATCTATTTACTAAAACGTGAATAACTGGAAATTAAGTACTACCTTCCAAATGTATGCCATTTATATCATGACCTATTTTATATTGGGTAGCCAAAAACAATATGTGAAACAATATAAAGTGAATGTATTGTTCATTGAGCCAGTGCAACTGATTGTACTGAAACATAGCAACATGTTATGACTTTACGGTGACTGATCTCACGGACTTCATCAGTGGATGGAATCCTTGCAAGGGTGAATGGGAACGTTATGAGAAAACAAATCAAGGTGTTCAATAATACTAATCAAGCCAAAATGTAAAACATTTGACTTAAACAAATGTTGTGAATCAGCCATGAACTGAGCACTGCAACAAACACCCTCTTCCTCTTCAGTATCATGACCTACATCACACCCTACTTATCTCTTCTATGATATCAAGATGACACCTCCGACTCCTGATGCCAGTCATCATCAATTACTGGTTAAATTAACAGACCTTTGCATTTTCTCCCATGTGAACATTATGGAAGGAATACCTGCAAATCACCTTATTGTCCTTCAGTGAATAGGCAGTGAATTTGGCTTTTCACCCAGGCCAGTATTATCCACTTGTTACCTTGTGTTTCCAGGTCATAGCCATTTGTCTCAGACTGTAAGCTCTTTGTGGAAGGGACAGCTTTTCTTGTGTCTGTACAACACTAGTCACAATGGGGTCATGGCTTAAGACTGTGGCTCCCAACCGTTACTGCAATTCCAATCATAAAATATAGCAGTTATTTCTGAATTCTGAAATACCTGTTTTATTTGATTTCTATATTTATTTTTAATTATTTTTAAAAATCCACCTTCCCCACAACAACAAAAAAATGTACCATAACTAGGGCTGGGTGAAGTTTTTTGGTGGATAGTTTACCTGCTGAAAAATGGAGGGTTGGTTAATTTGAAATGACTCATAAATTTTCAAAATGGTTTCAGTTCAGGAATATTTTTCTGGGCCAAAACCATGAAATCAGGAAAGAGTTATATGTCACCCTTTATTCCTCTATTCAGTGGTGAGGGTACTAGGATGTTGGAGATATAGACTCAAATCCTTGTAGACAAAGGAAGGAATTGAAGTTCATGAGTGCCATACAAAATACCACAGCTAATTATTTTGTAAATGGTACTTTAAGTCCAGCCTTTCATTTCTGTTGCTTTGCTTCTGTTAATGAAGCACTAAATGGAAACAAAATATTTAGTTTCAGGATCAATGATTTTTTTTTTTTATTACCAGAAATACTTTGATGGCTTCTCATTTTGGTGAAAGAAAACAAAACAACGTGCACATGAACCTATTTTCTTTCCTTTTTTATCAGTTGGGTCAATGATGGAAAAATCAATTATTCACACAGAAGTAATATCCTAACAGAAATAATATAAGAAATAGTTTTATAAGAATATCATGTTACAGCAGTATAAGATATGGTATCATTTGGAGTGCCATTGGTAAATCAGGTCATTAAAAAACCCATTTCTCCACCCTCTTCCTTATTTCCAAGTGCCTTGGGAAAAAAGGTGAGCTTTCTGAGTGCCATAACATTCAAGCAGTTTCAAACCAAGGCCCGGGGGGGGCTGGGGCTGGACACAAATTCCAATACTGTGAATCTGTTTTTTCCATTATTGGACTAGCTCAAAAGAAAAACAAAAACTTCTATAATACGTTGTGAAATAAACCCCACAGGCATACAAAGGCTGTGGTTGATTTTAAAGCCCCGGGCAGACATTATACTTAAGATGTGATTAACCAGTTAATTATGTCTTAAGTAGTAACCCAGCCTCACATTAATGCAATTAATGGTGCAATAAAACAAGAAATAAGCCACAAAGTTATTACAAAAAAATGTGTGTGGTTCCCAGCCTCCGGGGCGCATCAGAATCAAAGGCTCTTGTGCATCCTCGGGGGTGGGTGCGCCGATCTGCTGACTGGATTGCTACTTGTCATGATCCTGGACAGCATGGTGCAATTGGGATCTGATCCATGGATCCACAATCGTGCCTCCTGCCATGCGTGTGCAGGGGAGTGAGGGAAGATGAAATGTTTTATGTATTCTCCTCCAGCATCTTGGTAACCAAGACAGTTCCTCTAAAGAGGTGGGATGGAAAAGAGGGGCAGGTGTAGCAGCAGCTCTTGTCCATGCTATACTTGCATTAGGCCTAGATTTTCTAGAAATTTAGTCTGGAATTGGATCAGGAGTAAGACTGCTTCTGTAG
>NW_005841958.1:2182775-2191717 GCF_000455745.1 Alligator sinensis | reverse complement strand
TGCTGAAGGGAAGTCTGGGGCCAAAGATGCTGAGGCTCACTTGGCCCAGCAAAGCCGGGGAGATGAGGCAGCCCAAGATGTTTGAGATCTTTATTCGGATGCTTTCTGCTCTTTGTATGTGCCCTGAACGCTGATCCTAGCCAATCAACCCCCCGCCCCACCCATTCCACATAGCAGCAACACTTCCTTCTGTCAATGGAAGAGATGATGAGGAAAGTCCTCAAGTCCAAACTGATGGCTTTTTCTGGTCCTTTGGTAGATAAGTCTTCATGGCTTAGCATGTGGACATACTGGATGATCCGTTTTCATTTTCTAGAGTGAGGATAGGCGTGGAAAAGCCATACATGATAACAAATGAAAAAGAAATGAGGTTCCAGGAATCATAGTATCATAGTACTTAGGGTTGAAAGGGACCAAAACAGATCATCAGGTCCAGCCCCCTGCCCCAGGCAGGAACAGGTGCCAGGATCATATCACCCCAGCAAAATATTTGTCCAATACAGATCAAAACAATTGTAGTAAACAGACTTGTAATTTAGGATAGGCACTAAGGGAGGGCTTGGCTTTCAACCCTCTCCCGACTCCCTCTCCTCACAGAAATATTCATCTGTACTGAAAGTGGACAGTTTTCTGTGTCACTATAGCCAGAGGTGGCCTCCCTACACTGACACCAGTACCAACTGCCAGGACGCCCGCATGCCAACACTCGTCTCCATCCACTGCACCATCGAGAAGCTTTCTGCACAAAGTGCACTGAGATATGAATACAAATGCAGGAAAACAGCTGAGTTTGCAATATTAGGCAGCCATTTCCCCTCCCCCTCCACACCACAGCATAAAACTTTTCAATAAAGGAAATTAAATTAATAAAGTGAGGAAGCGTGTGGAAATTATCATCTCATCACAAGAGTTTTAGATGCAAGAATAATGATTCATTGTGTAGACTCTGACAGGTATTAAAAACCATTTATCTTGTTTACAAGGAACATGATGACACTAATATTTTATCTACAGCACAGTGCCATGATGTATAACATGGAGTATATTACAGTTAAACTCAACAATTTAAGATTAACTGTTCCAGGGCAGAGCCTAAACGCAATTATCTCCTATAACAGCATGGTTACACCCTGCCTTTTTTCTCTTCCCTAGATCACATGAAGGCTATCTCAGAGTAGATGTCTAAGCCAGGAATCAATTCCCTGGCTCATGCACCAGAATGCTCCCTCCCGTAAAACAACCAGCTTTTGAGCTAAGTACAGACAGCCAAAAAGTCTGAGGCCAAATCGATTCAATTTTTGCAGCTTAGTTGAATTTGCATAGATTGAGCCAATAAGCAAGTGAACAGACATTCATTTTTGACTTGCAAATGTAGCCACATGCCTACAGCGGCCCAGGCCAGAAGTTGAGGGCACTGGGGCACACCTTCCAGCTCAGCTGGAGCAGACAGCTTGGGCTAAGGCTTGCCCACCCACTGTGCAAGGGGGTGTTTGCAGGGGAGGTGCAAAGTATCCTGGGATGCTGGGGGACTGTGAGTTAATTTAAATCTGGAGGGGGTCTGGGACAGAACTTCAGTAAGCCAATTTAACCTGATTCAGTTAAGCCTGATACTACATCCATCCAGGTTTATCTTAAACCAGTTTCGGCCATTTTGAAAATGGTTTATGTGCACTGAACTTCTGTTGTGTTACAGATTTGAACCGGTTTCTGATCATTTATACCAGTTTGTGTGTAATTTCTGTCCCTGGCCTTAAAGAATAAAATCCAAGGCAGTCTCCAACAGTACAAAGTTATTGGAGTGCTGGAGAAACTGGTTCTTAATCAGTTTCAATCCTCATTAGAGAAAGCGGTCCAGCTTGTTAGTCTGAAGTCAGGAAGAAGGCAGAGCACGTTAGAGAATAACTGGTTATTGCTGTGGGTGAGCTATTTAGCTCTTTGCTGAGAGAGGATCTAATTTGCCTGGGTGCAACACCACCCAAATACAGCAATAATGTTTCTGGTTCAGGTGGCAGCCCACAGCCACCTTCCATACTTGATGCACTAGAGCTGTGTTCATGCGGCACCAGGCAGCATTGTGCTGCATCCTTTCAGTGGACACAATAGGTCACTGCCAGGTGCCACAAAAACATCTGGGGGCTAGAGGGGAAGGCTGAAGTGAGATCTGTCTTTCAAATTCAAAACCAGGGTCCCAGTTTAGTGTCACCTCAAGGACAGCAGGACTGTCCCAGAGAATCCCTCATTTCAGACCCAGTTCAGTTATAGGATTCTGAATTCACCTTCTTGTCCATTTTGAAGTCAACTTTGAGTCCTCTACGTTGAGGTTAATGGCAAAATTCTCTTGGCCTTCTCCTGGCCCTGTGGGCTGGATGACTGGTGTGGGGCTGGCCCATAGGCCAGATCAGGCCACTGACTCACCCACCCCCAAAACCAAAGCACAGGGCACCTGATCTGGGATCCATTGTATATGTGATGCCTGTGCTGCTCCAGCTGGTCTGGGACTGGGCTGCACATGGTGCCCACCTCCTTCCACCACTGGTCCAAGACCCACACTGCATGTGGTGCCCACTCCAGCCAGTCCACAACCTGCACTGCCATGCATCGTGGGTCACGGACCATCTGGAGTAAGCATCGCACATGGCATGCATCCCAGACCGGCTAGTGGGGCGAGGGAGTGGCATGTAAGGCATGGATCCTAGACTGGCCAGAACAGGCACTGCACATAGTGGATATTGGAGCAAGTGCCACGTGTAGTGCACATCCCAGGCCCTACAGGCAGGCTGGTGCAGCACGTGTTATGCCGGTCAGCTCAAATCCAGACACAGCACTGGAGCTGGGTGATGGAGCTCTGCAGACCCTCAGACTATATCTTTGACACCCCTGCAGGACTGGAATGGATGGCATTCAACTCACTCCATATTTTACTTAATGTCCATTTTAAAAAACCTACAAAGCCTTAATGCTACATTTTGCAAGGAAAACATCATTTTCAACATTTCAGCCTATCCAAAGTGCTTTTTACCAGAATCTGCTTATGCTATTTTTAGGAATGAGAAAAGTAATTGGACCACAACGAGTTTTTCTGATGTAACCGAGGAGCCAAAAATTAGCCTAGGTGTTTGTTTTTGTTCCCTCTACAAAAGGAGTATGAAATGCAGCCTTTCCCCTCACGTGTCACAATACACAATAACTCTCCATACAGATACACGAACTCTCTATACCAGATGCACTTTCTGAAGAGTTCTTAAAAAATACAGCACTGGCACCTCTAAATCAGACAACTATTCTCAGGAAGACAGCTTTCTATTACGATGCACCTACTTGAACTACACAACAAACAACCAGCCGCTTCATTGTACCAAATACTTTAAACATGTTCATCCACAAATGCCTTATGAGAGAAGTAGCAATGTTGCGCATTTTACAGACACACAACCTGAAGCAGGAATATCCAGTCCAGTAAAGCCCTGGACAAATTGAGGTCATTCAGTCTCACTGTAGGGACAACATTGGGTTCACAGAATTAGATTAAAGATGACATTTTTAAACCTGGATGCATAAACTTAGCCCCCAAACCCACATTTATAATTCACATATCTGTATTTTCAAAACTTCTGACCATTTCCTACGCCCTTTGAAGGGAGATCAACGTCTCCAAAAATCAGGTAGTCTATTCAGGTGCCTAAAATGGATATCAATGACTAATTTTAATGAGTCTTACGTAATGATATGTTCTTTCTTCTTGACCTGGATATAAAATACCCCTTATGTTGCAAATTCAAATGCAGCCCAGGTTGGTAGCAATAAAAAGTAATTACCATCTGATATCTCCTGGGTGACACATGCCCAGTTCCTAGTGGACAGGTGCCCATTTCATAAAATCCACCACTTCATTAACACCTAAAATGACAAACTTGGTTGAGAAGCCACTCAAACGAGGTAGTAACGCCATTAGCATCTTGCTATAGTGAAGATTTTCATTGCCCTTCTGTGGATTTCCAGAGTTGTCAAATCAGCAGTATAATTACCTAACAGAATAAACTATATTGGACTTTCACTATTTACTTTTGATTGTACACAGCAAAGTTTGATTTGAAAGGCCAGGAATGTCCTTCTGATAACACCATTGCAATTCTGCCATTATTTACCTTGAATGGTCTGTACTACAGTGCTAGTGATGATACGTGAAAATAAAATATTTACTCTGTCAGGGGATTCTCTCACCTGTTTAGAGAGTACTTCTGCATAAAGCAAGACAGAGCCTTTTATCAACCTTGAACAGTACCGTTATAACTAGGAAAAGTAAATAAAAATGCTATGCGTGTTAAGTATATCTTATATGGCTTAAAAGCTTTTTCTCATCTTGGCGAGTGTCAGTAAAGGACTAGCTTTGCTATTAACTAGAACAGACAAACTATAAAACGACTGTTTAGGACTGCTGGGGGGTGATATACATACAAATGTCTGCATATACTTAAAATGCCGGTATTAAATTAACAGCTGATGAAAGACGGACCAAGTGGGATAAATTGATACTAATCTCATCAACAAACTCTGCACAGATGGCTTTTAAAGAAAACAATACTATAGATTTCTAAGATTATTACTTTGTAATCAGGCTGACTCAGCTTCATGCATTCTCTTCTCCTGTATCCCATCTTTATCTTGGTCTAGCTAAATTTTCATTCCACACCAGTTATTATAGCATATGATTTTTTCCCCCCACATCTCATGTAAGAAAGTCATTTATAGCATCAACGATTATGCTTGTCCTTTTATTTATGCTTGGCTTTTTATTAATATGCACAATTGCTTTGAAATGCAACAACAATCAAACAAAGCAACTGACTACAAAGCACACTTTGGGCACATTAGAAATAACTCCTTTTATGCAAGAAGTCTTGTGGGTGATATCTTCTATTGGACCAACTGCATGGTTGCGATGGATATAAGCAAACTTGTGGGTGTCACAGTACTCTTCTTCAGGCCTCTGGGAGAGAAGCAGACACTGAGTAGCACAACCATGAGGGCACACGACCAGCAAACTCAGTTGGTCCAGTTAAAACTATCACTCACAAAAAATCTTGCCTCTTGCATATCTCCTAGCAGCATCACAGCAACAACATCACTTCTTTTATGCACAGTATTTTTAGATCAATATACTCTTTTATAAGACACAGCAAAGCAAGAAGTGTTCATAATGTATTTTGGTGGTAATGCATAATTAACAGAAGTCAAAAAATCCTGTTTGGGTGTAAATCATAGTATCCTTGTTTAAGTACGGTGGTTAACCGTCTTCAGCTGTAACGACAGGCAGGGAGCCTTTGTCACTCCCCAAGATGGAAGACCTCTGTCCCAAGCACACCACCAAGCAAACAAATATATATATTCATGTACTCCCATGGAACATGGTTTAATTCATAGATTTCATAGACATTAGGGCTGGAAGGGACCTCCTAAAATCATCCTTCTTCACCGAGGGATAATCCCAAGTATACTTACAGGATATGGGCAGGAGCTGAGCAGGTTTAAACAAACATTCAAACCCCTGATGATGCAGAGATGAATCACAGGTCTATTAAACAAGGACTTTTCTATTCATGGTAATAGATGTTTTAAAAGCAACATTTTCAAATTCATCTAAATGAATTCTAATTTTATTGCTAATTTAATTTTAGTGAAATGCTCATGTCGAGTATGCTACAGGAATTTCTATATTTATCCCACTAGTGAGGATTATCTGACTTTTAAAAGCTAATCCTCTTGAGTGGTATGTCTCAGTCCTATGAGAAAGCATGTAATATTTTTACATTACAAGTGTTTTAATTTTATCTTTATTAATTTACACAGTGACACTTTAAAACACATATATCATTTTCAGTAAAAGGGCAAACCGCAATTCAAATGCTACATTTTGAGGTTTTGGTAATAATTTTCCATTATCAGACAGCGGCATGTTTTATTACAGCACAATTCTTCTGTCTTCCCTCTTATTCCCATTGCCTCTTAATTCACATGCCATCCCTATTTTTTCATGTCTTGGCAAGTATCAGCTGCAACAGTGATTCACCTTCTGATGATTTTTCATAACACAAAAGCAATCAAGGAAAGGGAAAATGGCACTTTCATCTTTATATTGAATTGTGTTTATGATGGGGCAAATTCTGCCTTCATGTGTGTATCCACTAGCTTTCCACATGCATTAGAAAGCAAGCTGACCATAAGACTTGAATGCATCGTCATTCTGTGAACTCTTGTAATTATCTTTCTTGGCTTGTGCAGGGGGGAAAAATTGCTGCCTATAAAAGACAAAGTGCAAAAAAACAAATGCTTTCATGGTCCATAATTTAAAAACACATGGAGGCCAGACCTACAGCTGGTGTACATCACCATTGCTCAACTGATTTCAATGAAGTTACGTCTATTTACAGCAACTGTGGATATGGTCCACGGTGGGGATTCATTCTAAAACAGTCCCATATTAGGACTAGACACAACCTTTTCTAATCAGTTAAGGTGCCTTGTTTGGGATCAGACTACAAAACGATCCCCACCCCCCAGTAATTTTCCAACTTGAAAATAAAGTGATTGTTCTGCTAGTAGGAAAAACCACAATCAGTAACGTACATAAATTTGTGCCAGAAAAGAGGTTTTCAATGGATGATGCAATAGCAAACATATTACAAACATGAGCTATCAGTATGTGGAAGTAGTGAGAATGCAGCTTAATGGCAGTGGAAGCAATAACATGACCATAATAGAAAAGCATAGACAATTAGGGATGGAAGGGAGCTCAGTAGGTCATCTAGTCCAACCCCCTGCTCAAAGCAGGACCAGCCCCAACTAGATCATCAAAGCCAAAGCTTTGTCTAGCCGGGTCTTAAAAACCTCCAAGGATGGAGAGTCCTCACTTACGGCCTACACTGAAAACTTAAGCAAGACTTAACTGACAGACAGGTCCATGCAGGCTCTTTACAGAGTGGTGCCCAGCAAACACACACGGAAAAGACACGCATTTCAATGTATTTATTTATTTATTTATTTTTAGCGTTACTAACTTTGACAGGCTACCCAAGAGGTTTTGCCACATTTCAAGTCTTTGGAAGTGTCGATGCCAAACTGAGCCAGTGAAGCGAGCCAGCAGAGTTACACCAATACTGAATTTGGGCCGAGGGGGCATAGCCAATGGAGGAAAACATAGTATAGCTGTCGCTTCACTGGCATGAGTGATACATGCTACGATCTGCTGAAACGTCACTGAATCCTTTGGATGCATTTGTTCACACATGGTGCCGTAAAACAATTCAAAGCCATTTTTTACCTAGTGAATAAGGGTTAAAAGAGAGAGAGCGAGCCCAATTAATTTCCCTGCCCATTTCTCACTATATTTATTTTTAGAGAGCCCTTCCTTGTTCCAAAATTTCAGAACGCACTTCTGAAGGAGAGGAGGGCAAGTTCCCTCTTACCTAACATGAACAACATTGCAGAAAAGTTATATGCAGCATAGATGAAAATGCCGTTGCTGTATCTGCCTCTTTTCCCGATTGCTTTCTGCACCCAGCGTCCTTCAGGGAGTGAGCCATGAATCTACAGAGTATTCCTGAGCTATACGTTTTGCATTTGGAGCACTAATTTAGCTGACACATGCTTTTTTATGTAAAAAATAAAAAAAATACACAGTCAGGCAACTCCCTAGTGACTATAACACAGCTGCAGATGCTGAAGGGCACAAATTATTCCAGCTAAGGTCGGTGTTACCTTACACTTAAAAATTGTCTTCCTGATCATTCATTCCTTCTCTGCCCGTGTAGTGCAAGCAATGAATTTTTATGATTTTGCCACCAACCTTTGGTTTGTTTATGTTCATCATTCTGTGGATCGGGAGAGGTCCCAACCCAAATGCAAGAGTCTAGAGATCTGTCCCTTTTTTTGTTTTGAAGGACATAGCATTAAAACACAGAAGCCAAAGTTTAGTGTAGAAGGTGGTATGTGAGCGTCAAAATGTCACTGAGCAGCAACGATCCAGAGAAAAAATCATATGATAGCAATGGAGTCTCTGAGGGAAGACGCCTGCCCTCCTCCAGTCATTCCCAGGGCGGCCGAGGACCCTGCAGCAGAACTGGACTCATTCTTGCTGGACTGGAAATAGGACAGAAGCCGAGAAAGTGGCAGAAAGAGCCAGCCACAGAGGGTCTACACATTTTCCATGGTGGTGCTGGGTTTCACAGTGGTTCCTCCCATATGGAGGGAGCATTAAGGGGTTAATAGGCTGGTGAGGAGCCAGGTGAGTGAATACCTGATTAGATTGAAGGGTCATTCAGCAGAAGTGAGCCTACCCTATGCAACGACTATCGTGCTTTTCACTCTGTACTAACTGGACTGATTCAAAGAGCTCAGGAGCCTGATCCTAAAATAAAGGTAAAGGACTTGAACTAAAGGTACAGAACTTGAACTCTGGGATGAAGACTGTGGTTGACAACTTCATTTCTCTTGCACACTGGAACTTTTAACTGTAAGGGTAAAGCATCTGTTTAGTTTTCTCAAAAGGTGCCTACTTCTAGGGAACAATATTTCCACAAGAAACACAGGCCATCACAAACCCTGCTACCTTCTGCTTTTAAGGCAAGGCACCCTTCTTTGGCCCAACTTTCTCTAACATGTCCACACAGAAATGCATAAATGCATATTATATATGTGAATATATATATATATGTTAGGCCTGTGCAAAGTATTTGCTACTCATTCGGCCAATTTGGGGGACAGTGATTTGATTCGGTGATTCGAATCACTGTCCCAAATCTATTCTGTCGGATCTGATTCGGAGATTTGGCCACCACCGAATTGGCCAAATCTCTGAATTGGCCCCATCCCTCGCCCACTCTCAATGGCTGCCCTGCCTGTTCTCCCAGCTCCCAGCTCTTTAAAAAAAAAAAAAAAAAACCCCC
>NW_005841958.1:2182021-2182702 GCF_000455745.1 Alligator sinensis | reverse complement strand
GTGTGGGGGTTTTTTTTTTTCTTTTTAAAGGGCGGGGAGCTGGGGCTGGTGGGGGCAGCCATGGGCAGGGTGGTGGGTCAGAGGGCGGGTGTTGGTGGGTGCTCAGGTGGGCTGGGGGAGAAGGCAGGGGGCCCCCATGGTCACTTCCCCCCTCCTCCAGCCCCCTCACCCCCACCCACTACTTACCAGCACGGAGTCCAAGTCTAGCTCCCTGCTGCAGTGAGAGGGGACTGCCTGAATCACCGAAGCTTTTCAAATCTTTTCTGAATCAATTCAGAGAGCTTTGTATCAATTTGGACTTTTTAATTGGTCTCCTGATTCAACTGGGGTTTGGAGATTCGGCCACCATATCGGGACAAATCTCCAAATTGAATCAGCACCCGAAGCTTTGCACAGCCCTAATATATATATGTATGTAAGCAGGATATGTCAGCATCTAAAAAACCCAAATCTTTTCTATATTTTTTCAAATGGAACTTTTGCTTTAATTTTCTTTTTTATTATTTTGTACTGCATTATGTCCAAGTATACAGCAATGTTTTAAAAAGTCAAACAAAATAAACTGCCAATGGAGAGAAATGCATTTTTGAAATGTTCTTTCCTGGAGATTTTCTAAGTTTTTTCTGATTTCATTCGTTCCTCCACACCAGAATTTTTATTCTCCATGCTGCTATCTCTTTT
>NW_005841958.1:2152776-2181976 GCF_000455745.1 Alligator sinensis | reverse complement strand
AAAAGAGATAGCAGCATGGAGAATAAAAATTCTGGTGTGGAGGAACGAATGAAATCAGAAAAAACTTAGAAAATCTCCAGGAAAGAACATTTCAAAAATGCATTTCTCTCCATTGGCAGTTTATTTTGTTTGACTTTTTAAAACATTGCTGTATACTTGGACATAATGCAGTACAAAATAATAAAAAAGAAAATTAAAGCAAGAGTTCCATTTGAAAAAAATATAGAAAAGATTTGGGTTTTTTAGATGCTGACATATCCTGCTTTAACATTACTAGAATTCCTTCCCACCCATTTTTTCCCCAGTAAACCAACATTTCAGTAAAATTGACATGCTTTCAGGAAGCATTTTGATGTTGATGGAACTGCATTTTCCAATGGGAAACTGTCCCAGGCAATTTTTTCTAACCAGCTCTATCTAAAACAAAATACTCCACCGCATACACTTCCCCCCCTGGGGAACAGATGAGGAAACAAACACGTGGCAGATATTAGCCATGTTGCTTAATGCCCCACTGGAAAGTGCTTGGAAGCTACAGGGAAGACATGGCAGAAGAACAAATATGGAATGGAACAGACCTCACAGTCTGCAGAACAAGACTTGTCTCTACACCCTTGCCAAACACCCCTGTGAACTGCCCAGTTATTTAGGGTCTGTAAAGGAAGAAGGATTTGCGCAAGAATGAATAATAATTATGCAAAATAATACATTTCAACTAAATAAATAAGGGAAGGAGTGCTAATCTTTTTTGCTTCCCTTGCTCTTCAATAAATGGCGGTTCTAGAACATAAATCAGGCCCTGAACATAGTAGGTTTTATGCATTGATAAAAGGACATTTTGTAAGCATTTGAGACTTGTATTGCTCCCGTGTACACAAGCCTTCGTGTCCATTAGTGGATATTCCTGATCAATTCTGCAAGCCTCACTCTACGTGAACAGCCTGGCTTACCCATAGTTCCATTGCAGACTGCTCACGCAAGTACAATTCAGCATAGGCACAGCGTGTAGAAATTGGGCCTTCTGTACATTTTTGTTCTGTCGCAACGTCAGTGCATCCTGCTTAAAATTATTGAAAAAACATGTTGCATTTTATCTGGTTATGTGAAGTTACAATATGTCATGTCACCACATGGGATGTAACCCCTTGTAATGTAACACACATTTGAGCAAAACTCTCTTTTCCATTGTGGGTAGGAGTAAATTACAGATAGGAGCTTACCATAATTAACCACAAACTGGCAAGTAGACCCCTTTTCTGTCTATCCACATTATTATCAAGTTAGCTTAGCCATTCTCAAGTTCACTTGTAAAAATGGTTAAAAAAAAACTATAAAAGGCATTTAATATAAATCAGTTTTGTGGATAAACATGTTGTTTAAACCATCCAAAATATTTGGAATGGAGCTGTAAATCCAGGAAGTTGATTAGGCGGGGCATATTGGTGAATATTATATGCCGAGCTAACAGTTCCTCATAAAAATGTTTAATATGAGGTTGCTTTTTTCTGCTGAGTTATTCTTCAATTAAAGTCAGTGCTATTATTACCTCTTTACAATAACACAAGTCTGAATCATGACCAGCAGCTGTCCACAATGTGAGTCTCCTACAGCTGAAATCACTTGTCCATTTATTATTACAAAGGACCAAATAAGAACAAAAATTTAGACAAAAAGCATTTTAAAAATCTAAGTACCAAATCTGTTCTTTTTCCCTTTGATCTTCAGTAATCACAGAACCAGATTATTGTAAATAATTCAGTGTGTGGCACATTTAAAGACATTCCAGCCATTCCTCTGCTACCATTATTACCTATCTGCTTTAGGCAAACAATAAACTTAGATCAAATGTAAAGTTTTTCAGTATGGTAGCATGACTTCTACAAATGAGCATTTAAATGCAATTCAGAAAAGGCATGTTTAGAAAGTTGCGGGCTTAATCAGTTTATCTTTTAATATCTCCATTTGTGATTTAGTTTGAAACACTGAAGTAAATTTTGTTTGCCTTAATTTCCTAATTTGGCAAATTAACCTTTTGTGCTGTATTCCATGTGTGCAACGTTGGCTGTTAGTTGACTAACTGATTTACAGGAGCACATCCAAAAATAGTGTTTTTTTCATTTAAGTATTATGCTGCTTCTTCTAGCCCCCTAGTGCCTTCAGCTCCAATCATTTGAACCAGCCTAGTAATGGAAGTCTACTTGGTTTCAAACTCGCAATTCCCATCTTTCTTTAGTTCTTAGCAATCTCTTGCAGTTCTGGGATGCTGGCATATCAAATACACATAGTAATGTAGCCCTTTGCTCTTGACGTACCCTATCGGTGGGAATTAGAGCCCTGCACAGAGCTAGCAAAATAAACTTTGGTGACTTATTTTGGCCAATGCTGCTTAATTCTCCTGGTATGGAAAGGGAGTTGGGAGAAGAAACTTCGACCCTAGAAAGGGTTTCCAACAGGATCTCCTTCAGAACAGCTGGGGTTAGGCAGAAAGCTTAAGACTTGTATTCCCTCCACCAACCTTCACTGAGATCCAGAAACTGTCGGAGCAGCACCTGAGCCAGCTGTTGCACGCACCACATTAAATAGTCATTAGATAAAGTACAGAACTAATCATACAGACCAGAACCCAGGGTTCTCCACTGTCCTAGTTGAGGGCCCTGATCACTAGGCTACAGAGTGGTTTCCTCTTATGGTCACTCACATGTTCTGTCTCTCTCTCCCTGGCCCCATTCATTTTGCCTTCTTTACTGCACAGTGGCTCTATTCAACAAGAGAGGTACAAAATGCCACCCCAGCCCAGGCTAGTCCATAAATCTGGTGATTAGTAAATTAAATCCAGGTTTCCCACTTCCTAGACAAATGCTCTAACCCAGAAGTTCTCAAGCCGTGGTCCGTGGACCACCACTAGTCCACGAGCTCCATCCAGGTGGTTCACAGAAAGGTTGTGGAACAATCAAGAATGTGTGTACTCATAAGGTACGACTACTGATATTAATATATGAGTCATGTGCTTTGATTTGTAGAACAAAAAATAGTTTAAGTCGTCTGCCAAGACCCTCAGCAATTTTCAAGTGGTCCGCAAAAAAAAAAGTTTGAGAACCACTGCTCTAAGCGTTAGGAAGTTATAGAAAAGGTGGCACCACCAACTCCTATCTCCAGGTAAGGACCCCAAGGCCCTAAATAGACATAAGTATTTCCCTTGCAGTCCTGCATCAGGCCCCTACTCTCTGGAAAGAGGTGACGCTTTTCACACATCCAGGCTTAGCTTTTGTGTTGGCTAGCTGTAGGCGAGTCCTCATTCAGCAGTAGGTTTTTTGGAAGCCCACCTGAAGTGTGGCTATCTATCCCCATGCATAGTCTATGGCAGGGGTCGACAATGTTTTTGGGCAGAGTGCCAAAAACACCTGCAACCTCAGCTTCTAAAATGTGGGCGCGCCAATGGTGGATGGCTGCAAGGGGCCCAATCCTAGTTTTGGCAGTCCCTTCCTTGCCATCCTCCTTGAGCCATGTGCGCCAAGCAAAATGTTTTTGCATGCCACATTCTGGCACTCGTGCCAGGGGGGCGGGTTGCATACCCCTGCCTATGGAGTCTATGGGCCTGTTTCTGGCCCTGGGTTCCACTTAGGGACCCAATGTCCAACTTTTAGGCATACCTGGGTGTTTATTGGGTCAAGCCCTTTAAGTGTCCAAGTGCAGCAAGATCAATTAACTAAAAAGGTTTCATTCACCAAGCCACAACATTAGCATGGGATTTAACATTGTCATAGGATTTAAATTATGGAAATCTGTTATAGTTCACTTGAAATAAAATGTTACATTAAATTGACATCAAATGCAGAGCTCCACATGACATATTAAAATAAACTGGTATCTAGGAACAGATTGGTCCAGAAATCTTCCTTAAATATTCCTGGATGTTCATTTGCAATACAGTTGGGCGGTCTTTAGTACAATCTATATAAGGACCTGCAAACATAGACCTGCTTCTTTAAAGCATACATTCAATTATGAAGAGGTTCATAGAAGTTTAGCTAGATAAGCCAATGAGAAGGCGTATGGCCCATGCCCTTTTCTCAAGAGTGTACAAAGCATAAATTAGCATTCAAATTCAATTTTTCCCTGGATTTGACTTTCTCAGAAACAAGACTCTCTCATCAGCCCAAGTTTCAGCTCCGTTGCCATCTAGCACTTCCTTCCATAACCTCCTAGGTCTATCAGTAATGAAAACAACTCCCAAATCCTTCATATCCAGGCTGCAGGAAATAAGTCAACCAGAATTTTTAGTGGCTTTATGCAGCGCTGTCATACCAGCAGCAAGACAGGTCCACAAAGAATCTTGGCATGTTGTTACATGAGCCCATAATGTAGCATCTGAACATCTTATAAAGTTGATGAATCAAGATGACATTTCCTTAATCATGTCAATACCTCCTTATTCCCAGCAGGGAGGTAACTAGTCAAGAGAAGGGGGGAGGGGGTTATAAAACAAATATTCTTATGACTGTATGAGATGTCACTATGCAACTGTTCCCTTTCTGAAGTAATTTATTTTTGCATAGATAATTAGAGTAATTATATGGAATTAGGAAGCTTTTATTCAAACTCATGCTTGTAAGGACCCGGTAGGGCAAGAGAAGATGAGCTGTTCACCATGTCAAGACTGGACCTAGGTATCCAGTACCCATGGGGGTATTTGAACTTCACTGGTTTCCTCACATATCTGTCTGTGATTGTGACAAGGGGCAAGCTCAGGGCCGAGTCTCAAGTTGGCCTGCCCACCTGTCTACATAGGGCAGTCTGCCCAGTCTTACCTGCCACGACTTTGTTGCTCCCATAACTGGTGGTATAATGTGGGAGGCTACCCATTTCATGCCCTGATGGCAGGGGGCTCTATCCATGGCTCCGTACCAGCCCTACACTGTGGCCCATGCCTTGCAGATGGCATCCAGTTTGTCACTATGCTCCGAGCATAAAGCCAGGCCAACTTAGTCCTTCTGCAGGTCTCATTCATTCACACACACATACTGCCCCACTTCTCACTCGGGCCTCTTCCACTTCACCCTCTCTCACGGGGTCTCTTGCTTGTCACATGATACTGTTCCCCCTTCACTCAGCCCTGCTCCCTTGAGCGGCCCTGTAGGCCATCAGGCTTATCCAAACCACACCTTGGCTGGCGACATACAGCCCTTCACCAGGGAGGTGAGCAGTCCTGGTATTTGAGTGGGGCTGCTGTGCCACTGGCAGCAGCATTCCCTCTAAGATGTGCGGCATGCGCGGCCATGCAGGTGTGCCTGGCAGCGCATCATGAGCATGCCTGCGCAGCTGCACACGCCATGCAGCTTAGAGGAAATGATGACCGGCAGTCCCACCAGGCCTTCCTTCCCCAGCAAGGTGCAGTTTTAGGTCCTGCCCAGGACCAGAAACCTTCAAGCCATCCTCCTAGCTCCTGCCCTTACCTCCAGGATGCCCCACACTGCAAGGGAGCCAGATAGTATTGCTCCCTTGACTGCAAGCAGCCAACTGTTGTCCCTGCCTGGCTGACCTTTGTTTGAAAATGACCACCTTAATCAGGCACCTGTCAACTGCCTGCTCCAGCCCTTAAAGTGGCAGGCACCAAAGGTGCACTGTCACAATGATATTTCTACAGCACCTATGAACATCACATTTACATGTTAATGATGAACTAGGGGAGAGGAGCAGGAGGCTACAGCATCAGAGACAGGTTGCCTGCTCAAGTATCCTGCAATTGATACCATGTGGGCTCTTCAGGGTGCAGTTGGCCTTTTGCATGATTATAGCCTTAGAGTTGATATGGGCACCCCTCATGATGGGAGTGACCAGGAGATTGACCCTGCTGTGTGCTGTTCTGGGTGAATCTCAGTCTGGATAATGTGGAACCTGAGAAGTCAGAAAGCAAGGTAGACTAACTAAGATATATGGAGAGAGCACTAGCTTTCATGAACCTAAGTTTACTAGAAGCTCAGAAGTTGGTTACCTGCTTGTGTGTCAGAATAGGCATTTTAGAAATGGAATAAATGTAAAAATAATGTACTATGAACTTGCCTATCTACAATACCACAATTGCTTAATATTAATCTGTGCTGTAAAATTGGCCACATCTGTCTTTTTAAGAATAAGCTCATGATTCAAACTCAAAAAAATCCCCAATCATCATAGTTCTGTTTCGATGGCACTATTCGGTAACATTAAGCATTTTCATAAATGCTTGCAAGCCTGAGGGCTGAATCTCACCCGAGAATGTTAGCTTCTTCCCAAGCAGCTTATGTGCCTCTAAGTTAAGGCCATATATATTTTCTTTTTATAGAATAAGTTAACTTTATTTCAACTTGTTTTTCAATTCTTTAATAGACCTGCATAAGTATTTATTGAATTGACAGTGAAGTACATGCACATTTCTTCTGGAATTAGCTCTTTATATAAGATAACAATCTCATCGTGTTGTCCTTTTTATATTTAATTTCATTCTATATATTCCTCCTAAAGCTGTTTAAAATTCTATATATATTTTTGGATGATTATTTTCTAAGGATCCAAACCCAAATTGCTTACTCATATGAGTAATCCTTGGCCACAGGTGACTTTGCTAGCATAAGTAAAGCTAGGTGAATAGCAGCTTTCATGATGGAGCCCTAAGTGATTAAAAATCTTCATGTCACTAAAAATATTAGAAAGCAGTTATTTACTGTTAACTGTTTGCAGTGTTATTGTTTAGTGCTTTAACGATTGCTATAGTTAAATGCTGCACTGTATTTATCACCAAGGACATGGGGAAAAAGAGAGAGAATATGGTGCTGAGACTTACTGCATTAAGAGATCGTTTTAACAGATTGTTTAGTTTTGGTAATATAATTTGACATCTAAACATAAGCTGAGAGGGATCTCCCACAAAACCTTTGATAATATGATTCATTGTCAAATGTTTGTTTTGCCTATCTGGTACTCATTAATTAATTCTTTTTAATATAGCTTGGATTTACTGATTTGGAAAAAGAGAATTATTCTTATTGATGTTGCTAAAAGATCCAGGTGGCTTGAATTTCACCAACTAGATGGTATAATCTAGCACATTTGTGTAGACCTAATCAAATCTCTACTAACAGATGTGAAGAGCCCAGCATGGGAGCAAATGTTTGTGTCTATATGATAATTAAATTACCTCAATAAAGAGAATAAACGAACAATGATGACCATAGTTTTTCTAAACCTAGGTTATCTTCCCTATGTAAAGCCTCCATTAACCCCTTTAGCAGTCAGGCAAAATTTGAAGTTTTGAGTTTAAAAATGAATAGCGCGTTTGAGGCAGCACCTGTACGCAAATCTAACGTTCAAGTAATAGGATGAGACATTCTGCACACGCCACTAAGGTTCGGAGATAATTTAATCTTATGGCCATTAATATTAGAACTTCTGCATTAAATGTGTATTCTCTGTTATGTACTTTTATTTTAAGACAACAGCAAAAGGCTAGAGTAGTGCACGGTTTAATTCCTTTGCTAAGGTTCTGGCTTGGGAAATGATTTTGATGAATGGATCATATCCCTCTGAGACCTTTGGCTAGATTTGTAAAGGTATTTTTGCACCTCAAGCCTCAGCTATATGCCAAGTGGGATTTGAACTCAGCAAGAGTTATGTGACCAGACACCTTTGAAAATCCAACGAGGTGCTCCCTTGAAACACAAGGCATCTAAGTGTGTTTCATAGTTTGGCCCCTTAAATCTAGTTTGCCAAACAGGCAAGCCAGATATATTTATTTTAGGGTTTGCAATGCTCAGTAAAAATCTGCACTGTAATGCAGCATTAATGGCTGTTTTCTCCATACTTCACCTTGGGCCCGACTTAAAAACACATTGTAGAAGGTATCTACTTCCGTTTTAAATGTATTTTAGTATTAAAAGGCAGCCATGTGGAAGTGAATGCCTGAACAAGAAGATAGGCCTCAGTAGTGGTATTAGTTAGTTATCATTAAGCAGGCCGAGCTGCAGCTGGAGCTGAAATCACATTTGACCATGTTTTTGCTACAAACATAGGAACAATTCTTTCTCTGTTCACATTACTCCATGCTCTGACCTTGCTGGAGGCTAAGTAATGTCACCAGCTGCATGTGTAACATGGTCACTGGTGATGAAAAGCGAACCAGCGTAGCTCGCCTAGGGAAGCAACCCCTTTTAACATATCTAACATTCCTGCAGGTGTGGCTGCTGTATTTGTGTGCTTTGCTGTGTTTGTTTATTTGTCCGACTAATCAACTCAAGTTGATGCGCTCGGTTTAGACACAGCCTTCTTATTGAACCTTCCTAAAACATTTGCCGTTGGGGTAGAGATTATTTCCAGTCTCAAGATGCGAAAAACACAAAGGGTAGAAACAAAAGCAATGAGAGCACTTCTAAAAATTAAACAACTACCTTGGTTTTCAGACAACTGAGCCATGAAACAACCACTAATAAGGAATTCCCAGAAGGTTTTTTTCCCCTCGAGGGTCTTCTGGAGGGCTGACGGCCAGCAGAGCGCAGGGAGACACAACCTTGAAAACAATTCTTTGACACAAAGTTCCTTAGCCAGTCGGCTTGGGCGATGTTGTGCTGAAGGACAAGTGTAACCTTTCTGCCGTCATTTAAAAGGAGCATTTCCACTGAGCTTTCCTCACTGGGATAGAGCAAAAGAATACGAGGGAGCGGGCTGATAAATTGCACACAGCAATGCCCACCTCCCCCCCACCACCCCCAATCAAGAACAAGTTTTCCAACTATTTAGTTGGTCTAATAAAAGATATCACATTTACCCAAAGAACCCTGTCCCCCCAATCAAGAGGCTTTTCTCTGAAGACTTGACAAGAAGGCCAACAAGTTTCTGATGGCCTGTGGAGGCAGCCGTCAATCCTCTAGATCAGGGGCGGGCAATTATTTCGGGTGGAGGGCCGCTGACTGAGTTTTGGCAAGCCATCGAGGGCTGCATGACAGGCAACCAGGGGCAGATAAATATTAATTTTCTAAATTTTTTAGGGGCCTCGCGGGCCGGATAGAATGGCCTGGTGGGCCGCATCCGGCCTGCAGGCCACATTTTGCCCACCCCTGCTCTAGATCATGGTATATATGTAAGAGGTGCCTGATGAATCCACTTGTACAGAGTCCTGGGACTATCACACCGACACCTTTGCCGTGCACACCTAGGCAAGAGTATCAAGGAGTGGAGGCTGCCCAAGAACTATCCCTGCTTTAAATCATTAAGACAGAATCCAAAGGTCAGACTGAGCCCAGACATTTAGTTCCCCTCTGGCTGTAGCTGCTGCTCCATGCTAGTAACAGTGGCAGGGATCTCCCCTCCAAAAGGGAGAGAAGTGATTTCCCAATAGTAAACCAAGTAAAAAAAGTCCATTGGGGGCTCTTAATGTCATGTTATTGCTTCACTGATAGCCTGCCTATCCCACTGTCTCTACAGCTCAGTCTCAGGTACACTTAGTGGTGTACACTCAGAGCCACAGTAGGGTATCTGCATTACAACAATTTTGAGGCACAGCATGCATGGGCAGGCATGTCATTCCCCACTGTGGTATTCCTCAGAGCAATCTTCTGATAGCATAGATGTGCCTTTAGTCAATATACACTCGCACAACGACTTTTTCTCAAGACAGCATGTTGCAGTCGTCAACCCGGAGCACTATTTTTCAATGCCCCTTCTAGAGTTGTTTTTATGGTGTATATTAAAAGGTCTTTCCAGTATATGGGCACATTTCAAAATGTTCATGTCATGTCTGTGTGCACCCACATTCATGTCCTCCGAGTATCTGTGGTACAAAATGAGAGCTGTGAACTGGTGTAAAGACATTATTTAAAACACTACTTGATCTAGAGCAGGGGTTAAACTCACCCCACCTCCGGGCTCCAATCCAGGCTGCAGGGCTCTTTGTGGCCATATCCAGGTTTGGCAGCAGCAGGACGAGTGCTGTGTCAGCATAGCCATTGCTCACCCAGTGAAGGCCATCCCCAATGGGGCCCTGTAGCTCCAAATTCTGCAGCAGCCTTCATCTCCCATTTACCCCACTCCCAAATTCCTAGGCCCACCAAAGGCCCCTCGGGCCATAAGTGTGACACCCCTGATCTTGAGTATTGTAGATTTACTCCAGGTTTGTTTTGTATTTTCCCATTCAGCCTTTTTACAAAAATTTCCACAGGCCCTGCACAGTAGGTAGCTCAGTCTAATTGCCTTATGGCATTCATGCTTCCTTTTTTATTCATTTCCCTCAACCCAGCCCTCTCCCCACAGCACTATATTAATGTTCATCCTTCACCTCTGCCTGTTTGCATACCCCTATGTTCAACTTGCTCTACCTATTTCATGTAAAGGGAGAAAATAACTTTGAATCCACTCCTGCACCTACTGAGTCACTGGGAGTTTTTCCATCAACTTCAATAGCCTATTGTTACTTAAAGGTTAAGACACTTATAGGTTTCAACATGATAACTAGGTGCTCTAAATTACTACTTCAGCAGCACAAGAAACTACTAACAAACAAAAACAGACATTCGTAGTCTACATCAAGAGCGCTCGACCCCCAGTTCACAGACCAGATATGGCCTGTGGAGCCGTGTCATCCAGCCCACCAGTCTTCCCATGGATCTGAAAATTCAGCAGTAGGGTAGTGGTGGCAGCATTATTTGCAGCTCCTTGCTGCCAAATTTCTGGACCCATGAGGGAGGCCACTAAACAGGTTGCATGCATAGGAGAATCTGTCCGTCTGTCTCACTAGTCTCTTTTTTGCAAAAAATTCAAAAGCTCTTTACTCTGATCCAGAGCCTCAGCATTTTTAGTGAAGTGGCACTGTTCACCCTAATAAGGATGAGAGCCATTCCCTGCTGTGGTCATCTGTACCGGATTTGGGTAGAAGCCAAAACTTGCAGGACTCTCCATAGAGTCAGGATACCTACCAGATTTCATCTTCCAAATCTGGTTCATAAGGTGTCTGTGATAAACCTAGCTATCCTAAACCACAATATGGGGGGTTTTGGTCCCTTTTTGGGAACACTATTTTAGACCGAAAGATTTCTGGGGCAAGGTTTTCCCTATCCCTTCCTATTCACACTTCCTGCATCACAACCCAGCTGACCAACCCTGACCGTAAGACTCCTTCATGCAAAGTCATGTCACTAGACTCAGACCTGAGCAAGAAGTGGTGTGTAAGCCCAGGGAAGTGCAATGATTCAACATACCTTTTCTAAAACAATTATCTCCCCACTTTATTTCCTTTAAGTAGAACTGCTATTTTTATTTCTACCACCCCTGCTTCTTTATGGTTTCACTTGTTTTTTGTTGCCTTAAAGTTCAAGAAAGAGGGGGTTAACATTTGTGAGAGGAAAAACAGCTTCATGTTTCTCCTTGACTTTGCTGAAGTATTCGCCTTTCCTGACCTGCTTGTGGCTTCCTCACCCTACAGTTTCTCGTTGTGCAATGTGCTCTAGACCACAGCCTGCTGTTCTCAGAAACATTTCTCCTAAGTTACACAAGCGTGATTTTATTTAAAGTGGAAACAGTCTCAGGGGTTTGTAAATATGCCTTGGTTGAAAAGGAGTTAAAAATACAGTCAAAGAGATTTGCTTTCCTCATTTCTTCCTGTGGATCATGACCTTTCAACTTCCTCTATTTAGTTTCAGTAAATTGTCATAGAATGGCACAACACCTGCTTTGGGTACTTGAGAAATTGACTTTTCCTGCAAATTACCCTGATCAGTGACCTTGTCTGGCTACCAAAGGGGTTTGTGGCCTCCATGTAGCTTTATGTGTGGCCATGTGCCATCTTCTGATGGCTCTTTAGCCCTTTGAAGTTCAGTTATCTCCTTAATGCATAGCTATTCTTTTAAAATGCCACAATGCACAAGTCACCTAGAAAACCAAAATATTAGAGCAATACAAAACTTATTCAAACTCACCAGGCACATAAAGCAATATCATCCGAAAACTTCCAATAGTCATATCTTGGGAAAACACGTCATATTTTCTTTACTACTTTAGGTGTTAAATTGTTTCATTGAAACACCGGATGATGTCATTGCACAAACCTGATGTTCACTAGAAAGGATGTAATACAGCTGACCTTTCATGGGTACGAGTCCCATTTTTTTAAAAGGCACTTCTGTTTGAGGAAACAGCAAAGATCTGCTCCTCCACATACCACACAAGTGTCAGGGTCATGGGTCACTTCTGGAAGCTCAAAAGGTAAAATTATATTTTTATCCTGTAGCTTTGATTTCACAGTGCAATGCAGGTTTTTTTATTAATTGCTCTGCCCATGTAACAGGTGTTAGTCCTCAAGTGTGGTCCCGAGGGCAAGCAGCCCGAGGATAGTGTAATTCACAGCAGCCTTGAGCAAATTGGTCCAGGAGAAAGTTCTGGAGCTACTTCAAGGCTAGATGACATGAGAACCTACATCCTTGTCAAATATCAAAGAAAAACAGTTAAAACGCAAACTTATATTAAGCATTGTACTTAATTCTGACAAGCTTTTAGGATCGAATTGCAGACTTTAGTCAACAAAGGGGAATTAGTTTAGAAGCTACAATGTGTGTGTGTGGTGGTGGGGGGAAATCTCATTTAGAATTATATGCGTGGCCTTCATCTTATTTTTCACATCTGTTCTGCTTAATTTAGCTAAGCAGTTTGAGTCAGAACTTGTGGCTGAGAATCAGAATCCTATTTTACCTGAGACTCTCAAATGATATTCTAGATCTTAAAAGGAAATTAAAAAATGCCTGAAAGATTACATTATCTAATACATTTTCCCCACCCTCGTCTCTGTTTTTGCAACTGGTGAAGATTTACTGCTTCATTGTGATTTTAGAAAACGGTTAATACAGAGAGATGCAAATTCAATTTGAATATGTGGGATTTTTTTTTCATCTTGATAACATAAATATAGGGCTTGATCCAACAGCTCTCAGTGAATGGAAGGTCATGATTGTACTATTTTGAGTGGCCTCCCATCATTAAAGGAATTTTATCCTCATAAAATGGGAGAGTACTATCCCCATTTTATAGATGAGGAACTGAGGCACAAAATAACTTAGGTTGTCCATGGTCACGCATGAAGTCTGTGGTTAAACCAGAACTGAACCCCAGCTTTGTTCATGTGAACATCTGTCCCATACAGCTTACATCTTGTGACCTAATGCACTGCATTATCTGCAACATCTGGTGCCCAGAGAAGTCTGAGCCCTTGGTGAAGAATTTATACCATATATTATCTCCATAATGAATTTCCCATCTTTCATTTCACTGAATGTCCACATCTACCTCTAAATTTCAGATGATGATAACCACTCCCCTATCATCTCTACCACCTTTCAGTCTTTTATGATGCAGCTGGCCAGGGCAAGGACCATCTCTCACTCCATGCCCAACAGCCCATCTGGGTTAGAGATTCTGTACACTACAAACAACAAGGATAAAAATTTGGATCCATATCTTTGGGAGCTGACTTATTTCTAGGATGTCTTGCCTTCAGAGGACCCAACAAGGTAGCCTCATTCCCTTTAACCCTATGCTACATCTCTACTTCTGTCACACTACCCATGTTGGCCCTTAAATACTCCAAGCCCTGAGAAAGATCACTGATCATTCCATCCTGGGGGAATCCTCATTTCACATGAACAGGGACCTACTCAAATCATGATTTTGTGGAAATTGCAAAACCAGGTAATCACCCCAAAATCCATGGGAAATAAACCCCAATTTAGTGAAAACAAAATGCTGGCTCCCCAATGGCAGCCAGCAGTTGTCCCAGCTGCTCAGCCCACCAGGAGGGAGTGGGAGGCTGCCAGCCCAAAGATAAGCAGGTAAGATGGCTGCCACACCCACTCCTTGCCAGTGATTGGCTGAGAAGGCTGCCTTTCATGCAGCCCTGTCTCTCTCCACCAATCAGCAGTGAGTAAAAGGGTTGTGTGACAGGTAGCCCTCTCAGCCAATCAGCAGTGAAGAGTGGGGTCATATAATGGGCAGCCCTCTCCACCAATCAGTGGTGGGAGGCAGGGCAACTGGGGCCACTTGGCCAATCAGAGGGGTGAGGGGGGGGCACCATGATAAGCCCATGAAAATAGTGGCCAGCTCCATGAGTACAGGATGAGCATGGTAGGAATAATCGCCTTCCTACTATTGCTGTAGAATTGGTGTATGACTAATTAAAAAAATTAGACATATACAAGTCAACGGGACTGGATGATCTTCATCCAAGAGTGCTGAAGGAGCTGGCCGAAGACATCGCAGAACCCCTGGCGAAACTCTTCCACAACTCATGGCACTTTGGAGATGTCCCTGAGGACTGGAAGAGGGCCAATGTTGTGCCCATCCACAAGAAGGGCAGGAGGGAGGACCCAGGTAACTATAGGCCAATCAGTTTAAGTTTCATCCTAGGGAAAATCCTAAAAAAGTTCATCAAGGAGTCAATCTGCGATAAGCTTGCAGAAGACAAGATTCTGAATGACAGCCAGCATGGTTTCATCGTGGGCAGGTCTTGCCTTACCAACCTCATTTCATTCTATGACCAGGTGACTCGCAACCTGGACACAAGAGAGCAGGTTGACATTGTATACTGTGACTTCCAAAAAACCTTTGATCTAGTTTCCCATGATGCCCTCACAAGAAAATTGGAGGATTGTGGGATTAACTCTGAGACAGTCAGGTGGGTGAGAAACTAGCTGCAGGATAGGACCCGGAGAGTCGTAGTGAATGGATATGTGTCATCCTGGCAAGAAGTGGGCAGCTGTGTCCCACAGGGGTCAGTCCTTGGTCCAGTACTTTTCAATATCTTTATTAAGGATTTGGCTGTTGGAGTGAAGAGCTCACTGGCCAAGTCCACGAACCACACCAACTTATGGGGAAGCATGATCACACTTGAAGATGGGCTACAGATACAGGCAGACATAGACAGGCTGACAAATTGGGTGGATTGGAACCTGATAAAGTTCAACGTTAAGAAATGTAAAGTGCTCCACCTTGGGACGAGCAACCTCCAACACACCTACAGGCTTGGTGGCACCGAGCCGACTAGCACCATGAATGAAAGGGACTTGGGGGTAATAATAGACCACAGTATGAATACGAGCCAGCAGTGTGATGCTGTAGCCAGTAGGGCAAATAATACTCTGGCATGCGTGAATTGATGCATCTCCAATAAAACCAAGGAGGTGATTCTTCTGCTCTACTCAGCACTGGTGAGGCCACAGCTGGAGTAATGCATCCAGATCTGGGCACTGCACTTTAACAAGGAGAGAGTCCACAGAAGAGCCACCCGTATGATCAGAGTTTTATATGGCAAGCCATATGAGGAAAGCGTGAGGGATCTGGGAATCTTCCTCTTTGAGGAAAAGAAGGCTGAGAGGGGACTTGGTAGCAGCTTACTGCTACACTAGGGGGGTATATCAAGGGCTCGATGAGCAACTGTTCACTGGGGCACCTGAGGGGAAAACTAGGAGTAATGGCCACAAACTCCTAGAAGTTTGATTCAGGCTCAACATTAGGAAAAACTTCCTGACAGTTAGTGTCCAGACTGTGAAATAAGCTCCCTCCAGAGGTGGTGCAAACGCCTACCCTGGAAATCTTCAAGAGGAGACTAGACAGTCACCTTGCTGGGTCACCTGACCCCCAGTTGTCTTTTCTGTTTGGTGCAGGGGGCCGGACCCTATGATCTTCCAAGGTCCCTTGTGGCCTTATAATCTATGAATCTACCCACCTCCTCAAGTTGGGTAGACCTCTACATATGAAAGATAAGGAATGAAGCACAGGACACTTGTGGATATTTGTGTTCTTTGACAAGTGAGTTTCAGTCAGCTTTTCAGTATTTAAAAACCATTAAACCATTAAAACTGTCCTTTTTCCCCCCCAATTCCTAGCCACATACACTTCTACAGCCAGTAAAGAAGCTGCTCTCCCTGCACACTTATGAATGAGATTCTCTTCCTATCATCTGCAAAAGAAGAGCATGGCATGTATAAGGGAGCCCAACTGCAACCTGTAAGCTCATGTAAAACTTCTAAATGGGAGGCAGTCCCGGTAAAAACACCAAACCAGCACACTGACCTCCTTCATTTCCTTCCCTAAAACTCACCTTGGATGTGGATACCTGCAGAGCATGTTGCAATGGTTGGGTCCCTGATAGATCATGACATCTTTTTATCACCATCATGTCGCTGACATTTCGTGCTCCACCACAGGTCCCACATGTTGTCTCTTGCCTTACGACCGTGAGCAGCACCAATAGTTGTGCTATGTTTGGACAGCACCCGTCACAACAGACTTCAGCCTTGAGGTGCTACTGCAGTAAAAACAACAGGCATGCTAAATACTATGCTCCTTTTGTACTCCAAAGGCCAAAATATACCAAAAGAGAGAATATCAGACCTCTGGAGCTTAGCTCCAGTGCCTTTCACACCAATGTAAATGACTTGCATTGAGTTGTCCTTGATTTATAGCAAGCGAGATTCAAATCTTTTATCCAAGAAGGCTCAGGCTACTTTTTAAACACAGTCTTAGTTATTTAGTTTGACACATTTGGCTGGTTTGGCTTGGATAAAAAAGTACCCACCCAGGTTCAGATATATATAAGCTCGAACATATACATTTTTTTCAGTGAGTGGCTCAATTTGTCACAGACTCATTTATAGAATCTAATTTTCTTATAATCAAGATCAACTTGTTGAGGAAAAAAAAAATTAGTACCCAGCACCATGTGTTACCATAAATTAGGACAATTAGAACACAAATCACATTTGGAATCTGCTAACTTTAAGATAAGTATAATTAGACCAAAAATGCTTTAAGTAGTGTTTACACATTTATTTACAAAAGACAATTATTTAAACAAAGAAACATTTCCAGTTAATTGATACAAAGATATGAGAAAAATGTAATTAATCATCATTAGGAGTATGCAGCCTTTTATTGTCTTATGGTATGCAGCTGTGGGAAGAACAGGCTGTGACACCAATCCTGGTTACTGAGATCACAGACTAGACTGCCTAGGTCTAAGAAATAGTTGGTGTACTCCTATTTTGCAGGCTTACTGGAGATTATGGACCCCATTAATATACACTGCAGCACAAAACTAGTGCTTGAGCCACAGATCCTGCTAAAAGGTAGCGCAGAATAGGACTAGCTGGGGTATGCACACTGTAGGTAGGGATTGGTGAGGACTAACTGAGCTGCGTATAACAGAAGGGGTCATCTGCATTTGGCCCTCAGTGGTATCCAGGTTGTTTTCATAATGAAAAATGTGGCTATCTGATATTTTATAAGACCATCCCAATATCCTATCACAGTTGATTGGTCCCTTTGATTTCAATGCAGCGTCTCCCAGAATATGGTGTTGCCCCTAGGGAGAATTTGAGCAACAGCCAGGAAGTAAATTATATGCATTACAGTCATGCTTGGAGTCTGTGCAACTGTAAATCAAGAGTCCATGCCCCCCAAATATACAATAAAACAATGGTTTACACTTTGTTGTATTGACAAACACCAATAAGAAAGCAATCATTGGGAACAAATTAACATGGGCTGGATTTCCCCCTAATGGTGGAGTAAATCAGAAGTAACAATGCAAACATCCATGGAAATGGAACAATGAAAAGAGAACAATGCTGTAAATCTCTAAGATGTGCAGCACTCAAAAGCCTATGACAATATTACTGCATAAAACTGCTTTTATTCTGATACAGTGTAACGTGGTCCTTCTTGAAGGTTTCTTCTTTGTTTGCAAAATAAGAATTGGTTTTCCAATATTTAAAATAAAGAAAACCTCTTTAGAATCTCTCTCTGAACAACAGAAATGGTACGAGTACCCAAGGCAGGTGCATTCATTCTTTGCCACTACCCCTCAGCTCCAAAACCGTTGCCTCACATAAATCAAGAACTATGGATAGCTATTTTTTGCCACCAACTAGATATAATAGTCCTCCTACTTCTGTTTCTGCTCTAGCCCCTCGCATTGAATTAAAAAGCTATTCATTCACCTTAATGAGGTGTGCCCCAACTGTTACTGAAGAGATACCAGAAAGAAGACCTGATGGCCTCAAAATAGTATCATTTCAGCTGCTCATGGCAGATGCTGCTGATTTGTTTTTCATGTGTTGAACATTATTCTCCGCAGCTATGTGACCAATTCCTCCACTTTCCCTCAAGAGTATTTTCCCTTTCATATGTTTTCTTCCGTATTTATCGACGAAACAAAAGGAAAGTTAACTGGGACTCGGAATTTGAGATGATTTTATGCTCAGATACTCTACAGACATTGATTTTTTTGTTTTTTCTTTCTCTTTGGGTTGCTGCGTCTTGCTGTACCAGAGTTTACATTATGCTTGCTTTCTTTATATAAAAAAAATCTAACAGAGATGCAATATATGCAGCCTTTTGGTTTCAAATGCTCCCCCAAATACCATCCTAAGGGTTCAAAGCTGCTGCCTTTGATGTTGCATGTTGGGCTATGACTTGACTGGCTATTACTGTGAGTTTTTATAGATCCTCCAGAGAGGTCTTCAAAGCTTTGTTACCAATCGTTGAAGCTGCCATTTAGTCGGATGCTAGTGCACGCTAAGAAATCCCTAAAGCATATGCATCTTCTATTGCTTCAGACTGAGTGACCTCGCTCGGCAATCAGTCTGATATCACAGGTCTCACTCTGGTGGCATCACATCCCCTGATACCACAAGCTACTCTTTCCAAGGGTGAACCGTGCTGAAGCTTTAAAATGTGTGCGCTCAGCCCCTTTCATATTAAACATTCAACCTCAAAAAAGGTATGGTCTCTCTCTGAAACGGCAGGTCTCGTTGGAGAAACAAAGCGGAGACTAATCTGACTTTACCAAGTAAAATTTGTCTGAACTCAGCTGCTGCCCTTGACTTTTCAAGGCATTCATCCAACTCCAGTTCTGACAGCATCCAGACCACAGGGTCACAGCAACAGCTGTCACATCACTTGGCTATTCCAGCATGGGGATCTCTCTAGGTTGCAGTGAGTGCTCCTGGAGGGTTTCACCGCCGGGGAAGTTGATTCTGGCAACTCTCTCCCAGGCTTCAATGTTCTTTACTGTTTGTTTAGTGGCCTTGATGTTTTCAACACGATCACCTCAATGAAATCTGGAGCAAAGTTGGGTCTTTGAAACCCTTCCTACCTATCAGGGCTCAGCAGCTCTCCTGGGATGATGGGAGCATGAGAGGAAGAAAACTCACCAGGTTGCAATTAAGCTAGCAGATAAATCTAATGACTGTTTCTTCTTACAGGTCCAGTGGCTATGCCTGTTGAAATACATATGGTAGGATCCACATGCCATCATAACACTGAAGTTTGCCATTATGGTAGAAGCAGCTATGGTACAGACAAATCCCCAAAAGACTGGGTGGAGCACACGACAACTGATGTGAGGCGAGTGCCAAGCTTACATAAAGCTTGACATTGTGATTACATGACTCAGTGTCCCAGTATACAAAGCTGCTGCTGCTCCTGACCTTGCTATGTCCATTCTGGATGATAAAAAGCAATTAATGAGTTTGGGGAAGAAAGGAGAATGGTGTAATAAGAAACTCCCCATTAACGTTACGAATCCCTCTGCAGTTGGGTATATAACCGTGCAGAATAGCCTTCTGTAAGCAGCACCAAGACTGGTATTGCCAGTGGCTCGACAATTATGCATTCATAAGATACGTTTTACTCTTGTTGAGGATTTGATAGAGAATTGTGGAAGTGGTCAAAAGGTACAGAAACTCCAAAAGACTCAAAAATTGCTCTCATCTAAAATTTTAAAATCTATTTTTCCATCTCCAGAAAAACCTCAGATTGTCTTTGGGTCGCTCTTGTGCGCACAGATTTGCTCAGAGGCATGTTGAACACATGACTGTGTGGCAGCAGAGAAAAGCGTGTCCAAAGTGGAATTCAACTGAAATATTCGAGATCTAAGAAGTGATGGTGAACAATATGATCAAATGTGTATGGCAATGTGATTCCACACTGAGGTTGGGGGTGGGGGGGTATTACCTTTGCATGCACTTACAGTTTTGCAATGTATGATCATTTTTTTCACTAAAAAAATACTTTTGAGATTCCAATATGATACTTCCTTTTTGAAATATGGCTTCACTGACTACAGATACGTACACACAGGAGATCAATACAGCATGGGAACTGTAGTCTTTTTTATGAATATTTTTATAAATAAGTTACAGTAAAGAATTTGCATCCTAGATCCTGGGTAACTTTGGCCCTGGTTTAAGGTTCCATAGGATAGGGATGCTTTTTCTTCTATAAAGAAATTCCATTTCCTTCTTCATTTCTTCCCTCATTCCCCTCCCACTTTCTGGCCTTTACCCTCATGTCTCACAACACACCAGATAGTCTTACAGTACATCTCATTTCGACAGCACGCTCTGGCATGTGTTATTCCATACACAGCATAGCACAAGGTGAGCTGTAATTCACACTTTGGATGCATCAGCACCTAAGACAACCGAGCCATTTCTGTCGAATGTTTCTCTTTAAGGAGCATGTTCAGGTTTTTTTTTTTGTCTAAGTAGCAAAACCCTCAGGCCCAACTCCTGATCTAAGAAATATGTTCCTGGCCTTTAGCAGGAATAGGCTTACTAAGGACAATCAAAAGAATAAAATGGGTTGATTCAGGCAGCAAAATTCTGTGGTGGCTTTATAAAGGAGACCTGGATACTCTAGTTAGCCAAAATGTAGGATATATAAGGATATAGAGAGGGAATCATTTTCTACTCTATACCAGAAATGTCTTTTGCATCTTTGCAAGTGCGATCTTAAATTATTAAATTCATTTAAGGAGGAAGAAGAGCTGAGATATATATTAGCGTGAAAAAAATTATGTTTTTTGTCAATAAATGTGACCTCCCCCCCCATGCCATGAATAATCCCATATTTTTAGTGGATTCTTCATTAAAGTGGGCATAGGGAGCCTTTAATAGGATTTCCTGAGCCTTCTGGATACTTCAATGGGTTCAACTGCTTCTCTTTTGAGTTATTAGAGGTAAACATGGCTGTTGAGGGAACACATGCTTTTCGCACATAAGCAGTAAAAAACGGGGGGTCAAACTCACCCAACGGAAGAACGCAGCAGAGCGCAATATAAACACTGCTTAAAAGCTATTAATGTAGCATTCCCACCAAGCTCATCTGATTTGCTCCTTCTTTTCTCAAGCACCTGAACTGAAGACTTCACTCCTTTCGCTTTCTCTAATTCCTTCAGTCTTGAGAAGCACGTTTCTGAGCCTCGGGTTCGGCTCTGCCAAAGCCTGTTACTGGGCGCACCCCTTGTGGGTCCTGGTTCATCGATAGCTCCCACACTCTTCAGACACCATTTGAAAAAAATTACAACCCGCTCTTAGTCATTTCTCTTTAATTGCTTTTACATTATGTCCTCCTGCCTTGGAACAAAATTAATTACAGAAAATAACGTTTCAGAGAATGCTGTAACATCTCCATTCTAAAAATATAAGGCAAGACACGACATGATCTAAGGACCCTTTCGAACCTGGTAATAAAGGACCTTCGCTAAGTGATAACATTGGAGAGAAAGGAAAGGTAATATTGGGATTGAAAACAGAGGGATACTGAATTTACAATCCCATTTTGACAGTCTTCTGCATTGACACAGGTCACAAAATTCTGATGATTTTAACTAAATTGAGTAATATTTGTCTGTGGCATGCTTATGCTATCGATATAGCTCCTAGAGATTGTTTCACATACGGGTTGAAAGAAAGCATTTTGTCACTTCTCAAGGATGAGGGGAATGCTCCAGCAAAAATAAGTAAATGAATGACACCATATGTATTTATGGGCACAAAACTTCTTGTCTCTTCACCAGTAAAACTCCGGATGTCTACCAGACGAAGGGAAAGGAGGGCTCTGTAAGACCCGACTGAAAAATGTTGGTTGCTTTGCATGGGAGATTTTGAAGAGAGAGGTTTTTCTTCATAAATCTGCATCTGTGGGGATTTTTTGTCTGTGTCAAAAACCAGGCAGAAAAACTCCAACCTCCTTTTTTGCTTCCTTGTGTTACTTTGTTCTATACACATAGCCGAACAAAGAACGTGTTTGAAAAAAAACAGTTCTTTAAAAATGTTGATGTCCAGAGTGAACGTAGTCACCAAAAATGGGTTCTCTCTTTCCCCCTCTCTCTCAATAAAAAACTGAACATTTTCACCTGATAGAAACATCATTTTGAGCAAAAAGTCATTTTTCATTGAAAAATTACGTTTTGATGAATACCTAAGTTTTGATGAATCGACAAACCTATTTATCCTGAGACCCCCCTCCCCAAAAAATTACCTCCTGGCATCTTGGGAAATATCAGAAAGCCTAAAGGTTTGCTGTATGTGAAATGTGAAGCCGGGCAGCACTTGCATCTTTTCACATTTGAGTCTAAAGCTGAAACTCTTCAAAATTCATTTAAACCTTGGAGAAGGTTTAAGGGCTTCTAAGCCTGCCTTATGCCTCTAAGCCTTACCCAAGAGGCCAAATGGGTACCCTTCTACCGCACATGCACACACTCACACTCACACCTCCGTCCCCACCCGTCACCTCCAGCAAAGTCTTACCCAACTGGCGAAGTTGGGGAGCAACTTGTGAGCTCCTTGAACTCTTCTGAAAGGATGTACAGCACTTTAATAGTTAAAACAAACAGAAACAGAACTTGAGCGCTGACCTCACTGCCTAAGGAGAGAGAGCGCTTCACCTGCTCCTTTTATCAGTGATCCAAGAGCATCTTCAAAGGAGCAAGCAGCACTCCCAGCTCCATCCCCATTCCACAGCAGCAGGGTCCCAACATGCTCAACTGGGACCTGCTAAAGCATAGACGTCTGACCCTTACCCCAGTCTATGGCTAAAATACGCCCCAGGGTATGCTGCCTTAATAAGGATTTTCCTATTCATTCTCGAGGAGTAAGGGGGGGAACCTACCACCGTGTATCTCAGCAGCTCAGGCGGAGAGAGGAGATGGAAGGAACAGGTTATTAGGCCCCCCTATATACAACATCTAAGTATACCCTGAAGCCAAGGCAGGAGCATTCCCTATTGAACATTTTGAAGTGATTTGATGGATGGTACTGTCATGCCGAAAATACTCATATTATGCGTCTTGCATCATTTTTCATCATTTCCCACAACCCAGTCCCATTCATCCTACTGTCAGAGCATATTCTCCAACATTCATCCTGCTTTTTCATCACAGTACTCCTAGCTCTGCCCCACGTGTGGTGGAAAGACTTAAACTGTGAAATCCATTTGCAAAGACTTCACCAAGTCCAGCTCTCGTCCCTGGGTCTCTGAAACCTGCAGTCTAGTATATGCACTTTTTAAAAGAGTTCCTACTGCCCCACTTTAAATAATTCCTCTTGTGTCAGAGATTTGGCAGCCGTTAGTAAATATTCAGCATGTTTCCCCAGGCATACAAACTATATATATATATATATATATTGCTTTTAATATTGTATTATAAGAGAGTATGATATTTAGCACATGAATCCACATCAGTTCAGACAGGGATGCTTTAATGATCAATAATTATTATTTCTATTACAAGAGCAACTATAAGCCCCGAGATCTGGGGCCCCACTGTGCTAAGCACACAGAGCTTCAATCTGCTTTGGAGCACTCATAATGTAATTAGACGGGACAGAAAACTGGAGCAGCAGAAAACTGATGAGAAACTGAGACACAGAAAGATTGAGTGACTTGCCCAGATTGCAGAGGACACTTGCATGAGATCAGGGGTTGAACTATGTCCCGTTCTAGCGCTTTAGGCACAAGCCCAACTTTCTTCCCCGTATGGTACTTTCAGCATGTAACGTTCTCCATAAACCCCGTATTATTCACCCGTCTGAAGCGTTAGCCTCACACTGGGCATTACAATGTGAAGCACATGCTCTTTTATATATTGAACTGACATTATGCACTAAAAGTGAGGACGCCAGATTTATCGCTGCTGCAATTACATTTTCCCCTTCACCAGCTAGGGGCTTTTATGTGCAGCTCCTACCGTATTTATAAGGGTTATTTATGATTGCTTGATTCTTTCCTGTCAGAGCTATTAAACCAAGCCCATGACTAAAGCTTAAATACACACAGCATGAGCCATGCAAAGAAAAGCAAAGGTGCCCCTATCCCTGTCTGCTGTGCCAGAACTTATACGCTGTTACAGGAGACATAGGGCTGCTCTAATTTACACACGCCAGGATGGTACAAGTTTCAGGGGGCTGAAAATCCAGCAAGGGTCAGCGAGGCACGAGGTCACCCCAGCCGTGCAGCGGCTTTTGTCATCATGTTAAGAATTGGGGCAGAGAAGTAACGTAAGAATTTACAGGCCACATTTCTACTGCCTAGGATTGCCCTTTCTGGGCCAGTTATCCAGATTTCAGGTCAAATTACGTTCAGATGGAGCATTTGCCCAAGCTTTCCAGAGAAAAAAGTAATACTGACTTGAGTGGGCTTGTGAAATGGGATAAAGAACATGCCTTTAAAAGAGATAAAATTGAACACCTCATTCTGTAATATTCACTAAAAATGTGTTCCAAGTTGAAAACAAAACATCAACATTCCTGCCCTCTGGTCTGCGCCTTTGCAACAGATCATTAAAAAACTGTTTTTCCAGACCAGCTTCAAAATTGCAACATATTTGTGTACGTCACGACATATTTCTGCTATTTCCTCCCCATGACAAACATTTAATTGAGCCAAAACTTTGTTTGGACCAACATGCAAATTTGTAAAGATAAGATCATTATTGCCCTAGAGCGAGGTTAGTTTCTGAAATCCAGCAGAAACACCTGCTTTGTGTATGGCCATGCTGGACTGCAGGTATTTCTCAGGCAAGTAACCAACTTCAAAACTTGTCCTGCAGTTTGCTTATTTGAGACTGCTAGGTAGATACAGATTGTGAAGTCTCTGCATGACATGTAGCTGGGTTTTTTTAATATTGCCTTGTGAAATGTTGCTCATTATCATTTTTAATGTGACAGAGAAGACAGCTTTCCGTTAAAGTTGCCTCTTAGTCTGATTAATAACCTATTTTTTATTTTGCATTTTTGTGTTTTATGCTGCCTGCAAGGCGAATATTATCAGTGTTTTTCTACAAGAAGTAACACAATTCATGGAACACATTTTATGCCCTGAGATCAGAGAAATAAGTTTAGATTTATTATACCCAGGGACTGATTCTTTTTATGAATTGTATAAAGAGGGCATGTTTAATTACGTTTTGTTTATATCAGCGCTTTGTCTGGAAAATAACACGAATTACCATATTTTTCCTGCCATTGACAGTTATTTCTAATGGATTGATGCAATTTCTTAAGCGCAGAATGGATTAAATCACAATTTCTTGCAAATAAGTTGGCAATGGAAAGATTCAACTAACTACTCAATTAAAGCTAGTGAGATCAGAGTTAGACAGCTTAAGGCAGAGTCCTGTCCATCTTTTTCAATATTCGCCAAAAAGTCAAAGCACTTATTTAAAACCAGCACTCTTATGCACACAGGGCCCAATTCGGAGAGCTGCAGTTTCCCATCTCAATATCAGCCCCCTTATTAAATGTCCCAAACATATTCTATGAACTTGATAAAACCTAGTTTCAATGGCAGGGCTTGAATCTGGAGATATTAAAGTTAGTGGCAAAATCTGCATTCATTTCACTTGGACCCTTAAGTGCCTGCATATGCTCCACTGCATTTGTCTTGCCACCAGACCTCAGTAGTCGCTGTGTAGACTTTATTCCAACAGTGGGTGGCCAGTTTAGGGCTGGAGTGAGTAAGGACAGCAGGACTCGGCTTTTTGTGTTAGATTAGACGAATGGCCAGTTCTGAAAGTGTCCCGCATGCTACCCGCCAGGCTAAAAGCAGGCTCATGAGTTTCTCTTCTTCACCTGAGCGCTTCCACTGCTGTCCCTAGGGCAACTCAGCTGATCAAGAGCAACAACCATTGAACCCCGTCTATGCCCCTATCCCATCAGGTAGGCTTATTTTAGTTTGTGGGCAAAACAAAAGTTTTGTTCACCTGCACATTGTGCTTGTAATACTGTCAAACTGAATAACAAGTCTGGGAAAGTTTGGTTAGAATCAAGGAGAAATGCTCAGGGTTGTTTTGACCTGGAAAGCCTTTTTTTTTTTTTTTTTAAAGTGAAGCCAGCAGAAGTGGATGTCAAATACCATCTAGTGGCTGTGAGGGAGAGTGCAGGCATTCAGGCAGGAAGCAGCAAGGGGAGTCCAGTCCACCTTGTTCAGTCCAGTACTGCACCAAATGCCAGGCCCAGTAGGTGACCACTGCAGGGGGACCAGGGTGGCACGAATTTGCGCCACAGGCTAGCCGTTATTCCACTCCGAATCTCCCACTGCTGTCCTCAGGCAGTAGCAACCACTTACAGCTCTAGATGAGAGAATACCAGTGGGACTGATGCAGTCATGGATGCAGCATGCATCCAAATCCCCACTTGTGGGTGCACACAGGGACCCTCCAAGGCAGGCTCCACGGGCAATCTTCTCAACCTCCTACAGCAGTTGCTCTGGTTATGCCATAGCCAGATGAGCTAGGATTCACCCTGCTGTTAAGCAGCAGTTTCTTGGAGATCAGTAACATGCACTTATACATATGCATCTTCTGCCACCTGAACTGAGCAGCACTGGCAGTGAAAGCATACAGCATTTCAACTGTAATGCAATCCCTCCAGGCTGAGGAGTGCTTAATAAGTTTGTAGCCCTGATAATTAAATACAGCGGCAAGGGGAAGATTTATGTAAAAAGGAGCCTGGGTGTCTGTACCAACTGTGGCAATAATAGTGCGGAGAGGAACATAATTTTTCTTCCAAACAACCTTCCAGAAAATTAACTGAATCCTACAGGAATGGAGAAAGTATAGAGTCAAACTATACAGCCTGTACTTGGGCAAAACTCCCACTGAAATGCAAGAGAGCCTTGCTTTGATAAACACTGGGGGCCTGATCCTGTGAGGTGATAAGTGCCCTCAACTCTCAGAGGAAATGGCTTCACATGTACTAGGCATAGAACTGGGTTTGACAAAGGGATATATTGTGTAACTGGTCTGGAAGGACCTCTCAGCTGACAGGAGTGTTTAAAACCTGATGATGATAGAGCACAAAGGGTCTGATGTAAATCAAGAGTAACTCCAACCAAGTCATTGCAGTGGCATCTGTGTGCATTGAAATAAAATCACTACTCACTAAAAACAGAGGCTTCACATTCTGGCTAGTACTGTGCATGTAAATGAATGTTTTAAGGGCCAGACCTGCAGCCCTTCTGCATCCAAAACTTCCACGTGAAGCCAAGGGCTTTGTTTGCACAAAGAAGGCTGGATTGGATAGCTGGAGTCAAGATGATCTCAGAGAACATGGGAAATATGGAAAGACTAGAGAAGACTGAAACCGCAAGGATGGAGAAGGGGATGGGGCAAGGGTGGTAGCAGAATAGGAAAGAGTCTTCACTTCTGCATGCTGCTGAACTGCGCTTTGTGCCAACTGCACACAGGCCAGAGAAATGGATGCAGAGGGCACGGACTTCTGTGGAGGTGCATGAGCAAGGCCACTGAGTCTAAGATTACAGCAGACTAGTGGTCACAAAGCTCCTTACGGTGAGAGGCAGGGATTGGGACCACACTCTAGCCTAGCACTGGAACTGGACGAGGAACTGCAGAGAGGCTTCTGGGTTGCCTTGCCCTCTCTCTACAGAGTGTAGTTTGCTTCCCTTAAGTCTTACACCGTTCCAACCCCAGAAACTCTTTGTACCTAGACTTACTCAGAAGGAAAAGGAAATTCAGTCATCATGTCCAAATAGAGACCTGGGCACCTTACTCATTTACCCTGTGCTTATGTACATCAGTTAGCTCTTTGCAGTAGTACTAGAGACCTCAAGCAAGACCAGGGCTACAGTGTATAAGCTATTTTTCTTCCAGAGGAGTACAAGATCCAATGCTTATGCTACAACGATTAATGTTGCACATTCCCAAAGCAACTTTGCATCCCTCATTATTTCTTCACCCACTTAGCTGCTGCTTCCTGAAATGCTTAGTCTAGCAAGGAAATAAAGTGACCAGTCAAAACAGACGCACAGACTAAACCATTTATTTCCCTGCAACCGTCCAACATTACCCATACAAATAGGTTGTGCAACTATCATAACTGTCCCCATGGACAGATCCCCTGAACCAAGGGAGACTGTACAAAGCCAGTTCTAGTGTAATCCTTACTAAAGTCTAAAGAAGGTGAATGGTGATGTTAGATGTTACACTTAGACCATACTAAGGGCACTTAAAACATGAACATCCACACATTAAAACTCATTAACTCATGCTAAATGCCCTCTGAGTGCCTCAAAGTTATGTCACTTCGGGCAAGGATGAATTCTGGGCCATACTACTTGGCTTATGTTAGGGTAACTTCGGTCTACACCACAGGAATAAAACAAGCAGTTTACAGTCCTCCAGCATCCCAGGATACTCCCAGCCCCTCCACCCCCACTCCCTATCCCCAGAGCAGGGAGAGAGACCAGGTATGGCTCCCAGCCGTGCCCCTGCTCACCAACCCTCTACTGCAAAGTCAGAGCTGTGCAGGCAAGAAACAGTACTAACATTTAACATGCGACTGCTCACAGCGCGTTCTGACTTTAACACTGGTTAACATGGCACAGATTGAGTATGGTCTAAGTGCAACATGTAACTTCACTCTAAGGTCGGCCACTGCTTTCTAGCCAAAGTAAAGAATTCAGTCCTCCACCTGCATCAAACTACTCTTGTGTCCAAAACATATTGCATCCTTAACAGGGATATTTATTCATGTGAACAGAAGATATGTGGAACAATAGAAGAGGCCCTATTATACAACAGTATAACTGAGGAAGGGTGACCAAGGTGGCATCTCCGGGGACCACCTTTGGGGCTAGGGTACAAAAACAGTTGCCACCACAGCTGAGGGATGACAATACTGCTCGGGGCACAGAGCTACCCTGTTACATGTACTGTAACATCAATGGCTCTCAACAATGCTTGGGAGCATTACAATGGGAAGTTAACTATGAAACTTCATCTTAATTAGGGAATTTACAATTTTAGATTGAAGCTCAGGATTCAAATGACATTTTTTTACCTTTGCATTCATTTTCTAAGTTTCTGTGTCAAAACACTATTTTTTCC
>NW_005841958.1:2119684-2152745 GCF_000455745.1 Alligator sinensis | reverse complement strand
GAAAGAAACACATGATTTAAGCAAGCGGCATGAAAGCCCAGAGAGCAAACATTCCTCTGAGATGTGTTTAAAGCGATCGCTGTGTTTTAGTTTTAAAAAGCCACTTCTGTAGACCCAATGTGTATGAGTCACTGATCTCAGGGGTTGAGTGCAGAAGGAATGCAGGGCCAGGCTCAGTGCTTGCAAAAACTAGAATCACTAAAGGAGTCACTATTCTTTGTAGGAGCCTGGATATTACCACGATAAGGGCACAAGTAGAAAAAAACTACAGAGGAAAAATGACATTTGCTCACTGCAGAATCTCCAGCCAGTAGGAGGTTTGCACTGAGAAAGACAGTAGGATGCAACTAGTAGGCCTTGATCCTGCCATCTCAAGCCAACTTGATAATTACTGCATAACTAGTAAAAGGAGTGAGAGGTCACAAATGCCAAGCCCCCTACTACTGATTTGGCTAGTCCCACCTCCAGTAAAAGTCCTTTAATAGAAAGACAGAGCATTGCACCTGCTGACAGCTGGGGACAGAAGCCAAAGCCTTAGAGGACATGCATGAAGATCCCAAGTTGTTGTAGACTATATTGCACTGCATTTCTCTTACATGGAGGGAACACGCACACAGCTTCCTTTTTTTTTTTTAATCATCTTTATTGAAATAAAAAGCAAGGGGGAAAAAAATCCCCTCCAAACCAAAAGGGTTATGGAAAAAGATTTCATTTACTTTAATGCCATGCACTACTTTGGTTTGGAATCTCTAAAAGGCACATTAAATGGTATCTCACAGGCTGCAAATCAAGTGCTAATTAAAACTGCATTAACCCTAATGGATTGGAAAGAGGGAATCTAATTTAGAAAACTTGTGTTTGCTCAAAGCAGGCTGGAATAACAAAGTATGCCACAGTTCTGCTCACATGCACTCACCTAAACACATGCTTTACTAGATCAACTTGACAGGAAAAGTTTAAAGGGGATGATACTTCTTTCATACTGTTCCTGATAGACTAGATTCAGTAGCTTTAAGATGCATGTGCTCACACTCCAATACAAGTCTGAAATGTGCTGGTGCTAATCAGTGTCACAGGTGCTCGTAATAGTCCACCTAATTACTTCATTATTTTTTGCCACTCCACAGCCCAGTTTGTATTTACTGTACAATATATAGTTCTTACCACCACTTACGGGGAAGATTTCAACCATTCCGTAAATTCTCTCTTGGTTAGGACAAGTATTGTCTTGTTTTCCTTGATTTCCCAGGTGGGCGAGAGGAAAGCATCAATGCAGAATCTAATTAATGACAATAGGTCCTAGAAGCAGGAGTGATAAATGATCCCTTGTTTTTGAAAAACAAACAGATTTCTTTTCCGTGTCATTGTTTCTTTTTAGACCCTAATACACAGCCCCAAGATGGGAAAACACCTCCGTGCTTCTCCAGTACTGCACCCACACTAAATACAGCAGAACCTGGGTTCGCATTGTTGTGGGGGAAGCGGAGCTATAAGTAGCCCCCTGAGGCTTGTTGTCCTAATGAATACCAGACCACAAATTAATGAAGTAGGTTTTGGAAAAACATTGTGATTTTTAGCCACTCAAGCATCGGTAAATCTGCTAGAAGTCAAGACAGCTGTTTGTCGCTTGTTAAAATGTTGATTGTTTACAAATTAGATTTTTTTCCTCTGAAAAAACAGCACCTACCAGCCTGGGATTGTCACTCATCACAAAGAAAGGGTGCTTCCTTTGCTGCAGGAGACAGGCGAGCGATCGGGAATCTATTGCGAGTAAGCTCAGGTTTGTTTTTCTCCTTTCATCAGAAGCATTCATTTCTTCCCCCCAAACTTCCCTGCTTAGGTTTTTGTCCACCTTGTCTTGCATTTTTATTTACAGTCAAAATCCATTCACTTGTAAGGCATACCAAATCAGAATTGGGGGGTGGCATAGGACAGGATTAAGAAGGGAAACTACAAATTACATACGGGTTTTTGTAGGGGTTTTTCTTTTTTTAACCTTTTGCACGCAAAAGGTATTTGGCAGTGTGACATTTAGTGTCATCTGTAATTAAGAACTTTGTTTGCAAGAGTAAAGAGGCTACAAAGTATCGTGTTTTCGAGCTAGCCTATTTCTTCTCTCCAACAACTATAAAACTCACCCAAACTGCTCATGGATTGCCTCAGCTTGGCAATCAAGGCCCATACCTAAAGTAGCTGGCAGCTTCCTGTGTCTTAATCTTCCTGTTTGTAGAATAAGCTGCAATTTGTTTTCATTGACCCGTGGCATCACTTCTTGAATCTAGGGTTACCTTAATGAACCAAAACATATGAGAGTCATAAAATTCCTTTTTAAGTCCTCTGCTGCTATCCCCTTTCCTATTCCATTGCTCCTTCAGCATCAGGGCAGTAGGTAAGAGTGGCACAAATCATCCGTCTATGCACAAGGGAGCAAGACTAAAAGAAACCATGTTGCAATGACAACCGTGCCGTTTCACTTAATGACTGGTCAAGATCCTACTTGGAGATTGTACCCCTTTCCTTCTCTTGATGCTGGTTGCTCCAAAGGAGCAAATCCCTGTTTGCCTTGCCGGTCGTGAGGTGGAGCTTATTTCCGTAAGAGCTGGATTCATGACTCAAGTTAAGTGCACCATAAATCATGCTGTGCTCCACCAGCACCACCAATTTCCTGGTTGCAAATTAACGTGTTGCATCATTTCCACAGGCTGTTTTGACCTGAAGTTTAACAAGGACCTCAGATATCTGAGGTTTAAGTCAGTCAGCAAGCATCTGCGGTGTGTGTCCCTTTATTTGGCACAGTGCTTCCAAACCCTTTCTTCAGCATGATCCCATTTATGACCCCATTTCCTCAGCATGGCCCCACACTCTCAACTCGCAGCCCCCTACCCCGCCAGGTGCCCCTTGCCCACAGCCCCCTGGCCCTGCTGGTGCCCCTCACTCCCAATCCGCAGCCCCCTCGTCCCTGCTGGTGCCCCTCCCTCCTGATCTGGAAAGAGAACACTACTTTAAGCTGCGGCACCCTGGTAGTGGGTCGGTTTTTGCTTAAACCACAAACAGGTATCTCAGAAGCATTACAGGAAAGGAGATCTTTTGGCCAAAGCTTTGTACCAAGGCCTTGAGGGGATACGAGTTCCTTCCTTGGCTCTGGCACAGACCTTGAGTAAGTCCCTTATACACTCTGTGCCTTGGCTATAACAAGGGGAGAATAGTTCCTCTCACCATCTGTGTAGCTTGCAGATCTTTAGGGCCAGGAGCTTATGGACAGCATCTAGTGCAGTTCAGTCCCAGTCTAAATGCTACAAGTATTCCCCTGCAAAAACTCAACATACGTTGAATAGAGAAAGAGAGGAAAAAAAGAACAATTTTCATTCTCTTGAAGCTCTATATACTAACAAGTCTCATTTTATCTTATACCCTAGTGTTACCCCATAGATTTTAACTCATCAGAACAATCACCTTGAGCCTTGACTCTCACCACTGTCTCTAAGCTGTGGTGAAGAGGGATGCCTGCTGGGAGTCATTCGCAGTTCTGCCCTTTGTCCTTCCTGAACTGGTTGAAATGTGTGCAGCAGGGACCTGTTCTAACTTCTGCCTAAAACAAATGTCATCCCAGTGGAGAATGAGCCCATGTGTCACTCTGTCGCCTTACATACACCAGGTCTATAACATACTCCTACCCTGGTCTTAAACTGGACCAGGGGAAGTAGCAAGAGCTCCGACTCCAAGGAGTTCTCCAAAAATTATCTCCGCTCTTTTAAAACCGTCCAGGCTATGTCACCAACTGGAGAATCTCTCTGTGTGTCCTCGATCTTTGTGTACAGCATCGCACATGGGATACTGCAGACAAATATTAAGTAGCACCATTGAACGGGAGTGTAACTATATTACTTCATACTGCTACTACTACAGTTAGATTAATCTGTTTAGGACCATGTTCTGCGTACATTTTGAAGATGTATAGTCTGTAGGAGATGTCCTGGCTTTAGCCCTCTCACTTTAGCATGAGGAGCAAGTACCAGATACTACTGGCACAGTGCAGGAGGATGCGCCAATAGGGGGTGTGTGTGTGTGTACAAGTCAAACTCACCAATAGATTTCTAAATGGTAGGGGTAGAACACAACTGACTTACATTAATCTTTTTCAGCTGTCCAGAGAAGGGGCCCAGAGAGCAGAATTTTAAACACCTGAAAGAACATGTAGGAGCCCAAAGGAATTTACAGAAGTCCAACTGAAATACATCCCAAGAAACCTCTACAATTTGGTCATATACAAAGAAGCCGAGTTATGCAAAGCTGAAATGGAGCCTTGCCCTAGTTTAAAGCATCCATAGGTCCCTAGAATATCTGTGGCTGCAGGCTCAATAAAAAAATAGTCATTAACAAAGAAAGCAAAACGTTTAAAATTGCATGAGACAACTGGGAGTTCTTAAGAACAGTGCTTGCCAGTAGTGTCGTGCTTTTCAAAGCACCATGCAAAAATTAATTAATTAGTACATAGATAAGCCTCCTTGTTCAAATGTACCATGACTGTTCAATATATATGGACCAATACGTTCAACATATCTTAGGAATGTCCGTCACTTTGTTCTAAAATTCCAGAAGGTGAGAGAAGTACCATTTACCAAATACTGTTCACCTGAGGCTTTCAAAACCTGCCTTACCTTCAGGGAATTTCCTATCTTGAATGGCAAGTTCCCTCCTTGAAGAGCAGGTGTAATTTCTGAAAGTTCTTGAGACAAATAAACTAGGAAACATTTATCATTATGATTGCACTTGCTGTACCTGCACCCACTACTGCCACAGACTGACTGTAAAGCTGCAGTGTGTCTGACACCGGGTGGAAGGTAATTTGGTGCAACATAGAAAATGGAGGCATAAAAACCTGTCTCTAACCAGGTTTTTTTGTTAAAGATAGCCTAGCCAGAATTGTGTTTTGTGGAAACCCGGCAATCAGGTTTGCAGAGCAAGAACAAAAATGTGCTTGGATCCAGACATCATTTGATCTAAACTACCCACATTCAGAAGGATTCAGGCTCTCAGTTTAGTCTATTTGTATTTAATACCAGTTTCATACTCACTCTATTGTCAACATACCATATTGAAAAAGTATATCAGCCTCAATGCCCCACCCAAATCATGACATTAGTTTAAAATGCATGAGATTTAAAAAGACTTTGAATGTTTTATTTGCTTTCTGGATTTTAAGCGAATAAAATTCAATGTTTTCAAGTTTTTTTCTACAATCGTGCGGGATTTGTTGTTCACTTTTACAATGGATGCATACCATTTGTGGCAGACAACTGCTGTGACTGGTCCAGGACCCACGCTGCACATAGTGTGCACCCTGGAGCAGCCAGGGGTGGGGTGGAGATGCACGGTGTAACATGGGTCCTGGCCCATACTGGCCGGGGCAGGCACTGAAGGCTGGATAATGGAGCCCCATGACCCAGACCAATCCATAGGCCATATCTTTGACACCCCTGCCTTAGAACAATTGTTCAAAGATGCATGTAAAAGCTAAAAACATCAAAAGTGGCCGGTGATTTTTGAGCGTATGAGGCTATGCACCCAAAAACCATGGGTGTCAAGATACCTAGCTACTTCTGAAAATGCAGATCATGTAATATAAAACACCCATTTTGATTGCTAGACACTTCCAGGGATCCAAAGCGCTTGCATATGCCTTCTGGGAACAGAAGAGTTAATTAAATTACCTTGTATTTAGTATTAATCTTTTTTTTTCCCAGGCTTGTCAGGTAGCAGACAACAAGCCTAGACTTGACTCTGAACATCAGCTTTGTGCTAGCATAGTCTTGTGGGTAAGCTAATGTAATATTAATTGAATTGACATCTCTGTTGAGATCAGTTACAAATGCAGTATCTGAGTTATTTAACAGTTGGCAGTTTGAGAACTGGAGCCAGGTTCTGATCATCAACACAGGCTTGGTTCACTGGCTTGGCAGGCAGTTCATCCATGCCGATAGGTAGCAGAAGTGAGGTGGGATTCAAATATTTTTGTGCAGCGCAGGCACAGATGAAAAGTTATCTTTTTTAGCTTAGTAACTTCTTTGAGGTTAGAGACCAATTAAGCATTCCCATTCAGTCTTAAATCCACTCTCCTTCCGCCTGGATTAAGATTTTCCATGAATGATGATAAACAGAGGAAAAAATTCTCCTGAACATCTTCCACAACCTGATCAAAGTATGTCCTTCTCAGACGGTGACAAGACCCTCTCCTCAGTGACTTCAGAGTTCATGACAACTAGAAGGGATCTGGGTAGCTCAGAGGAGGTGTCTGATGGTTAAAAAAACATTGAAGAAAAGAGTCTGCTGAAGTCAAACTGCAGGGTGTGATTCATCTGGGATGCATTTATAGACATGCTCTAAGTGCTCTAGGGGAAGGATGTTCCCCAGTGTGTTCTAGCCATCCGCTCTCGCCTGCGTACACCATACCTGGGAACGAGACAGTGGAGCCTCTCCAGGTCGTTTCTGTAGCTCCTCTCCATCTCTGGTGGGTAGAAATCAGCTACCGAGGATATCGCTGGAGTACCTCCACTACCACATTTCTGGCACATGCAAACAGGAGCGGGTGGGCAGCAGGCGCTTCAAACCATCTCTTCCTCGAAGTGCTGGGGATGTGGTCTAAAAATCCCCTTATCGATTGCTGGGAAAGGTTACTGTTCCTCCTCTGAATATTTCAGATCCAAATGAAAATGTATTATTTTGGTCAACATGTTTGGACAAATGTTAAAGCTTTTGAAGACAAGTTTTCCCCACGAAAATGTGAAAATGAAAAGTTCCTCTGACAGCTGAGAAAATGTAAATGTCCTTCTCGTGACAAAAACAGGAAAGATATTAACAAGGTTTCATTAAATTCCCTGAGGACTTTTCAGTTTTGATGAAAAAGTGATTTTTCCTTACAGTCCATAGTAAACCAAAATGGCTGAGCCACTCTAGCTCTACTTCCTTCCAGCTTCTGCTTCTTGACCACAAACCTGCCTATATGGGAGTTTCTCCCACGAATAACTCGGGTAAGTGTTGGCCATGGAGGAGGGTGACTTAAGAGTGTGGCAGACCTCTTCATTCATAATTGCAAAAGGACATCTTCATTGGCAGCAGGAGAGATTGGGGATCATGCAGTTTTCCTAGCTTTCACTCCTCTGGTCAAAAGGCTACTGGTCCCCATGTACATCGCTTCACTCACCGAGCACGTGCTCACACACGAATTCCTGTTCCTTTTGATGTCACTGCTCAGTGGATAAGTGCATAACTCTTACTCTCCTGGTAAGCAATGAAGACTCAGACTTGCATAGTACCTCCCAGGTATGGGCTCATCACAACCACCTTATCCAGAGGACTGATCCTCTTCCTTTCATAGCCAGGCAAAAAGCCACATCCCCCAGAGGTTATACAGAATGAAACAGAGTAAGTAACACGACAAAAATGGGAGCATTTATAAATGACCTCTGGCCTTCTCATGTCCTGCGCATGCCAAATAAAATCCATTGCACAAACTCCCATCCTACCCCATGCAGCATACATCTATTGGATCGTACAGGTAGCTAATTGAAGCATCAAAATGTCAGCTAGCAACTTGCTTGGTCTTCATACAGCTTTTTATCTCAGGATGTGGTAACAATATAGTACATCTACCCACTGGGGAACTGCTCCTCACAGATTTATGGATTAACATAAAGCTTTTGTACCAATTTTGATAAGGAATCTGATTTTATGCCACTATAGGTAAAGCGGTACAACCTCTAGCAGGGAAACTGGTATACTGATAGAAAGGTGGATATTCCAGTATTAGCTATACCTGCACATAAAAGCACCCATGCCAGCGATTGAAGCACTAACTAGACTGGTTTCCTGTGCGTGGACAAATCCTTACAGTGTGATTGTAAGGAGATCCTGATGGGCATCTGAAGTTACAAACTTCTTCAGAACCCTATGAGAAAAACCTCGTGGAAGCACCACAGGCTACCTAGTCATTTGACTAGGTTTAGAGATGGCAGTTCACAGAGAAAACCCAGAGCCTGGTCGCCAAAGAATCGGTTAACAGATCAAGAACTGTATGGTGGGCCCCAGGAGCTTGAGAAACTCAGCCTCCACAAGAAGAGAGCAGCTGGTAGTGGAAGGAGAAAAATGCCCTTGTGAGTAAATCACTGTCAAATTGCTACAGCGGATGTTGCAGTAATCATGTCTTCCAATAAGTAAATAATTGTGGGTGAACACCTGGTTTTCATAGTGCCTAACGTACCTGCCACTGCCACTTTGAAGACAGAGACTCGCATATAAAGCAGAGCAAATATTTCTTTCAAATGACTACAGAAAACACGCAAAAATCTGGATTTCTCTCAAAGGAGCTAGGGAACCCAAATGTAGCTATTTGTTATGAACCAAAATGTCTTTGCATGGGAGAGCAGCAGGTAGTTTCACAAAGCAAGAAGCCACAAAGCCTCATTTCTGATCATTAGTTTTTTGTCTAAAATAATGATCCCTTTTAGTCATTCAGTTGTAGCTGTCATGGTCTGCACTTGTGAAGGACAAGCCACTATTCTACATCCATCTCAAATGTCCCTCGTTTCGAGTGATAGGATTCATTTGGAAACCAATTTCCCAATTTCTCACTTTGCACGTCAGAAATGCAAAATTAAGGAAAGTGTTATTTGTTATTATTGATGTTTCAGTAGTACCTAGGAGATCCAGCGAAAGCAGAGCCCCATTGCACTAAATACATGGACTCAGTCCCAGACACAAGATCCTCCAGGCTAGGAAGACATGACAGAGGAAGAGGTGGGAAAAGAAAATATTGTCAGCATTTTCCAGAGAGAGAGAAGTGACTCAGGGAGAGACTAAGTAATCTCTCCAGTATCACAGTAAAAATCTATAGAAGTGTTAGGAACTGTGCTCAAAACTTTCAAGACCCAATCTGCATTTTACAAGAACATCCTTCCACTCAAAGGAAAATAATCTCATCACATACTACACTTCCTTTAGGCATAACTCTTGGGGTTCGCTATACCATTCTGAATATGTCACATGCTTTGTGCCTCCATTTGGGCTATAAACTTGTTGAAAACTTTGAACATTTCCACCATACATTTGATTATATTGACTTTCTTCACTTGTCGCGTGTATGCAACCTGCTAATGGTTCAAAATGGAACCCACTAAAGCAATGGGCAAGACATTTCTTTTTCTTTAAGTATGACTTTGTCTAAACTAAACTGGTTTTATCGTTAGAAGGGAAACACCCTTATTGATTGGTGGGAAATGTTCGTGTTTCTCCTCTGAACACCTCAGATTCAAATGAAAATTTATGTTTAGGTCAACATTTTTTGACAAATATTAAAGTTTTTGAAGATAAGATTTCCCCACAGTTCATAGCCAGCGTGCACCCCAGCCACAACTTCTGTGTAGCTCCATCAGAGCAGCCGTACCAGCAGGGGCAAGGGACCACAGTAGGTGGCAGAAGACACAGGCAGAATTATCATACAATCTAGAATCACAGGGTTGGAAGGGACCTTACAATTCATGTAGTCCAACCCTCTGAAGGAATGCAAAATGATGTCCCTAAATTACACCTGCCCAACACTTCTTCAGCCTCCTCTTGAAAGCCTTCAGTGAAGGAGATTCTACAACACCCATGGGCAATCTGTTCCAGTGACTTCTTCTTCTAGCTTCTGCTGGTTGCACAGTTGATGTTACCCCGCTGATAGAAAGAGTGGGGCTCTGTCACCACCATAAAAGACCTCCGGATGTAAATGCACTCATTATTTTGCTGGCAGGACCCAAGTTCTGCCAACAAAGGTATGTGGTATTGAACAGACCATAGAAACATCTGGAAAGAATAATTGCTCATCTAATAAAAAGGCCAGTGCTTCTGTGATCAATGTGTATTAATAAACTGACCTCCAAAAGACCATAGCATAATCCGGTGCTGCCCATCAGGAGTAGGAAGGGTTAAATTTGCCTTGTTGGGATTCAAACCTGTAGGAACAGGAAATCAAGTAGATCTCTCATGTCTCATATCTTGTGTAATATTTATAGTTTCTGTTGTAAGAGACCTTGAGGTCTTCTTGACAAGGCCTTTAAATACAACCTTGAGGTCTTAGGGTCTCCCACAGATAAAATCCAGTCTAATTTAATGCAAAAATCCTGTTTCTTTGATCCAAACTGCCAACGTCTTATCTTTGATGCATGTTGCATATACTGTAATTTCTTCAGACTCAGTGAAAAACTTTTGTTTTCCATAATAAATATGGAAGCCTCATTTAGAGCTCATCACTCAGGCCTTCAGTCATGCAAATTGGCCTAACACCATTGACTTTGCTGGAATGATGTTGATTTACACCAGCTGAAACCTTAGGGCTAGACGTTTTTTTTTTAAGGTGCTTGATTGATTTTAATGTGAGCTAAGCCCCTAAATATCTTTAAAAACTGGTCCTGAGTCCCTTAGGTCTTTCATATCTCTAGATAAGGAGACCTGGGCAGAGACAACAGTCTAAACCAGAGTAATCCCACAAGGTCCCAGACCATACTAAGTAAACTCATAAATCATCCTTTATCAGAATGACTGCAATCATTTTCAAGTAATTAATAGGCCAATTGCAGGGGTAGTATCTTGGCAAAGGATCATGTAGGTTATGGACAAATGTAGGAGTGCAGATGCCACTGTGGTGAGCTGCTAAACTCTCACAAGTAGAATATTATGCTAAAGAAAAATAAAAAACTTAAGTGAAAGTACATATATTTCTACTCTTCTGTGATCAATGTTTGCTCTTTTAAGTCACCCAGATGAAAATCACTCGGTTTTTGCTGTGTCTCCTTTGTAATACTTACAAACATAGCTCTTTACAATTCTCCGAATTAGATCTATGATTTGTGAACGACATGTATAATAATTAGACCGTGAAGATGTACAGTTAATCCATTTAAAGGTGTAAAGAAGTCCATTTAATGAACATTATAGTCACATTAGACTTGGAAACATCTAACTCTTTTGTTGAATAAAAAGAAGTTCAATGAGATTAACTTCTCTTAGTTGGTTTTAAAGAATAATCAAACATGTCCTACTCTGATAGTGTACTATTCCTTAGTGCATGGTTTCTGCATACCAATGTCTTCAATGTAGAAGAGTTAGAATAAGACTGGGAGACATTATATTTCAGTTAAATAATTACAAATTAAAGAGGATCACTTCTACTTTCTATACTTACTGTGGTATGATAAGAAGCTGAACTCCTTGAACTTGTAATTATATAACAGAAATGTTAATCTCCTGGTTCGGTATTCTGTTCTACTGCATTAAATATATTCTTACAATTATCAAGTTTACTGCATGGCACATAGACATTTTTACTGGGAAACCTATTATTTGATTGTATCAGATTTTGACCATAAATACCGTAATGGAATTCTGTTTTCAAATATCGCACTGCCACAAAATGACTAATGAGGCTATCTAATATACGTATGTAACTTGAGAACCTGAAAAACACTGGTATAATTTCTGATTTTCAATTTGTAGTGCTTATTGAGCATCCGATGATTTTGTAAAGCTTTGTACAATTCCTTTTTCAAAAAAGATGTAAAGTAGCAAACATATAAGTCTAAGTAACTTGTAATAAAGAAATTTAATTTAAAATATATGTACTTTAAGCAGTGGTTCCTCTTAGTAGAAACTCATTTAAGCTTAAGAGTTACTGTCCTAAGCTATCTCCTTTTCACAGCATATTATAATATATGCCATTGGCTTTAATAGTTTTGAAGTATAATTTGCATCCTTGTCCATTTAAATATATAAGACAGTTTTATAAGTTAGGCTAGTTAGTAATGAAAACAAAGTAATAGTCTGTCGTACAGTGTAATGTTAATGCCCTTACATGGTGGCACACAATGTATTAATAAAGACACATTCATTTGTAAACTCCAGTTAAGTAACAGAAAGACATGTCATCAATTTAGAATTTACTCCCTCCACAGTCTAACTGTGATATGTGGTTTGTTCAAGTAAAATAAGTTGGACTAGGCCTGTTCGTAGTTTACAAAGCAAAGCTTGATACAATCAAGGGAAAAGATAATTTTGGCAAATGCAGAAGGATACCATGCACAATATGTAGTGTAACAAAGTATGCAGAGGACTGCTATTCAGTAGAAGGTAAAAACTATTCCAGGGATGTAAATCTAGGTGCCGGGCCCTCTAGAGGGCAAACATGGCACCTTAAGTATTTTTCAGTTTCTGTTTATTGAGCATGTTGGGCCTTGTAAGCTGTTGCCTAAAAATAGGCATTTTATACACATTTCAGTGAGCTGCGTCTTGGAATCCTATAGCTCCAGTAATTACCCAGATTCAGTACTCACAAGTGTTGCAGTCCCATTTGCAAATCACAGCCACGAATGTATCAAAACAAAGAATTTACTTCCCAAATGTGTCACTTCTAGTTTCACTACCTAGATACTTAGCCATATGTTTCTGCCTACTAAAATAACAGAGTGGGCCCAGCGCCACGAGCAAAGAGTAGTCTTGTGGAGTACAGAAATTTCTCAGTATTATTCCCTGTTTTGACACATCCTGGATATTGTTTCAGCCAGGGAGGCACTCACTGCAATTAAGAGATCTGGAGACGCACAACTGGATTTACGTGGTAGAAGACAACCCTGGGTGGACTGTGCAATGCCTAAATAAGCATTACATGGCTTTTCATCAAGAAACATCTACTCACTAGGCTCAGTGAACTTTCCACGCCCCAATGACCACGAAACTACTTTCTACTAAATAAGATTTCTGTCCTGTATTAGATGGCAGAGTTAGCAAATACATGTTCTTCTCAAGTATCAGATGAGACATTTGAGATTCACTAGAAGAAGCAATTTAGACAAGGATAAAATCAACTCTGCTCTGTATTGAAAAACGCTTTTCTTTAAATGTTACTTGTCCGAGTCACTGGATATATACAGAGCAATGACTTAACCATGCAAGCTGATCTGCAAACTGCGACGGCTGCACTCAGACAGCAGTCCTCATAAGCTTACTGGACACCCCAAAACTTGAATGAGCGTAGGAAATGAATTGCCTTTCTACTGCCAAGTGGATGCCTCTCAGATCAAAGTATAGTCAAGTCGGTGAGTCAGCGTGGGAATCGGCACTTTCACTGCCGGGCCTATGCCCATTTTGTAGATAGCAGGTTTTGCTTTCTGGGTTCAAGATGATTCTCAGGTCTGAGCAGGCCTCTGCTGGAATCAACACAGGGTGGAGTGTAACAATACCTGGAAAATGTAACTGCAGTGGAGAAAGGGATAAATCAGTGCCAGAAAAAAAAAAGGGGATGGTGATAACTGAGAATATTTTGTGACCCTGAAAATGAGGAGATGCACTGACATTGGGGTCTTCTGGCAAGGGCAGGGGCTCCTAATGAGATGCCAAGTGAAGGTCCACAGCCTTCCCTTGGTACCACCTGCTAAGGGGAATCTGCAACTGAAACACTGCCCTTCCCCTGAGGTGAATCCATTCTCATCTTCACCCCCGGCTATACCATGTTCGTCACTGGCAAAGAACAGTGCAGTCGCAGAGCGCAGTCTGGCTATGAAGCTGTTCAACCACATTTCCTCTATACTGCGCAGAAATATCACACGCATCAGAAGCTGAGCAACGATTCTGAGGCTGGGAACACTAGAGCACATTTATTTTTAAGTGCAGCCAGCAAATATTTTAAGGAAATTCTAATCTCATTATTTGGAGGGGGGGGGGAATAATACATTGCTTTCCTTAAACACATAGTGTTACTGGAACAATAATCTATCTCGATGAGGTTCTGAGCTTGTTCAGGTTCTGAAATAGTTACAGCAACATGAATGGGAACATTGGGAAATATACTGAGCTGCTTCTTAAACATAGGAGATAAAGGGGAGAGAAGGAGGCAATAGAATATACGGCTCTAAGATTACAGAGATATAAATTCTAGCTGCTTTCAAGTACACAGCTGTAGTGCCACTAGAAAAGGGAGAAAGTTATTAGACACGAAATGAATTCAGTAGCGCCTTGAACTCACTATCATAGTCTGGGGTAAGTTAATCACTTCATCCTCATCCACTAACACATTTATCCAACTACTAATTCTTCACCTAATTAGAGAGAAATTCAGAGCTGTACTGGTCAGGGAGGCAAGGATTAGGGTTAAGAAAACACTTGTATTCGAAACCCCCTACCTCTCCTGGTTAGTGTGAAAGATTCTATAAGAAACTCCCACCCTAGCTAATCCATGACCCTCAGCAGGGAGGAGTGTTAACAATTTGGTTTAAAACTCACACTCTCAGACAAATGCATCAAAAACGGCTTTTCTTCTTTGATTTATAGGTATTACTTGTTTTTCCAAGCCCCATTAAGGACTCTTCATCATGTACTGCAAGGGGCATTAAGCACTGAAAGTTGTTCCCAGCTCTGTATTATTCAAAGGCAATTTACACTAATTATTGGAGTCCATGGTGTTACCCATATTAGTAGAATGATCCATCTCAGCAGGGTAAAGTACTTTTGAAATGTTAATTTATTACTGAGGTATAAAAATGTCCTTGCATTAAACTAGGAGTCTCTTTTAAATGCCAAATATTTATGTTGTTGAGATATGACAAGCTTAATTTTCATTTCAGAAAGAAGGCTAGAGATGTATTTATAATTGCATTATAATACATTACCCTTAAGAGCAGGATTTAAGAACAAACAGGCTTGCATTTAAACTCAGGAAAACACTGACAGTCTTCCGACAATCTCTTCTAAGTGATTTTTAAATAACTTAGTAACGGCAAAGTGTGTATCCTGCTCTAGTGTTTTGGTAAACTTTGTCAACAGAGAGCTGAATGACAACCTGAAAGGAAAAAAATACAGGCAAAGTGTTTCATTGATTTAAAATGATCTGGTTTGTATTAGGATGCAGAAACTTGTGCGGTGTCCATGCTACAAAACTGTAGGTCACAGAGAAGCAAAGCATCTTAACTGAAGTTTTTTTTTCCAAGGAGAGATATCATTGTCACATATTTTTGGTATGTTTTCCTAAGGAAAGCATGCAGCATTCAGCTAACTTTGCCCTTCATTAAGTCAATGAGAATTTTGCTGGTTTTTTCAGTGGGAGCGGCCAGTGCTATTTATTTAATACAATGTCACTGAAAGTGCTCAAGTGTTCGCTGGGGGGGGGCGGGGTACAAAACCTTCTCAATCAGCTCTACTACAAACTCTTACTGCAGTCCAGATGCTAAGGTGTTTTACACCCTACAGGGTTAGCAAAAACCCATACCTAGGAAAAGTCAAAGTCCTGGAAGGGATAGGGAGCATGAAAAATAGAGAGGGCTTCACTGGCTCCCCCACCCATGACCATAACAAGTTTTTCTGGTACAAAGACACTGGTTATTCTGCAGTGTCCTTAACTATTAATGTAGCATTGAAAATCTAGGTTGCAAGTAATTGTGGCCATCTGCAGAAATTTGTAAATGACATCACATATAAGCAAAGTTTGACATAATATGCCCAGACCTATTTTATGAAACAATTCCGGCAATTCAGAACCTGTTCAAGGACACGTGCCAAAAGGATAGGAGATACATAACCTGAGATTATCAAAAGTATATTCCCAGTTCTGTTATGTATTTCTTATGAGCTTGATGAAGTTTTTTGACCTATCTGCACCTTTGCTTTTGCCTCTGCTCAACTGAGATGCCATGCTTCCTCTATAAGAGCTCCCAAGATGAAAGGAGTTACAGAAAAGAAAGCAGTAGATGATATAAAGTTGAATTTCCATTAATACAGTCAATACCAGTGATTCTCAAGCAGGGTGCCATGGCACCCTGGGGTACCTTGAGCTCCTTTCAAGGTTGCCACATGTTGTTAGCACTGATAGGTTTCCAAACATGATTCACAAGATAAACCTGGAGATTTCAAATAGAGCTCCATAGCTGTGGTCTTGTTGAACACCTTGCGACAGAAAAAAAATGGTCTATTATTTTTCTGCAGGGAAAAAAAAAAGTAAAAACTAAGCTGGCACTTTCCAAGGGGTAGCGCAATTCTATCAAGGAGCGCCTTGAGTGTAAAAAGTTTGAGAACCACTAGCTTATACATTTCAGTCTGGAATCACAAGTTCAGAAGCTAGTCAATACTATCCTTGTGGCATGCATTCTGCATTTGACTTTTAAGAATCTGGTACATGCACAAGTGATGAAAGAACTGCCTTAAAACATATATATATATATATATATATATATATAAGACATGTAGGTTTCTTGACTTTTTGAGATGCAAAACCTTTATATCGTAACATCTGTTCTTAGAGGAGCATGTGTTCTCACAAACTGGCTGCATCATAACATCTTAGATGATTTATCACTCATGTCAAGACAAAAAAAACCATGATCTCACATAAAAAATATGAAAGTGAAATAAAAATGAGGCTCATTATTCATTTGTAACTCTGATGACCAAAAATAAAAAACCAAAAACCCAGGATGAATTATGAAAAGGAAAAATACTGACAAAGTGTAAGTCCTTGTTTACAAACCCAGCTTGTTCTAATTTAATTATATCAGTAGAGAATGTGAGCTACTGAAATGGGTGCAGTGCCCTAGTGTAGACATTATGTATTGATTAGCATATTGTTTCTGTAAATTTACCAGTATGAGGATGGTTCAGTTGGAGATATAAGCACCTTTGCAGCAAGCTAAGGGTATCCAGATAGGAAACTGTCCTGATTTTTCTGGTATCTTTATGGTATCCCTGGGCCTATATGGAACTGATTTAACTCCTCCTTGAAGTACTGATTAACATTTTGGGCTTATCAATTGCCCCAATACCAGAAGTTCCTTTCAAATGTATATGGTTAATGTGATGCACTTTAAGCTTAGGCATGTCCTAGGTGGAGGTTTGACATTAAGATGGCAGAGCATGTGAACTTTGGATTGAAAACCTGGTTGAGACTCCAGGCTTTGATGGACAGCTCCAACACAAACAACTTCAATGTTACTTGCAGAGAGGTCTGCACTGATGGAGAAACGCGCACACTGTGGGAAGCAGTTGTGCGTAGAGAATCGGAAGACAGGTCTATTTTTGTTTGGTATTAAGTGGCATTAAACAGCTCAGAGCATTTTGCTTGTGATGTTGGAGCACCGCTATTCAAAGTATTAAACAGATCCCTGCGCATGAAGCAAACAAAGCAAGTTATTCATAGTTCATACAGAGGGAAGGCTGGAAGGGACCTCAAGAGACCATCTAGTCCAGATCATCATGAAGCTATAATCCATTCAGTTTTCTTCCACCAAAGGAAGGACCAACTGTATCTCAGGTGTAACTCCATTCAGGGCATAGGGAGAAAATTATACCTAAATCTAAACTTAATTTCTTTCTTTCTGTCATCCTGGAAGCCAGAAGACATAGTCATGCCCTCCTATAATCCCTGATGTTGGCATGATGGTTCTTTAACCACCTGGGCTAGGTACAGACATACCAAAAGCCCAACGCAGAACCAATCTAAGTCATACAGCTTTCTGTAACTGGTATAGTTGAGACTGGTAGTGAACAGTACGCACACTCACTCCTTGGTGGAGGGGAGAGGGGTGCAAAAGGATCTTAGACCAGGTTTTGCCATTTTTAAACCAATGTGTGTGTGAAACTTCTTTTCTGTTATGGATATAGACCAGTTTCTGATCACTTATACCAGTAGAAGTACACTGTCTGTACCTGGCACTGGAGAAAAGTGAAGTAATGAGATGAGACAGGATAAGTTGGCAGCTATGCATGCAGGAAATGGTGAAGAGTTACTGGGTCTTAGTTCTTGTGAAAGATGCACTGAGATCCTTGCTTCAGAAAACATGTCCCCACCATGAACTGTCGAGGTCTACTTCAGAAAATAGCAGAATAGTCCCAACTTCAGGACACATTCAGTCCTTGCTCAAGACTTACCCTCTTGTCAAAATCCAAATTTTAGTGGTGATTTTTAAGTTGTGGGTCCCACTTCACTAGGATGATGTTCACACTTGATCTGAGCCTTCAATACGAATCTCAGCTAGGCCATCAAACACTCAGGAGATAGCAACAACTTCTGTTGCTTGGTGGATTTGAACTAGAAGTGAAATTTATATAGTCTATTGAACTACCCTTGAAAACCCAGTTCCCAATATCTCATATACAGCTTTTCAGATGCATTCAGATGCTTAGTAGTTAGGAACATCACCTGATGGAGGCTGTCAAAAGAATAAGAGCATAAGCTAAACAAATTCAGGGCCAGATCCTACAATCCTTGCTCAAGAAAAGGCAGTGGGAGTTCTCACAGCCTAAGGGTCTGATCCAGAGCCCATTAAAAATCAGCCACAAACCTCCCATTAATCTCAGTGGCCTGTGGATCAGTCATGAATAAAAACTTCAGTTTTAGCTCCTAATTAACATTTTAGGAATCCTGAAAGCACAGCAAAAGAATATCAGGGTCTAACCTAAGTCCCAATCAAGTGAATGCGAGTTGGATTGGGCCCTTCATTTTGCTAGATAGACATAAACAACTATTTCCTTTTAAAAAATCTTCATTTCATTTTCACTTATAAATCTTTTCTCCTTAAACCCCTTTGGCATGTATTCTTAGAAAGACATGTTGCCAAAAAATATCAACAGGTGTGTTCTGTAGAGTATAACAGCCTAAAGCCAGTTATTTGTATTTTGTAATTCATTGAAATACGGCTTTGCTGCCATTCGGATCACATAACAGCTGTGCATTACATATGCAAGACTACTGGCACCAGGCAGCTCTTGTTCTAATTAATACAAGGCAGGCTGAATTGGTGGGAAGAGGAAGAAAGACCAAAAATAAGAGAGAAAATGAGATGTTAGCACAATTGCCTATTGCAATGTGAATATCCAGCTCATCTGCATAATATTAATGATACCAAATATGCAAACAGATGTTTCTCTCATTAAACGTTATATGCAAATAACACTGGTAGGAGTGGTAATGTTATTTCAGGGTTGAGAGATCGGTGGGGGTAATTAAAGGTTAATCCAGTTTTCAGTTCACAGACTGTAAGACATGAGTGGTTGTAAAGAAAAATTGTCACTTAACCTTCAATTCATTACCCATGGCACAAGGATTTTCCTACTAAAATAACGTAAACATATATGCATTTATCCATTATCTGCTGCCTAGGTAGGGTGCAGATCCCTACCAAAGACTAGAAATGATTTGTTGTTATGAATGTAGTTAAGTAGGTGCTGGAATGCGTTAATTAGGGAAATTGGAATTTGATCAGAAATTCTTAGACCTCAATCTAATGTTGTAATCTCATTAAACATATTTCAATTGCTGAGATGTTGTCAAAAGTTAATAGAAAATTGTCTGAAGGACTTGCGGAACAATCCCCCTAATATAATTAAAAGTCTAATGTTTTAGATACTGTGCGAGTTTTGCTGTAAACCTCTGCAAGTTGGATGCTACAGTGAGCAAGCAGCATGCTGCCAATCATCACTTTTGCTCTGGATATCCTGCTGGGTGGATTGAAAGCAGTAAACATTTTAGCACTTAGAACTGAGTTCAGCTCACCAGATGAGGCATTCCCACTTCTTGTTCATAGGAGAAAATAAAGTGATAAGTGTCTGCGCTGCAGTCTAGCCAAGTTGTACAGTGGTGAGGTTCTGCATGGAGGGAAAGGCAAGACCAGTGTGAACTGCAGCAGCCCCAGGTGGGAGGAATTGCAAGAAAACAAGTTTTATTACATCCCTGGAATAAGTATATATGGATATAGATACAGATCTGCCAAATCTCTGCTACATCTCTGTACAAATCTAAGTAGGCCATGTATTATTTAAGACGATTGGCCTAAACTAGCATAATCATCTCTTCTTGACCTTAAAACCTATCAGTCAGAGCATGGCCAGTGCTTGTCATTGTATTGCAAGTCTCAAGATTTTGACGTTTTATTTAAAACCTCAGTCCTGAGTCTGGATTATGTTATAATCTTGCTTAGTATAGTAGTAATCTAGTCATGGTATGGTCCTCATAGCTTTGGAGAAAAGCTCAAAAATATGACCTGAACATAGCCTGAAGTTTCAGAAGATAAAGAATGCAACATTTATTTCATTTCATCATTTGCTAAGCTTCTGTCTTGATTTTTAGCATGCATGGTTGGCTCTGAAATACTGCATCAATTCCATCCAGGCATCATCTTTTCTTTAATAATCTACATTGCACCCCTATTCTCAATGGTCTCCCCAGGCTCCAGCATATGCAGAATGCTGTTCTTTGCCTTCAAAGAGGCCATAAAGAAATCTGACTCTCTCAAATAATTCTGTTGCTTTGTCCCCAAGTCAGCAACTCAAAATGAACCACATGGATTTCTGTATACGCTCCTTAGATTCGTTCCAACTTGGCTTACAGATTTCTTCCTTTAGTTGCCTTCAAACTACCCTGCACTGGCTTATGATTCCCTCCTACTGCCCTTCATTTCGATACTACAAATGATCTTCAAGCAACTTCCCCCCCTGGTTTGTAGCTCTTTTATAATTGCCATGGGAGAAAAAACAAACATACAAACAAAACCAGAAAACCCCACAGTTTTTCAGGACCCCGCACAAAGGAAGGATTTTGTTCCTTTGGTCCTGAATGAAACCCTTAAAAACTGCAGTGAGACTCAAGCAGATATTTCACAGGTAGAACATCTGCCATTGTCATAATATTTATCCCTGAACAATCACATTTTTGTAGGACTACTTTATTTATTTAACCAAAAAAATTGAAATACCCCTGGCATTGTGCACAGCGTTAAGTAAAAAGTTTTTTTATTTTAAAAAAGAACTTCAGATCTACTAATGCTAGGTAAAACCACCCAATAACCAGAGATACTGAGCTTGGTGTACACAGTCATCCTCCAACACTACTTCAGGCTTGTTGCAAATAGCTGTGCATTCCCTTTTGTGGACTCCACCTCTACAGCACAATGGCCATCGCGGTCTGCACCGAGCTGCCTGAACAAGCACCTGAGGATTCCTCTGGCTGGAGAATACCCACCAGCATAGCCAGTTCATTGCCACCCTGTTGACACAGGATGACATGTTGGTGACATGACATAGGCACAAGGGAGTGACTGCCAGCAGGTGCAACAACCCCATAGAGCCTCTTCAGCCAGCTCTGGGCCCCCAGTTTTGATTGGGCATGCACAGAGATCATTTGCTGCTTCCTTTACCCCACCCCTCCATGACAATATAGTTGGGGATGGGCAGCCTCTTTGAGCGGGAGGTTGCATTAGACTAGATGAGTTCCTGAAGTCCCTTCCAACCCTAACTTTCTATGGTTCTCCACCCAAGTCCTGTGCTGGATGCAGCCTGGCTAGATTCTGCTAAGTCATTCAGCTGATCTAAAACTCAGATTTCAAATCATCTAGTCACTGAATTCAAGATCCCAGCAAAGCTTTAGTCTCTAAAGTCTCCTCAAATAGAGTGCTATCAAAGCCTTCCAAGTCAATCGGCTTCAATCTTCAAGCAGGGAGGTAAAGCCTCATACGTTGCACGCGTGAAATTTGATTTTGTTTTAGTAAATGCCATCCAGGCCTTATTAAAATAGATGACATGCATCCCCTTAAAAAGTTCCTGATGCATTTACAGGGGAAAAATAGAAAAAAGAATTCAACCATAAAATTCTTTCTTATCAAGCTCAGATTTTACAGTCAGGGCAGGTAGGTTTAGGCAAAAGTGCAAGGGAAGTTTTTGCATTCAAACTCTGACAGAGAAAAAAAAATTCTAGTGAATTAATTGGACTTGGGATCAGCCCCTAAGTACACAAGTCCCAGTTTGGCCTACACATGAGCACTCAGACACACATGCACACACCCCCCTAAGATTATACACACACACACACACACACACACATATATATATATATATATAGGTTTATGCAGGTAGCTAGTAATGAAAATATGGTTCTTAATCTTTTCAGTTATCTGGGAGAGTGCTTGGCTGAAGGAATTAATCCACTTATTCTGACGTAGAGAGTAAAATAGGCATTAAAAACTATTTGTCATAAAACCTGGAGTTTTGAACACCTAATTGCTGCAGTTTATTAGAGGAACAAAACAGAGGAAATCTTTCCTGGCTTCAGCCATATCCGAGGGGATTAATTTGTCACTCTTCAAAAACAACTCATTGGAGGAATACCCTCTTTGATTCTTTATTCGCACATTAATTAGGAGTAATAAGAACACTAGATACACTTGGTATTTAAAAAATTAGGAGAAATAAATCTGCCACACATCTCAAGAGGGGATAAACAACAAAGATATGATTAAACAGAGAGACAACACTGAAAGCGAGTCTCGCCTGTACAAACCATCACTATCGTTCAGTGTGGTTCCAGTCTTCTGAGAGCCCCGAGCTCTAAGGCAAACTAGAAGAAACGATTGATAAACTACCAGTCGGATCTCCCTTTGGGTCATCTCTATTTCCTATGTGATGAAACAACAAGAGAAAAGGTATTCTGCCGAGCATTGGTGCCGGAAAACTCTGATGGTAAGTGAGACTCCGGGGGTCAAGCCGTGCTACGGCAACTCTGGGTGCTCTTGGTAAAATGGAGAATTAGGTGGCTGCTTTATGGATTTTTTTTTCACAATCCTGATCCTTGAGGTCTCACTGGAAGCTAAACCAGTCCAGGGATGGAAGGAAGTGGAAGAAGGTGGGATATACATTACCCCCTTTATCCGGGGGGTGGGGAGCTTCCATATGGCTTGTGTGAAAAGAGCTCCTGCCTTTTTGGCAGCTGGGGTGAGAGCTCCCTCTCCTGACTAGAAACACAATAACCATGGGAGCAGTCCATTGAAATGCAAAAGCCAACCAGTTACTTTTGAAGCACATCTGCCTCCAGAAAGGAAAGGCCAGATACTTTCCTACTTTCAAAACAAACACATCATCTCAGTTCATCCCAGTTACCTGCTCACTCTCAGATATGATTCATCACCAACACAGTAGTACACAGAGGATCAGCTGCTTAATCAATAAAAAATGTGTGGGACGACCTACTTTCCTTCAAGATGCTATTCTCTGCCAAACTAACCTAGGCGCTGGTCTTCACGGAGGACTAAGGACTTGTAGCAGTCGCTAAATGTATATCAAAGCCATTTTTTGTTCACTGGTCTGATCTTCAAAGTTGCCCTAAATTGCTATAGGTCCACTAAAGTTAATACCAGTTCCCCCAGCTTGTACCAGGAGAGGATCTACCTATAAGGCAACAGACCCAAAGGAAGATTTCTGTTAAAATATGAAATCAAAGTCATTTGGGATTTGATTTTACGCTTGTGATACAGGAAGCGTCTTCCCCATACTCCTGAGATCAAAACTGCCAGATTTCGGACCAAAGACCCAAACAGCTTCCAGTGACTTTCAGTAAGACTCTTGCTTCTAAATCCTGTAGGTGCTTTCGAACAACTCCGAGTGCTGCAAACTTTCAGGGCAATTTTCTCATGCTAGCAGTCCCCTTGTGCACTGTGCCAGTCTGCTCTCCCCCCACTTTCACTGTCTGTGACTCCATTGGCTTCCATCCCATATTTCCATGTGGACAGCAGAATCAGGATGCTGTATTTCAAGTCAGAAGTTAAGTATTATAATGTGCCAGTAATTCACCTTTTACCATCTCCTCAAACAACATGGCTTGAGAAGCAGCCTTTATTGCCTGCTTGCTTAAGGTAATTACTACACGTATTTCCTTCCCTGCTGGCTCTGCTGAAGTAGAAAAGGTGTTGGCATTTACTTTGCTACACATAAAGAGAAAAAATTGGTACATAAGCAACATTTTTCTATACTTTCTAAGGCAAGTTGTAGGGTGAGGGCTAGGAGAACGAACCCAAGTTGGCAACCGAGCTAATGACTATGATGTTGCTGAGATGTTCTCGTGTTGCTCACAGCTGAAGTGTGCGGTGTTCCCAGCTCTTTGTTCCCTTGTTGGTAAAACAACAGTTCTCCACAATCCTTTCTATACACAGTTGTTTCCATCCCACTCCCCCCACCCCGACGATATTTTTTAAAAAAGGAGAAGAAATAAAACCCATGTAGTTTCTATAATTGTTTTAATTTGAGAGAGGGATGGGTATTTGTGAATTTAAAAAGAGATTTAGTGCTAATTAAATCTATGCTGCCCAGAGAGATATGTCAAAATCCAAGGCACTATGTTTCAAAGGGAAATGAAGTTGATCTGATTAGCAAATGATTTATTTAGCATGTTAACATAGGCTTTTTCATTGTAAAAAGTAGTACTTGGTACCTCGGGGAGGGAAAAAAAAATGCATTTGTTTTTATTCCTGACAGCATTATAAAAGCATTCACGTGATTATACATTATAAAAGATATGATATATCTATCTATATCTATCTATATATCCCTATCTATATCTATGTCTCTATCTAGATATATATATAGATATATATATAGATCTCTATATATATAGAGATCTAGATAGAGAGATAGATATAGATAGAGATATATAGAGAGACATATAGATGTCTATATAGATATCAATATCTATGTATATATAGATGTCTATATATCTTGATAGATAGAGATATAGATATCATATATATCTAGATAGATATCTCAATATAGATATCTAGATATATCTTATATATATTACAAGGAAACCATAGAATAGTCATTTAATTAAAAAAAAATCTTTTCAAGGAAACACATTCATAGAAGCCATATGGATATTCTCCATTTAAAAGTCTACCTAGCAGTCAACAGTGTTTTGATTTGAAATGCACCGCTTTTCTAACTGTTTCTCTCCTCCTAATAAAGCACTGCATCCAATTTGTATGTTATTCTGATGAAATGGTTTAAGCAAGAGAAAATGAGTAGTTTGAAAAATAAAGGAAACTTCTATAGAGGAAATGAAGTGCTATCATTGAAATCTGTATTTATGTGAAAAGAAAGGGCTAAAACATTACCTCAGAATTCAAGATTACAACATCAGTAGGATATAAAGTAAATCCATTCTAGTGGCGAAACATCAGAAACCATAATCCTTTTTCAAAGACCTTTTGTTATTTTAATGTCTGACAAATTATGCTTTTTTTACAAGAAGAAAAACACTTAGATTTAAGAGGTTTCTTTTACTTCAGTTAAAGTAGTTTCACTCTTTAAAAGTTTTAATTTTCTGTAACCAATAGTATTTACTATGCTGGCTAAGTATTAGCACAAGAGTAAGGTTATTTTAGCCTCAATAGGGCTGAGTACAAAGTTACCACCGAAGACTTTTGCATAAAGTTGTTATGGCAACTATGGTTCGAAAAAGTACTTAAGTTTAGCAGTGGTTTTGTTGATGTTAATTTGGCCGATTTTGCCTTTATTTTTTTTTTAAAAGTTGTTTGAATGGTATAAGAAACTGTTACTTCTTCATTATGTGACTACCAGATTTAAATTAGAGAAGCTAAGAATATCTTTCAAAGCTTATTTACAACAGAAGAAATCCCAGGATAATGTGGAAAGGCCTTATTTTGTAACAAGGGCCCGTGGATGGGTAACTGCACCTGTATAGGAACCCATTCATTTTCATGCAACTTCACCGTGGACACAGGGGTCTGCCCACATCCTTCTCAGTACAGGATTGAGACCTCATGCACCAGAGGCAAAAGGAAGTTCAAAATTTGACATTGGCCTCATAGGATCCAGCATCGTACAAGAGAAGCTGGCTGGCTAAAGGAATAAAGGTTAACAGCTCTAATGTCTTGTTAGCCTGGGCTGAGATTGAAGAAGACTGAGACTAAGGTCCTTACCAATATGCTCGTGCCTTTACATCACTTAAAAGGACGGGAGCAGTACATAGCATCTCTCAAACAAAAGAGAATCCCCTGGTGTAGATACGCCTGAAAATGGCTACATGGCTGCCCTCTCTAAAATCCCTCTGTACAACTCATCTCTGGTACAGTGCCTGAAAAACACCCAACAACTGATATGCCGTGACTACTGTTGATCATGTGAACCAGTTAGTCTGTGCGCCCCCAATCCATTTGTTGATTCCACCTTGGCTCTTATCTTAATCCTAGAGTAAGGGGCAGGATGGCCATTTGCACGGGGTGTCTCATCATCAGGGTTAGGCTATCAGAGGTCACTGAAATACATAATAACAATGATGATGGACCTTTGGGTATGCAGTGAGTGAGGAATGAAACTGGCAGTAATTTCTCTTGTTCATTCTGGCATATTGAACATGGTCTTTCCTCTCTAATTCCACTGGCAAACCACATTGTAGTTATTTTTCTTTCCCTGGAGACAGTGTTCTCAATTTTCCCCTCTCTAATCCATGCACACTTAAAATAGCCTTTTTCAACACCATGGTGGCCATGGTACCACTTCACCTTGAATCCCTGAACTAGGCCCCTACTTTTCCTCACATCAGACTCCACACTGCCACTTTCAAAGGTCATCTATACATTTACTCCAACCTACGTATCACTGGGTGCATCTACACGTACAATTAATGCAAAGCAATAAACTCCAGCACATATCGCACTGGGGTTTACTGCTCCTGGGCACTGCATTTACACGTGCACCTGGAACTGCAGTATGTTGAGCTGGGGAGCAGCCCCGGCTGGTAGGGGACCTGGGGGCAGGGGATGGGGAGGTCAGCTTGCCAGCTTAGGTCTGCTTTGACCCAGCTCAACATGCTGCAGAGGGGCTGGCTGGGGCATGAGGGTGCTTCAGTGCAGGGCTAGCTGGCAGACTGCCCCCACACCAAAGCATATTCTTGCCCCAGCCAGCCCTGTTAGCATCTACACATGTTATTGTGCACTAAAAAATGCCACTGCAGGATAGTACTTGTATTTACAAGCGCTAACCTACAGCAGCATTTATGGCTAAGTGCAGACAGTCAAAAAGCCTGAAACTGAATTGATTCAGCCTTTGCAGGTTTCATAGATAATAGAGTTGGAAGGGACCCAATAGATCATCGTGTCCAACGCCCTGCCCAGCAGGAAAGAGGACCAAAGTCAAACGACCCCAACCAGGTGATTGTCAAGCCTCCTCTTGAAGACCTCCAAGTTAGGTGACAGTGCCACCTCTCTTGGCAGCCCGTTCCAGACTCTGGCCACCCTTATTGTAAAAAAACGTCTTCCTAATGTCTAACCTGGTTAGTCTAAGCTGCAAAGATTAAACTGAGAAACAGCTGGATACACATTTACCTTTGATTCAGGAAATGCAGCCACATGCCTAGAGTGACTCAGGCCAGCAGCCAGTGAGGCACTAGAGCATGGCTCTCTGGCACTTCCTCTTCCTGCTGCCCCTGAGCTCTCTGGGATTTGCAGTCCAGAATTACAGCAGCAGGACTCTGCAAAGCTGATCATCACTTCCTCCTCCTGCTTCCAGGTGCCTCTGGGATTTGTAGTCACAGCCAGCAGTAAATTTCAGTAAGGTTAGCAGGGCAGGGCATCTCTGTATTTGGGGGAAGGGGGTTTTAACCCTCCCCTCCCTGACCCCAGCCAGGGTTTGCCTCAGTGAGGCAATCCCTGCCTGCCTCTCTCTGTCTCTCTCTCACTTTCCCCCTCAAACCAACCTTTCTCTGCTGGAGCTGACAGTACAGCCCAGCCCAGGGCTGCAAAGCATGCTGGGAGACTCTGATTTAACTTGAACCAGGAAAGAGTCTGGGACAGAAGTTTCATAAACTGGTTTGCCCCAGATCAGTTAAGTCTGATACTACATTCAACTAGGTTTACCTTAAACCAGTTTCAGCCATTTTGAAACTGGTTTATGGGCACTGAGCTTCCGTTCTGCTACAGGTTTAAACTTCTATATTTCAATCCTATGAAATATGAAATTTCATTTCTACCCAGGAGAACTTCTACAATCTTTTCTCCAATGTCTGATGAAGGGTGTTTGTGCCCGAAAGCTTGCAATTAAAGAATTTTTTTCTTGCAAAAATCTTGTTGGTCTAATAATTTACTTTTTTAAAAGATTTTTCTTTATGATGAGTCCCAATTGCCTTTTCCTCTAGCCCAATACAGCCACAACCTGGATACCTGCTTATAAACACCCTTTTTCTTTGTCTGTGAAGAACTGAAAGCTTCTTTAAATAAGAGCAGGAAACATTCTGTATGGCCAGGCTCTTCCCTCCTGTGAGTTATTGTCACTTAATAATATGCTGCAAAGTGTATATCTACTTTATTATTTATTTTCACAGAGGTCTGTATAAATGCCAGCTGCTGGCCATATGCTTAATCTGACAAGGAATTATCAATGGTCTATGTTGTCTGTGCATGCTTGACTCTCTGTTTACATATTTATACTCTATTATGGCATATTATAAATCCAGCTAGCTTAACTTTTATGGTTAGGAGCCAAATCCTTCAGGTATTCACACAAGCAGAATTCCCACTACCTGTATGGAAAAATCCTACAGAAATTAAGGAGATGAAAACCATTAGAGTCTCTAGAAATCACTTGAAAAAACATCTGGGGTTTAACTGAGAATAATACCCTTCCAGGAGATTTAAAAAAAAAATGTCCAGTAGGATTTTCTAGCAGGAAGACAGTACTCAGACAAATTCCAGAGTATGGTCCAAACTCTCTGTTTGCCCTGTTAGTTCCACAGTTCCCACCATTGTCATATCTGATCACAAAGACAATCACATTTATCCTGTCCAATTTGGTGAGTTAGCAAATGTTCATTTGCACTTTAGGAAAAGGAAACTGAGGCAGAGCATAATTAAGTTACATGCCCAGAGTCACAGGCAAAATATGTAGTAGAATTGGGAATTGAACTTCAGCAGCCTGACTTCCCTGCCAGGGCCTGTCTCGTAACAAGGCTATCATGTGCTACTGCTGGGCAGCTCTACACAGCTAAAGCCAAATTTAACGATTTGCTTCTGTTTACACACAACCATATTAAAACAATACATATCATCCATTACTAAGAATGTCTTTAATGTGTTCAGGCTGTGATAAATCTCTACGATGAAAGCATTTTAAGATGCATTCTATGCATCGGGCCTATTTGTCAGCGTGGGGGTACATTTCTCTGAGGTCTGACGATGCCATCCTTTGGATTCAACTTCAGCATTCCCACGTGGAAAAATGAAGCAGGAAGATAGTGAGAGAAGAGCTCCCTTCTCACTTAATTTATTACCTAATACTTGGCAGCCCAAGGTTTATAAGACACTACAGAACTGTCTACATGTTTCCCCGTGTGGCAGATTGAAGATAAATGTTAATAGATTTGCTTATAAAGTTTATTTAAAGGGAGAACTTAACTGTATTATTTTTCATGGAGGTGTGAACATTGCTTAAGGAGCTTAAGTCTCCATGTATAAGCATTATCAGATAGGTTGCCGAGAATGCTAATATGCATTAATATGAAACTCGGAAACCAGCTTTCACTGGTCTATGTAGATAGGGCCATTTTGTAAATAATGCCCTTTCTGATATTGCAGAGTTCTAGGATTGCTGAATGTATTATTATTTCCAAGTATAATGACATTACCACATAATACACACCCTCCCTGGCCTCTTTCCATGTCTCTCATAAAATCAACAACAAAGCCAGCGTGGTGGAATTCACTCTTCTCTACCGCTCCATCCGACACCTGTCACAGTAGGATTTTGTCAGCCATCCTAAATGGCAGCATGTCATTCTGTGAAAGTCAAGATGCCGAAGGGGCTTTGAAAACAGTCTCATTTTTCACTTGTCAAAATGTACCCAGATTCAGATTCTGACATGGCTCCCATTGAAATCATCAGCAATGATCTCATAAAGCAGGACTGGGCCTTTGCATGACAAACTGATGAAGACCTTCATGCCCTTCTCTGCTCCCTAGCTTCAAGTGAGAGAGGCAGGGGGCTCAGGATGTGAAAGCACCAACTCACCATCCTCCAGGATTTAGTTTCGAGTGCACATGCGATGGTGTGTTGGAAATATGTTTAAAGGTAAGTTATATCAAAACCAGATATTACAGTTTGTGACAGAAATGCAATTAGAAAGCTTAAGAAAAAAAATCACGAAAAAAAGGAATTAATATCAATATACTTTTCTTTATTAGGTTTGGATACAAGCATTATCTAAGAGTATTTACAATGTAAAACCCTGCAGTGTTGACCTGGTTAATATGATCCTGGCAGCAAAACAGACTAAGCACAAAAATGAAGTACTATTTTAATTTCATACAGAGGAAAGGACAAATGGTGAAAATATATATGCAGTGTTCAGAGTAATACACATATAATAATCATAGGTGTTGCTAGCAATCCAGGTAAAAAGCAAAGTTCATGTCTTCAAAATACATTTAGTCTGACACTGCCCTTTAATTAAGTACCAATTTAGATTTTACTCCTGCCCCCTACAAAGCTTTAATGAAATATGAAAGCAGCAAAAGAAACCCATGTGTTCCATGGCAAGGTGTGAGGAATGGTTCTCTATTTTAATTAACAAAAAATATAGGTATACAAACAACATTTTAAGTATTTTTGGAAATATCTGCCTTTTTACCCCTGTGCCATTACATTACATATGAAGTAACAAGCACGTGAGAGGACATGATTTTCTGGCTACTGTATTGAATATGCACTTTTAAAGACAGTAAGACTCAGGAATTCATCTGTATCCAAAAGAGCTAATCTAACAGCAATTAAAAAGCCAGTGAATAGACTTAGATGAATTCCAGTTTGTAGATTATGGCTAAGCCATGTAGTTAGCGTGTGTGGTTATAACAGAAATACAATATCTAATCACTGGTGGGGCAAAGATGTTTGATCATGCCAACCCCCATTCTCACCACTGCTTCTAGGAAAAGAAATGCCTGGAGATGTGGAAACAGCCTGAGCATGCTGTTACATTGATGGTATAGCATTCATTTGCTGGGAGGTGAAAACCTTTTGTTTCTGATTTCAGTTTTGTGTTCAAGGCAATTTTGAAATTGGCTTCAACTACATCCCATCCTCCCTCGCATTAAAATCAGGCAAGCAACTGTGCTATATATCCCCACCCATCATTCACTATTGAGATGCATTATTCCTTTAAATTAGAAGCTTCCAGTTAAGGGCAGGAGAGCCTTAGCCACCTTGTACCCATGCTCCTTTCCTCCGCGAGGGGAGACAACGTCAGAGGCCTCTCCTAAATGCTTCTCCTCCTCTATCCATCCCTTCACATACACATTCCCACCTTCTCTCCCCTGCTTGATTTGAGCAATTCTAGGTGAAGATCTATGACACAGAGAAGAGATTCAGAGAAATCAGGCCAGGAGAAGAAAGTTGTTCAGCATATTTCTCCTGTGCTGGAAGATGGGGTGGGGTTGGCAGTGGAATATAGAGTTTCTGCAACAAGTGACTTGTGTGGAGGAAGAATATGTGTCAACTGCAGAGGAGGGAACAGGACCCAAATCTCTTGATGCCAAGCTCAGCGTTTTAACAACTCACAGAGCTAGCTTTGGTGGGGGGGGGTGCTAATTCGCCTATGCAAACACAGTTCAACTACTTCTAGTTTAGAAGACAGACCCAGAGGAACAACACAGGATGCCTGAGGGCACTACTGTAGAGACAGCACCAGAAAGAGGTCTTTGCAACACTGCCACTAAGGTAGCTACATCACACTTGGTTTTGAATGACGGTGCACACAGAGTACTGAGACGCAGCTCAGTGCCACGCTGGGGTGCAGACATGCTGTAGAGCAGTGGTGTTCACACTGGGGTATGCAGCACTTTGCCAAGGGGCACGCGCCTACATTTTAATAATGGCAGTAGAGCTTCTGATTCATAGTGCACAGAGTGTAACAGCATTGCCACACACTTGCATTGATGCTGACACTCCTCACAAGGAATGAGTATGTAGAGCTGTATCCAGTGTAGGGAGTACAAGCAGCAATATTTTGCAGGTAAAGGGGTAGGTGGCTAAAACCAGTATGAAAACCACTGCTGTAAAGTAGTTCTTATCCCTTTAAGAAGCATCTTTGTCTCCATCCTGCTTTCTTTTACATTATATTGTTTCAGTGGGTACCGCTTTCTATTTTTATTATAACTTACGTATGCTTAGGCACACGAAATGATTTCATGCTCACCTTGCAGCATAACTACATATTGTCAGTAACCCTTTTTTTTTTTTTTTTAAAGCAAACTTGTCTCTCAGGCTCAGTCAGAATGACTAGAAAAAGCCATATTTAAAGGATTACACTTTACAACCTGCATCAACTCTATAATTATTTGCAATACAGTCCATCATGCAGCATAGCACGAGGGTTCTGCTGCAGCACAGTACACTCTAAGGGAATAAAAATATTTGCTAGCATTTATATCATTTGTAGTCCTAATCTAAGGATATTATGAAGCTAATGTTTAGGTGCCTTTGAAGGTGTATTTGAAGCTCATGGAAGTGGATTGAGCTCAATGGGCTATGGCCAAGACCTGCATATATTTTCTTCAATAAATGAAAAAGTATAAGAGGGGAGGTAAAGCCTGACATTTCTTAATGTCCACCTGTATGTCCAGTATCCCCAGTGACTAATGATGTGGCTCATCACCAGTACAAAACTGAAAAACAGACCACAGTTCCTAGAAATATGCCAGGAAAAGTTTAGTATTTACTGTCATTCCTCCCTAGGGTAGCATTACCCCAACCCTCTTGAGAGAAGTCTCCGCTACACCATTCCAGCTTCAAAAGTATCTTCTTACCCAGATGAAGGAGGAGGAAGTTTGCATCATGCTCATTTTCGAGCCACCTGAAACTGCTAGATGTAGGGCACGCACCCCAAATCTCATCCGCACCCAGAATTCAGGTTGTGCACTCCCCATCTGCCTTTGCCTCCCTTTAAACTGAAGCCTGGCTCTGCACCTGTCTGATACCACCTAACTGCAGAACCTCTCAAGACTCAGATGGACTCCATCACAGGCTGCATCTTCCCTTTTTGGCCTTACATGCCCTTTGGAGGCTTCCAAATTCTCTAAGCGGAGGGAGGCGACAACCCAACTCCTTCAGAAAAGGGAAACATCAGAAAGCTGGAAACACTTAACTAATCTGCAGTGCAGAAGATGCAGCAGGCAGGCACAAAATAGCCACTTTAGGGCTGCAGCAGCCTGGCTCTGCCAGA
>NW_005841958.1:2071900-2119653 GCF_000455745.1 Alligator sinensis | reverse complement strand
GGAAGAACTGGCTTCAGAAAAGTATCCTACGACAGACTGTTTTTCAGAAGTCAAACTTACGCTCAGGGGAACTCAAAGCAGCGAAGGACAGATTTGTAAAGGGATGCAGGCTTCTAAAAGGGCAGGTTTGAAAGCAACGGGGGCTAAGTGCCTGAACGCCTTTAAGAAAATTCGCCTCTAAGCAGGTATCAGCATCTTCGGACACCTAAAAAACCTTTTAAAATCTTGCTCCAAGTGTCTTAACACTGCAGCTACTTAACTTGCAATAGTATTTGGACGGTGCTGTGGACTCAGGTGTAATTAATGGTGTATAATGGGCAGCATTGATAAGATCCAGATAAGGCTACCACAAAGGATGGGTCTGCTGTTGTATGTAGCATAGTTCCTCTGATTTTATGTCATGCTTGATATATGGGGAATCCAAAAGAAATTCTAAGAAGTATCTGCCCTCCTGTGAGTCTGGACCTTCAGCCTATCTATCTATCTGAACTATTTTATTTATCAGATTTGGGCTTTATGCTTCACTGAGGACCAATTGGATGGAGTGTGCCATGCATTGACAGCATGCAAATCCTAGCCATGGTAATCATGGGCTTGCCCTGGTGGCCCTCCCATTAATACACACTTAAATATATTGTTTTTTTGAATTTATGAACAATTGCTTATAACAATTGTGGTTATTTGTATCACAGAGGTGCCAGGAAGAATTACAAAGATCAGCGCTCTATTGTTATATTTTGAACATACACGTGATATGAGACTCCACCTGAGAAGTTAAATATAAATAGGGAAGAGAACACAGGAAGTTGCAATACTCCGAGTTTTTCAGATCTAGAGCTTTATTTTGGAGCTAAATTCTTAAAAGTGTTCACATGTTGCAATAGCTAACTCCTAGGTCTAACAACTCAGTCCAGAGTGACAGGCCTACACACCCCACACAATAGGTGGTGTGCGATAGGTGCCTAAGGAAGGGATTTTCAGATAAACTGGAGAGGAAAGGTTTGGAAATCCAAGCAGCCAAGGCATATGCTGTTGGCAGAGACTTGGGTATCCATAGCTGGGCAGTATTTTGGAGGACTTAGGAAGATGTACTTTAAAAGTACTTCAGATAAAGGCACAATATGAAGCGCTTTTAATTTGTACCATAGTGGTACAAGCTGTACTGTGTGCATGCAGTTCCTTCTCATTAAATCATCTCAAATTTTGCTAAGGCCAATGCTATTGAACTGCCTCACCTCTAGGAGAATATTCCCAACATCCTTCTGGGGTGGAAACTGTGAAGCCTTATGGGAAAGAAAGGGAAGCTAAGTCTGATGTCTGTCCGTACAATCGTGGCTGCTCACGTACCTTTAAAAATCTAACTGACTTTTCCAAGGTCACTAGGGATCCTGGAAACAGAGCTGGGTAATGAATCCTGATCTGGGTCTCAATCTATAGCTTAGCTGGGTAATGAATCCTGATCTGAGTCTCAATCTATTGCTTAAACACAAGACGGTACTTGCAAGCAAAAGAAATAAGATGAATTTCTTTTTTAGTGACTGTTCTTTTCCCTTTTGTGAAAGTGAATTACTAGATGAAGAAAAGTCTCCTCCTTCACAAGTCCTCCTTGATCTTACTATCACAAACTGTGTATATACTTCTAATATGTTCACTGACTGCCATTTCTGTGTTCTCCTGATCTTCAATAGGACATAAATGAACAAAAATACGGCATGATGCTTGTTATCTAAAAGGATTCAGGTAGAACAAATATCATAGCAACAATCGGGGTACTTGAAAACTGTATTTTCCCAGAAAAGATTTTTACTAGCCTTCTTGGATCATACACAGAGGAAGTCCAAAATCTAAGGGGAGGGAAAAAAAATCAGCACAACAACCCTTGGTAACAGATGGTTTGAAAGTTCACACAAGATTAATTACTTTGTTTTGTTTTTCTTTCATTTTAAACGATTGAACTGCCCGTGAAAATGACTCTTATCTGAGCAAGATATAGCACACGCAAAGATCACGCGAGTTTCACCTGTCTTTGGCAATTTCCGAATATTCTGTACCAAGAAACGTGACCGAACACCTCTTCAGGGAAAACGTACAACTTTAATTCATATCAATGGCTGCATCCAAACGAGTGCAGTCATGCAGTATGTGGCACTGCAGACCCATCTGCAGCGTCTCACACTGCACATTTAGGCATTTCCCAGCTGCTACTTTGCAGTACAGGGGCATTTTTTTGGCCCCTGGAGATCCAGAGGTCAAACAAACCTGCATAGAAAAAAAAGCAGGGTGGCACACGTGGAGTGCCACCCAAAACTGGAACCTGGCCGGCTGGACCCATGATCCAGCTCCACCCAGGCTCCAAGCTGCAGGAACCACACAGCTGCAGCTTCCCTGGCCCCCCGGTAAGGCTGCTGGGGGCACCACACTTACCCACCCAAGGTATCCCACTGCTAGTTGTCCTCAGGGAACCAAATGCCCATGTACATCTGGACGTGGCCAACAGAGTTGCAGCCACTTATGCCAGAGAAGATTTATGAATTGTTCTATTACTAAAAGAGCATCTTATTCAGAAAGGAGTCCATAGGATTTCAGCATCGTGAGGTCCCTTACAAGCCATATTTTTCTAGAAGTGGAATTTCATTTTTAAATGTAAAATAACATTGTGATCCAATACAGGCACACTGGACTGGTGCACTTACATTTTCAGTATATTTAGATTTGATGAATGAAACCACAGAAGGATGAAGCTTTTGGCCAGGTAAAACACAATGGAAGTCCTCAGCCTATGACATACTGCACTACCAAATCATCACCTGAAAAATACTACGGGTCTTGTACAACATCGATTGTTCACGCATTTCTAACGTATACCAACACTTGTGTGCCACTTAATTTTTCTGAGCTTTAGTGGGGACCACACGTAATTCCTGAATAGGGGATCTTCAAGTGGAAGAAGACAAAGGACTACAAGATATTCTATAGCAGGAACAAGTTTTCAGTCTGGGGAACAGACGCTTTGTTCATATTTATATAAGCAGCACGTGTGTTATCTACAGTACAGAGACGCAGGCAAGGAGAATACAGACTATACCATAGCATGACTTTCTCCATTCCACAACAGGAGATATTTTAGAAGATATTTAGGATTTCAAGTACATTTCCCACTGGATTATATCTACAGATGAGCAAATTAATCTTTATAATCTTAGAACTTCCTCCCTCTAAACGAAACAACACGGAGTTTAAGAAATGTGCACGTGCCCTCCAGTCGGCATTCAGATTCCCTTACAACGTCCCTCTTTGCTATCTTTTTTAGTTTGTACAACTCCCCGCCCCAACCAACAATAAAGATGCCATGCTACTGTCAGCTACATCTCTTGGGCTCCAATGCTGTAGTAATGAAAGAGACATGTCAGCTTTAATAAACTACAGCTAATCAAGACAGAAAACATTTCTGGGAAAGGCCTTTTTGTTGTTGCAACAGCACTGGTGTTGAATTTACAAAGTTCATGTGCTGAAATGCAGATGAGGTCCACGTAGCCTTGTAAGTATTGTTTAGCACTTGCCTGTACCTAAATAAAGTGATATATTTTAAAGCCATGTATACACAGGGACATTTTGAATTCATATGCAATGTCTCACCATTGACATCAGTGGGGCTATGAGAATTATCAGCTCGGCATCTGCCCCCTTCTCCAGAGACAGAAATTGGTTTTGCCCTTGGTTCTTTTTCTGAGATTATCTTTTCCTCTCAGCAAGTCAGCCACACAGCATGAACACTTTACAATATTCCCTTTATATTCTAAAACTCGTCACTAAATACATACTTTGGACTCCGCCTAAAAGACAGTACCTCCAGGAATCCTTTATAAAATTAAGCCAATCTCCTCAAAGGTCTAACTCCCATTTAAATCAGCACACATTAGGCATCTGAATGCCTTTGAGGGTCCACATCTACAGACAGTATGTGGGAGAGCTATTGCCTATACAGAGTCCTAAAAGAATGAGGCCTAACCAGCAGCATTTAAACTCTGATTCACTTAACAATGCAAGACCTGAGTGACTTCAATGGCTAAGAGGAAAGGATTTTTTCAGGGATCATCTTTTTTGGACCAACATGGCTGAGATAAGTTAGACAAGTATGCGAATGCAAGTCCTCCTTCATCATGCCACTTTATCAGACATGATGAAGAATGTCCTGCATTTAAAAGATCATCCAAGTTTATTCCAACTATGCAGTTGGTCCAATAAAAAATATCACCTCCCTCTGTTCCTCCCTGCCCCCTCCAAAAAAAAATCCTTGCCTCTTGCATAAATCCTGTACCATCATGGCTACAACATCACTCTAACACAGGGATGGAAAATTACTTGGGCTGAAGGGCCACTTAAAGAGTTTTGGTGAGCTGTTGCAGGCTGGGGGGGAAGGGCTGATCTGGCCCAGCTTGGGGGAGGGCAATTGATCTTATTCGGCCCCAGCCTGTCTGCCCCACACCCACTGCCAGGGGCACCAGATGGAGCGAGCAAATGGGGGCTCCATAGAGACCAGACCAGAACCCCCCATGGGCAGGCCATGCTTGGCTGGGATGGGGCCTCATGCAGAGGGGAGGGAGGTTAGGATTTTGAGACGGTGACAGTGCGAGGTCAGGGCCTGGGCCCGGGGCAAAGCTGCAATCCAGTCCCCACACATCCCTGTTATGGGCATCGGTTCTGCGGGCAAGGACACGCAGGGAGCAGACTGGTCTCTGCCCTGGGCTGTCACCACTGTGGTCCCACAGCCAGCCCACCCACATCCCATCTGATCTTCACAGCTGAGCACGCCCTGCTTACAGGGGTCCACGAAGATCCTGCCTGCCCATTCTGTCCGGTGCCCCTGGCAGTGGATGTGGGGTGGACTGGCAGCCAGGCAGAGTGAGTTGCTGCTGTGTGGGCTGCCAGGAAGCCAAGTCCAGCTGCTATGCTGCCCGTGCACATCTTAGGGCAACGGGAAGCACCCCATCTACCAAAGTGGGGACAGGGCCACAGGCCAAAGCAAATACCTTACTGGGCCAGATCCAGTCCACTGGCTGTATTTTGCCCACCCCTGCTCTAATGCTACTACTGAATGGCTAAGGTCATTTTCAAAAGTGAATCAACTCATGGCCTGGAGGGTTAGGAACCTAAGGTGGTATTTAGGTGGATTTTAGGCACGCAAATTTAGAGCGTCACTCTCAAAAATCCTCACTTAACCCCATATACAACTAGAGTCTGTCTAAGTTTTGCCACTACAATACTGGGCCATGGCATCACTGAATAAATTAGTTAGAAGTTGGTTTTATACCATCATTGTAAGAAGTACCTAGCATTGGGTACATCTACTCCTGTTGAAGTTGCATTGGGGCCACTATCAGAGCAATACAGTCTTTTGAAAAAGTCCCATTTATGATAGAGGATGAAACCATGACAGTATTCTGGGGTTTAGAACAATGTTTTATTTGGCCATTTATGGCTCAAATCCTTTCTATTAGCTGCCCTTTCAATATTCAACAGGGACCCAAAGCAAAAGTTTATTTTAAGATTAAACTTGTCAGAATAAACAAAACCACAGTAGAAAAAAGCAGAAACTGTCTTTTCCTTAACAATGAACACGAAGATGTCTCTTTTTTCAAGAAGAGTATTTGGTATTGTCATCATAACTAGAGAAGACACTAGGCAATCCTCTTTCACTGCAATAATATCATTTGCATTAACCTTCCATTTTGCAGTTTGTCTACCCCACCTGGCTGAATACTTCAGATAACAGAGTCATAAATAAATGGCCATTGTATAGCGAACCATGATCACTCCTCCCTTGAAGGTGGCGGATCCATTAATGAAAAGCCTTAAAAATCCCAATTGTAAAGACTTTCGAGAATGAGAGAAATCCCACAACTTGAGTTGTCACCTTCCTCAATACCTCAAACTGGTCAGTACTCCTTAGAGGTGAGCAGGCAAGCATTTCTCAACCCCCCCCCCCCCCGATGCTTCCTATTCCATCACCACAGAGAAAACTGCTTGTTTTAGGAATAGGTCACATTCTAATGAATTGTTTCCTGTAATTATCTGAATTTCCACCACAGCTACAGCAACGGTTCAGTAAATTACAGCAGTTCACCCCATAAGGTATATCTTGTGGGGATGCAGCAAGACATTTCAGTCTACGGTTACATTATATTCTTTTTTTAATTTCTTCATTCCCAAGAGCTAAGCAATGTCAGGTCTGCTATAAGACTTCCAAGGGAAATGAACATACTGCAGAAATTGAGATAATGACTCAATAGTTGGCCGATTCTGAACCGAACATCCCAGCGTGCTGCTGTCTTCTCGTTACAAATAGCTCTCTCTCGGTCCAAAGTGGTGTGCAGAACTCCTGTGAAAAGTGACTGGAGAACTAGTATGCTGTTGTTATCAGAAGTAAAACGTGTGCAGCTGAGAAGAGATGGAATTTTTACTTATAAATTCTGGAGCTGTTTTTGTTAACATCTTTTATAATTCAAAACACTTACTGGAAAGAAACAAATCACCAGATCCAGAAGCTCAGGTCCAAAATAAGGGTTGGGGAAACCCCCATTCTTATTCGCTGTGGTTCTGGTTCCAAGAAAGATTTCAGAAAATAGAGGAGACAAGATTTGAATGTAAAAAGTAACAAGCCCAAATGTTACACAAAACAATTCAGACTTTCTTATTGGATAAGGGGGGAAAAAAAACAAAACAAAACTGCGGGGAGAGGGCGAGTGGGCACAACTGCCTGACAAGTCCATAGACTTTTGGGTTTCGGTCATCTCCATCATCCTCGGAACATTTCCTTTCTTTTCACAGCTTTCATTCAATTCAGCACAGACAATTATTGGGAAAAAGGCATGGGTAACTAGTAGGCACCTAATTCACAATGTCACTCGAAGGGAGTTAGGCACGTATCTGTAATTTATGCCTTTGGAAATCTCCTCTCAGTTTTGTTTCCTAATAAAAAGAAAACAACCCAGTATTTAGGGCAAGGTCCTTGAAGCCAGAACACTTAGATTCACAGTATTTTAACCTCTCTGTGCTTCTGCAGTTTCTGAATGGTTTATGAAGGGCCTTGAACTTGAACTTCTTGGATTGGAGACACTATATAAATATAGTGGATATTAAAAAGTGACACACAATATATATGTACACATGCACATACACATGATGGCAAATTAGTTGAAGATTATCAAATCCAAATGTGAAATGAGAATACATTTTGGTTTTGCTGTGGCCATTCAGGTCTAAACTCTCCATCAAGTACATACTTTTGATGTTGGGGAATACCCTAAAATTAAGCAATGCATTAATTTTCTTCATCAAGTGCCAAAGACAAGGTAAATGGGAAACAGAAGTCAGTAATTACAGAGTATACTTCATCTATTTCAAAACACCTTGCTTCAATAAACATGTATTAACTGGATGGGCACTCCTTCACAAATTAGAGATTGCAAAGACTTATTACACACCAAATTTATCTTTGAAACTTGTCCAATAGATTAAACAAAAGTAGCACTCAAATTTGAAAAAGACGATACAGATTATAGTTGCAGGCAACAATATGCATAATTCTTTCTGTCAAATGATCCCTGCAGCCACTATTTGAGCACAGATGTACAGTATTTTGAAATACAGTTGTATTAGTATGATGTTCAAAGTGACAGTTAAACTTTACTACTGGAATCAAAATGCAAACCATTATTCTGAAATGTTAGACATGAGAACATAATAGGGGTGAGAAAGCATAGCTTTAGACTATCACAATATTTGTTGGGTGTTGGTAGGATTATTTCCAGAACTGAGTTAGCTGAATTATGTGACCAAGGAACCAGTTGCGAAATCTCAATTTAGAGTGGAATACGTCACAGATGGAGGATGTCACTAGAGGTCTTCTTTGAGGGTCAGTCACCAATGAAAAGTGAATGAAGGAACTTTTCTTGAGGTTAAAATGTAAGCTCTTTGGGGTAGAGGATCATCATTAATTATGCATTTGTACAGGACCCTGCACAAGAAGGTTGTGATCCATGACTAAATTGATTACAAGGTCCTCTCGTTGCACTTGGACTTGTCTATTGAAGAAAGATGCACTTAAACTGTGAATTTAAACCAATTTAGTTAAGCCAGGTCAAAAGGTTGTCCAGACACTTCTCAGAATGGCTTAAATTCAGTTTACGAGGTTAATTTGAGACAATTAGGAAAAAGGTTTAAACTAATCCGAAACAACCAAATCCATGCAGCTTAAAAGCCAATGCATGTTGAACCAGGGCACGGTCCTCAGTTAAACGAGCCTTTGAAAGAAATGTCAAAGAGCAGGGAAATTTTGCTTCATATTGTCTGTAAGGCCAGCGGCAACATTAGGTTGACACTGACCAATATTTCCCTCTCAGCTTCCAGATGTTCTGGTAGCAGCAGGGGAAAAGACTGCTTGTTTTTCACCTCAGCGTGGCTAAACAGTTGGGATCTTTTATTTTCACTGTAGATTTCCCTGTAATTATTCACACTTTTGTTAACAGTATTGCAATGTCAAGGTGTGTTCTACCAGGCGTTACAGAAGACAACTCAAAAATCTTCAGCTCCTGCAGTTTTCAAGCACATGTTTAATGAAAATGCATGGAGAGAGACGCAAGTTCTCCAAGCTCTGATAGTTTTATAGAACTAGGGGGCAATTAATAGCAATGATCACTTGGATTTTTTAAATTTTTTTTACATGATGCAGACTGTCTAGGATACCAACCCTTTCCCACCCCCATTAGATGTCACTACAGTAACCACCATCTCAGCTGACAGTCTCTTATAAACAACTGGGAAGAAGCTAATGTTGGGACACTTTTGGTGAAGAGCATGCCATCTCCAAATTCAGTTGACATCCTGTAAGTCCTGACAATGACAAAAGGCACTTGGCTCTGGCATGGTTGGATACTGATGGTCCTATTGGTAAGCTAGCAAGACAGTCATTTTGTTTTTAAATCAGTCAACTGATCAAATGATAGCCAGTGCAGTTTTACTCTACTAATCTAACCTTAGATAGGATAAGAAAGTTGAATGCATTTTTTATAACTTCGTCTTAATAGGAGAAGTGCAAGGGTCTAAATAAAATCACTTGTGTCTCTTTTGCTACCATGCCATAGACAGATTGTAGTTGAGAAGTTTTCAGAATTTATAGCTATAATCAGTTAAGTGTTGCTCAGGACACAGATTTTTGAGGTTGACAACAAAAAGAAAATTAACAGCTATTCATCAAGTAGTTTCACCTGTTTGACCAGAATTCAGAGCAGAGCTGTCCTGCAAAAAAGTGTGTCAGGAATGTAAAACTATCCAGGATTCACATCCATCTTCTGTGAAAGGTGCAATTACCTATTTAAAGTTGATTATATACATATGCACACCCCTCCACATATACAATATATAAAATCAACTTACACAAGTAATTGTAAAATTGTAATAAACAGGTGTGTATATACACAAGTATGCACACGCATGTGTGTAAAATACGTATATCACAATTACCTGTAAGATTACATCGAGATAGAAATCTTAGCTTACATTATATATACTGGAGAGCTTACACACACACAAAAGCAAGATAGAGATCTCTGAGAGAGAGCGCGCGCGCTGTACTCTCTCCAAGATCTCTCTCTCCACACACACACACACAAGCTCTCCAAGATCTCTACCTTGCTTTAGTAAACTTTTCAATTTTTTTCTGCTGTATTACATCTTTAATAATTTCTTGTACATAGTATCATTTTGGAAATTAAAGCACTAAGAATGAAGGTGTTAGAAGGGTGAAAAAGCTTGAAATGTGTTCATTTTTCATTCATAACAAAAAAGCTTAAGTAAAGATTTGACATACTTGCTAAATATATTAAATACCTAAAATACAACTAAATAGCTATAAGTAAAAAAATATTACACGCTGGAAAGCACTGACCGAATGCATACAAGCCAGTGATATGTTAAACTTTGAATTTTAATTTTATTTTTTTTGACCAAATGTAACTAGCCATACTTCTGGTATCACCAGATACCAGCAATGATCCTTTACTAGATCAGTAACTATTAATATGCTCTTTACAATGTTTACTAGTTATTAACATGCAAGTAACTTTAAGGAGATGACAGATAATGGAATCCCGTTTTCCTCTTTGAATACATGTGCCTTAAGCTAGTATCATTTTGCTTTTTCAGTGTACAGTAGGCTAGAGTTCATCCATTTCCCAACCTTTATTTACTACCTGTTAAGAAAAATGGACAAGAGCAAAAATGAATTATATCTGAAGTTTAAGCAAAAACATTTCACAGAATGTTGATACATTTACAATTATATACCCCACCACTCCTAAACAGTATTTTTGTAGGAATGCCAAGAAACTAGCAAGGTATTTTTTTCTGGTTTTATTACTAAAAATGTTTGAAGTGTAATGCTACTGTAGGTGGAAAAATAGATGCAGACATAAGATACCTAATTTGCATTTACAGTTTGAACGCATTATTAACTTGAAAGTAAGGATTAGATAACACTTGTTTCCTTTCACAATGTTGCTTCCCGAAGAGGTAAATGTATTTAATACGTAATTTGAGATTTATGATGCTCTACTGTAGAAACCTGTTTAGCCACTGATTTACAATCTTGGCAACTGAATTTAACTCTGTCATCATAGCTAATTACAGCTAACTCTAGATCACCACATTGCAAAATCTCCTCTCTATGAAAGAAATATAACATTCTCTAGAAAAAAAAAAAAAAAAAATCAATCATCCTGAAGGCTACCCAACAAGAGTGCACGATTCCACCTGAGACTCAAAACTCAAAATTAGTGCCATAAACCTCCAAATTGTTATTCTTTAGAATGCTGTTTTAGCCTGAAGGACTTGGAGTAAGTCACCATTATGTTAATACCATACTTTTAGCCTGGAACATATTAATCTTGGCTAACAATAACTGACATTTACATTACCAATTCAATTTACACATTCTGATGCAAAAGTTTTAGGAGGAAAAGTTATTACTAGTTTTGTATGTGCCCATAATTTTTTTGAAGCAAGTGACGGAGGAAACAACATCAATTCTGGTTACTTACATCAATATCTGAAACCCAATTCTGTTGTAAGACATTTGACTCGGAATAGATTTTGCACTTGATGTCAGAGTGCAGCTGATAAGACTACCCAGTGGAAAATGGTTGATATTTTTAGATTCATATTACCCACCTGACAAAAAGGAATTTTAAAATTTGGAAGCAATATTCATAAGAGGGAAACGGAAGGATTTTCCAGAACAATAGTTCCAGGTCACAGAGTGCATGCAACCCTCACAACAACTCTAACCACCGCATTTTCTGAACTACAAGCCTAGGGTGTTCCTCAACAACTCATCTCGACACACAAAATCTTATCTGTGTGTTGTTTATTTGAAATTCAGTAATGTAAAACCCGATTTAAAGTGTTGTATACTCAATAAAGTGACAGGAACATATGGTAAGGTGACTAAAGCCGACGTTCTGGTACTTGTCAAGTTTTTCAGAACATACCTTCAATCCAAATCAACTGATCTCTTATATGAAAATCCCATTATTTGTCTCATAACAATGTGGTGCTAAGATTAGTTGGTCAAACATGTGCTTGGGTAAACTAATATAAAAGATTTTTTTTCCCCCCGAATCCATGAACTACTGACAGGAATATGTTATCAGTATTACAGAGATATATTACCACCAGTAGAACACCTCTCTGCACTCAAGTTTTGAGTTTAGCTTTACAGAATTCTTGACCTGGCTCCAAACTGACTAAACTTGAAATGTGTTATACAGATGTTTTTTTTCAAATTTGGAAATCTGTTATCCGAATGCTAAGCATGCATGTGTGAATATTATTTCCAATATATTTTAAACAGGGATTTAAAACAGGATACTGCAATCTAAAAGCACTAAGATGTACAAGTTAAAAAAAAAAAGCAAAAACAATTCTTCAAACTAATCAACTTATTTTAATTAGTCAAATTTAATTTATACTCTTTACCAAAGGGCAAAGATTCCACCACATACAACAGAAACCTTAAAAACAGCTTTGCTTTCTGATGAGAATAAGATAGAGCTACATATATCCCATGTTGCTTTTTGTTTCCCATCTTTTCTTAGCTTCAAATCTGAAATGAAGCACAAAAACACACATTAGGATCCATTACAGTATATAGTTGGAGGTTTTCAATTAATTATATTTAACTGCCATAACACTCAAAATTCAGTTTTTAAATACTCTTCTAATTACAAGAGGATTATTATAAACATTTTGACAATATATCAGTTTTAGTAAAGACTATATTTAGTCTGCTCAGGAAAAAAAGTCAAGGTCAAACAAACAAGATTAGTATAAACCCATCTGAAGTAAGGAAACAGGTAGGTGAGAGTATTATATGCATCTAACACCAATATACTCTCAGATCTTGAATATAGTATTAAAGCCAGTTTACCCCCATGCAAGCTTCTTCTTTTTCCGAGCTTCCTGGGAAGCTTCTGCTTCCTGCTTGGCTTTTACAAAGTTGCGACAAGCTACAGCCTTGGCAATTTTCACACCCAGCTAAAAAGCAGTGAGGAAGAACAAAAAAAGGCAGTCAGTAGAGGCAAATGGATCACATCAAACACCAGGCCTACCAATGCATTGCTCAGCGTTAGATTATTTCTTAACCGCCAACAGGGGTTTGATGTCTTTTGAGTATTAAAACTGGCAGATGTACCTTTAAGACTAAGCAGGATGAGATTTTTCCAGGGAGAAATCTAACTTCTGTAACAAACCATCATTTAGTCCTTGTTTTTCTGTCCAAAAAGAAGAATAAGTGAAACTTGTCCCCACCTGTAGACCCTTATCAACCCAAAAGACAACAGAGTTAAGGAAGTTAGGGAAAATAGAGCAGTGATGCATTGGGCTCTTACTAAATATTAAGATTTTCCATACAATTGCACCTGATTATCTTTTACAGAGTAGACTAGATGTAAATTAACTACTCTAAAAATAAATAAATAAATAAATCAATGAGAAGGGCAACAGGGAATAGCTTCTGCACTTGTCATTACTAGGGCACCTGCCACCACCTGGTATTAGTTCCTGATGCATCTCGTTAAAGAATTACAATTATATCTTTAAATCACAAACACAGAGAAAAATGTTGGTAATGTGGAAGGGTTTAGAGCCAAATACTAGAAAAAAATATGCACTTTTAACCACTGAATAATGAAATGCTCAAAGCACTGAACGTTATTACAGAGATGAACCTACGATCTCACATCTTTCAATAAGATAAGCAACATCAGGTCTTATCAATAAACTAGAAGAGGAAAACCTAGCATTCTGGAGAAGTGCCACTGCAGTAATCAAAACTCTGTCAAAGATTAATGAACCAACTTCCCTGCTCATCAGTAATGGGCAATATTATATCTTCTAAATGAAAAGTGACCAAATTCTTGAGCACACCTCAAAACCTTTTATAACACCTTTTTCAGGAACAGTAGTAAGATATTAACAATAGAGCTGGTCAAAGTGTTAATTTAGAAAATTACATTGTACCCATTGCCAAAATGCTTCTAGTTTTACATTACTGCAGTCCTGTAGATCAGGCCTATCCAACTTCTAAGTCCCCAAGGGCCATACACTGGACAGCTCACCGGAGTACACAGATGCACCCCTCTCCAACGCTGCCCCACATGGGCAAGATCTCCAGCCCCTCTTAGATCCCCCATTTGACGCAGCCCGGCCTCACCCTCAGCTCCCTGCACCAAGTCCTACTACCCTGCCTCCTCGGGTGAGAAGGGCAGGAAATGGCAGCCAGGAGGGAGAGCTGGAGTCCAGAGCTGCTATTGCAGCCATATCAATGAGAGGGAGCAACAGCCAGGTGAGAGCCGGGGGAGTTGGGGTGGGGGGATTTGGGCTGCAACTTAACCCTTCATGTGCTCCCAGTTGGACAACCCGGCAGATATTGCATACTGTTCAACCATGTTCATATTTTACACACAGTGACTTAAACAATGTCTTTTGAGAGAACACAGGATATATGTTAAGATAATGCCATGGCTGTTATGTTATAGATTTTTAATAAACTTGCATGATATTCAAATAAGTTTCTGGCAGGCTAGAAGCTGAATGCCACACAAACTTAGTCTCTTACTGAGAACTGAAAGGAGACCAGAATATAAGATCACCCGAAGTGGGAATTGCTGGACAATAACCATTCTGAAACACAATCAGAAAATTATTTTCATTGTTTCTAATCCAGTACTGAATGCTCTTTAAGTTCTGTTCACTAGATGGATTTTGTGATCAACAATAGAGCTGGTCAAAGTGTTAATTTAGAAAATTACATTGTACCCATTGCCAAAATGCTCTTCGCTTCTAGTTCTACATTACTGTATTATCTACATTTAAGTCACTTTGTGATATCTGTGCATGAGTAGAGAGAATACAAATATAAAAACTGAACAAAAACTGCACTCTCAAAACCTATGCTCCTTTAGCAGAGTTGTCTGGGAGAACTTATTTCATCAAAATTGCCTTAAAAACATAGGGGTATTCTCTAAACTCTCTATGTCCTGCTACAATTATACCCTACAGAGCCTGACCAAAAAGTAAAGTCAATGAACATGTTCATAAACACTGCCCTGGCACTTTTCCATCTGAAAGTCAAAGAGAGGAGCGAGTGAGTGTAAGGTCCAAATAATACATGACAGCAGTTGGCCTTGAACATGAACTGAGCTACCATTTACATTTTTGGGGCAGGGGATTGGGGGGGAATCTACCCATGTAAAACTACAGGACTAAGCCCAAAGAGTGCAGTGTTTTCACATCTAAACTTAAAAGGAAGGCTGGCTATTGCACAATGATTACATATGACATAGTACTGGCACCCGCATTTTATCACCAACTGCGTAACAACAGCAGCACCTGATAAATTAGGCAGGTGGTAGATTGAAACCGTTTCTTATTATGCAAAATATGCTCCTTTTAAAACTCCACTCTGCACCACTATTTTACCTACCTGTCACATTTTGTTATAAATCTAGACTGTGAGCTCTTTGAGGCAGGAACTGGCCTGGTTGATTGTTTGTTGAGCACTCCTAGCACAAAAGGGTTCTAACCCTTGAGACTACCGGCACTGTCATAATAATAGCTGTAAAGCAAGCATTAAGCACCCATAACAAAACCAAAACATCTCTCTAATCTAGTTTCAGCATGAGTTTGTGTCATGGATGTCTTTATGGAATCTTCCTGATAGACTAAAAGTCAGTATTTAAGTACTTAATCATTTGCGTCATTAACGCTATGATTAAATTCTTGCCTGACTTAATAAAATACAATCTAACTTATTATGCAAACCAGCAATTCAAAATACTGACACCTGCACTCTAAAATCTGAAGTTAGCTGCAAACATTTTCTCTCTTTCATTAGTTAACATGCAGCCATTTAAGTACAACTACAAATCTTGACATACTTTGCTATAAAAAAAAAATCCTAGGAACCTAAATCCTAAGTACATTTACAAATAATCAGAACTAGCACAATCTTGAAGATACAACAGAAAAACAAAGACGCACAATAGATTTAAATGCAACAATAGGTATGTGCGTGAAAAAATAAAGCCATTTTAACCTCAAACAGAGCAAACCATATGATTTAACTGACAAAAAGAGCTGTGTATTTAAATATGTCACCTCTGGATTGTATTTTGCCATGGGTATTAATCCTTCTAGTTATTCCTTACAGGTATTGCCTTGAAATATGGTATATTTGAGCAGGCCTTTGATATCAATAGACAAGCCAATATATAACTGAGGTCTGTACAAATATCTGAAAAAAACCAACATCTTTTACTCCATATTTCTTGGAAGACTGAATGAATCCTTCCATCTTTGAAAATTATGGGACAAGAAGATCCTCCATAGTGGATCTGGAAGGATGGGAGGAAAACACTCTGCAGCATTATGTTATCACTTATAGGCTACATAAAACCCAGTTTGCAAAACATGAAAACAAGTGTTATGTATAAGCGTACAAAAAACATTTTATTCAGCTTAAGCATCTTCCGCTCCCACCCAGACGTACATCTTCACTTCCCCTCCCCAAAGAAATCCATAAAAGCTTGGCAAAGGGTTTAACATTAAAAAAACATTTCAGGTCATCAGATAACTCAATAAAATACAATGTTGTAAGAAGTAAGAAAACATGAATAAAAATATACACAACAATTTCTTGTGTAGGCAAAGTATCAGCATTTTCCATATAGAACATCCAATATTTTGCTGCATTTTAATTAAGGTGTCTAAACATTATCACAAAGAACTGCAAATTGGTCAGAGCACGCAGTAAGGAAAATTAAGCTCTAAAGGCTTTTTATCACCATATTTCAGGAACCAAGGGTGTAAAATGTTCTAATTTGGGATATATTAAAAGCCATAAAAGGTCTTTCAAAAAGATTAATGGTACTTTGCTTGGATTTAAGATAAGGGCTTTAGCTGGTTGGAAAAGCAGGGCCCTGGCTAGACCCTTGAGGCATTCATCTTTACAGCCACTTGGAAGATTTGTAAAAGCGTCTGCATAACCTCAAGCAAACGCACTGCGACATTTTTTTTTAATTCCTTTCAATTTTACAGGTTTAAAGTGTGTAAATCATATTGGGTAGTAAAGTAGATATAATGGTTCATCCTTGTAACATAGTATAGATTTTTTAAGACAAACTTTTTAATCAACTTAGTTTCTATGTGGCAAAAATCCTTCAAAGTTCACTGATAATCGTTTCAAATATCTTCCTTTAGGACCTTAATGTAGCATAAATGCAAACTTCTGAGACATTATTTGTCATAATTTTTTTTTTTGCTCATCTGAAATTGTTACCTTGCAGTATTTCTGAAGCATCTCTTCTTTCTGAACAGTTTCAAGGCACTTATTTAAAAATACCAATTATCAGACTTTAACTTTTTATGGAATAACAGGTCCCCATGAAAAATATTTATGCTATTCTCTTTTGTTCTTTAATTAAATGAAAACAGATGTTTTCTGAAGTAAAGCGGAACCATTACTGGAGTACTTAAAGTGTTAAGGTCTTTAATTTTTATATCAGTTCGGTCTACAATTCCTGATTGTCTTTACTCAAGCTCAACATTAATGTCAAGCAAGTTACCTAGGAGACGAAAGAGATCAAAGAGACAAAAAACCCTCAAATGTCTGATTAATCAAGCCTGCAAACAGCTTATTTCTTTTAGCCTGCATGCAAGTATGAAAATGAGATTCTGGGAGCCGTACATTGTGCAGATTTGTTCATTCTTATCAGAACAAAGCCAGCGGCAGCTTATTTCATGGATCATTGGCACTGTCATCAGTGCTACACAGAACGGGTGACAGCTCCTCATTTTGAGGCTTGAACAAAATTAGCAAAAAGTCGGCACAAATTAGCCTCTCATCTTTTTAGTAATATGACATTATTCATTTACTTTTTATCCAATTTTTAATTTTTTCGTTGTCAGCTATCCCTTTCTAGTGTTTCTTGCACAGCATCATAAAGCACTTTTAAAACAAGAAAAGAAATGGCTGAAGTTAAAATAGTATTGTAAAGTTCAGGCAGAAAAAGAGAAAACATTTTTACTGAGCAGTAACAGACATTTACTGTAACTTTCAGAAAACTTTCCAAAAACCTTCAGATATTCAGCTTGGAATATTATGCAGTGAAGATCCTTCATGAAATGAGAAGTCATGTCGTAAAATACAAACTCTCTATAATGAGATGGATTCAAGAACTGCTCCAGAAATGTCATATTTAGGTGAGGTACAAAATGCTAAACCAAGAGGCTTTTATAAAACATCTACATTCAAACAGGTCCCGAAGCATCCCATGGTCATACCAGAGAAGCCAAACAGCCTTTTAATACTGTATTACAGTTTCTCATCAAATATGAATCTAGTTATTTCAGGCTTGCCTTTAGCAATGATTTTCTCCTTTTATGTTATGGAATGTTATCCACTGCTGACGTATATAAAATATATAAAGCAAACAAGAATACTGAGTGGATTTTGCAGTGAAAATTGTCTGCGTTCAATGATGTGCTCAACTTTCACTGTAAAATAGTTTGTAATACCTTTGTTGTTTTTATGCTGGGTATTAAAACATCAAATTATATTCAGACGACACAGTAACATAGCAAGGACAGAAACGTTGTAATATTTAAGCTCTTTTCTAGATTTAAACATTTGTATGCAAGAAACTTCTTCCATTCATTCAGAAAATACAGCATTAAAAAATTAACCATAAGCTGTTAGATGCTTTACACAGTCTCCTTATAAAAAAGGCACTTTTAAAAAAAAGAACTGTAGTACTGTTTTCAGCAATTTCTTTATCTCTGTTCTTCTAAGTAAGAAAGCTTATTAACAAGCTTTGAACTTAAAATCACATTTACAATAATGTGCCATCAACAGTTTTATAAGCTAATTAGAAAAAAAGATTAATTAATGACTGGCTGCTAATAAAATGGCAATCATGAAGAAAGAAACCAAGGGTGCTAAGCTTCAACTACCACCAATTAAGAGCTAATTACAAACAAATTATATATGTGTTTTGCTGTGGGCTTTAATTTACTAAAATGGTTTTAATTAAAAGAGAAAACATGCTGATTAATTGAACTGCAGAAAAAATCTACAGTATAAACTGTGCTTTGTCTGTCTCTTTAATTAGACTTGTAACATCTGAAATCTTTTTTTAAGGTTTGTTAAAGAAAAGATATACATAATTAAGGGAGCACAAGAATTTAATTCTAGGTGATAACCCTGTCATATTCCAAAGGTTAAAAGAAAACAACCTCAACAAAGAGAGATTTGGAGGCACCTTTGCTAACTGTTCCAAAGAAAACCATCACTGATATATAATACATTTCTCCTTTTTTTCCCCCAGGCCTTTCAATACACCAGAACCCCAAGTTCCTTAGTTACATTTTTTAAATTTGTTTCAATTCCTTTGGGTACTTATAAACATAATAGTAAGTTCTGAAAAAATACTCCGATAAAAATTTAGAAACATAATTCCTTTTGTAGGATAATGGTAATAGAGCAGGCAGCTCACCATGCAAACTGATTAATTTACCTTATGTATATCCAAGAGGGGGACATGTATATGATCCGCTGATCATATGCTAGATGGATTTTCTTTAAATGGCTGATAGTTGAAAGAACAACTCTCAAAGGTTTTATTAACTCTGCTGTCGTGCTTCCTTTTCTAAATTAATCAGGTTAGAAGTTGTTTCCAAATGATGACCATAACAATTATTAGCATGTAGTCAAAAATCAGTGCAATAAATATTCTTTCCATTTTAATTGTAACAGAATGTTCTGTTGTAAGGTGAGAATGGTACCTCAAAGAAGGACTAATAAATTTGCTCGATTATACAACAAATATTTTATCTAAGTGTTGTTGTAATAATGGGGTTTCCTGGTAAATTATAGCTTCTGAAATCTCTGACCAAAATGCCAGAAGCCACTAAGCTATAGATTTAGGAGTAATGCTGTCAAAAAACTGGCTCTTTAAAGAGACTGACAAGTGCTTCAGTAATTTATTACTCTAAACTACACAATATTTTAAAGCCTCTTTTGACAGGTAAATCTAATGTGGTCAAGATTATTTTATTTTGTTCACATTACTGCCTTCAGGCTAATGCACTCTTAGACAATGTGGCACCTATGCAGCAATAGTAACTAGATAAAAAAAATGGCGAGTCAAAAAAAAAAAAAAAAAAAAGTTTGAAGTTTAGCCAAATAATTCTTAGAACTATCAGAAATATACAGAAACCTGTATTCTATTTCCAGGGATAAAACATAACGCTTTGAACTCAATGGCAACTGTGAAAGGGCTTTCAGCAGCAAGACCCTCCAAAGTACTTTTCAGGTTTAAAAGTCCATTTCAGAACAAGTTTACAAAGAATTAAAATAGCCACCGACTTAAGGATACATTCACATCTCAACATGCTTAATCAGGTAAAGAAAATGTGAACACATATTTGAATAGATTACCCATATATTGATCAAAGCACAATTACCAAGCAATTCAAATCACAGCCTTTACCTTTTCAATATTAACTCTTTAGTCTAATAAATGCTGTAAGTGAATCACTCGCATTCATTTGGAGGAAATTAATGTTTATGCTTAAAAATCTACTGTTAAGAATATCTATATTGCTTAGAAGGATTTTCAACCGTATTCACTACACACAAAAAAACTTTCTACTAATTCAAGCTTGATTAGCCTATTTTTATAACGCTGTGAAACATCCTATTTAAAGTCAACTCAGGGACTTTCTACACAAACATGCATTTGGGTGGGGGGAGGGAACCCCCTCCAGATTCCTTGGATAACTTCTACATTAATATTGAAATACTTTTCTTGACAGGTCTCAGTTTAAATAAGCTATCATTAAATATACTGTGTTGAAACCATAGCCTTAGGTACTCAGTTCTACATCCAAGCAGCACAGCTTTAAAATATCACACACTTTGCCAATGCTGAAAGCCTTAGATTACAATGATGATATAATAAAGATGGCACTTGGACTGCAACAAAAATATGCCGCAACTGTGAATACTTATACTGTGCAAGAATATAAGAACTAAAATAACCAGTCTGAACCAACATTTAAATGTATGCTCTACAAAATAACGACCAGAGTCCTGTTTACCCAGTGCTGTTTACAGTACTTAAGACCTACAGTGAACCTAATTTTGCCCTCCTTTTTAAGACTACAGAACACACAAGTTAAACTGTAACTCTGTACATGTGTATCTTACAGAGTATAAGGCATGCATATGCTGCAAACTACAGTGTAGTCTAGAGATAAATGGACAATTTCATTGTATCAACAAAAAGTTTTTCAAGGGTAAAAAGTCTGCACAAGTATGAAGAGTTTTCCAGAGAATCTGCCCCTTCTGGAAGAAGGGGAAAGAGGACTTGCTGGGGTGTAGGGCCTGGATTTTATGCTTCCGAAGATGCATGTGCCCAAAACTAGTCAAAGGACATGGAGTTACAATCACTGTGTGAGCCTGTTAACTGGAACAGTGATAGTGAAGGGGAAGTGTTAATTATTCCAAAGACCAGAGAAGTCTTCACAGGAAGTTTTGTGAAGGGAATGGGATTAATTTCACCATGTACATGCACACAAAACTTTTATTAATAATCAATCTCATGTAGCAGCAATGAAGGCACATTAAACACAGGCTACAATCTTGCCATTAGAGCACAGTCATTTTCAGAGCACAAAGCTCCACTTGGGAAATTCCTATGAAGATGAGCAGTTGTAGCCAGCATGAGAAGACCTGAAGCATCTCTAATAGTAGAACTAGATTTTAAAATTTGATAAATATGATACTTTCCCAGTTAATCTTTTAAATAACATAGCATATCACTACCTACGATGCATACATCTATTTCCTCTTTGTACATTGTTCCTTGTGTACTGAACACCAAATTGAGAAACCTATCACTTGCCTAACTGTACACCTGCCACAATACACAACAGTGTAGATCAAGATAAAACTCAGCCATGCTGTACAACTGAATATTCCTTTTAAATACACACAAGATATGAATTAGCAAGTCTATAAAGCTATAAAAACAGCCTGAAAGTTAAAGGAATCCGATTGTTGCAACGACCAGCCTGCAACAGTTCAGCACCCTGGGTTAATGTAACAAAAAAGTGCATGTAAAATTGTTAAAACCACTTCTTAACATGTGCACTTTCCTCATAGCACTGAAGGCGGTTAACAACATCGACCCTCTAAACTCATTTGCGGCAACATAACCTGACAACACGTATCCTACAGCACCTTGCAACAAGTGTTACATGGCAAAAAAGCCATGCAACCGAACCATTCAGGTTTTAGGTATGTAAATTTCAGTGATCCAAGCAGTCAGCCTTGAGATTATGCACACTGCTCCAGTCACTCTGATTTTAAGAGAATCTGATTTCACAAAAAAAGAGAGTCTTCTCTGACTGTGTCATAATGATAGCATTATTTTGGCAAGCTTTTGCTTTTTAAGGCATGGTTTCATTGCCTATTCTCAGTCATCTATTTATTTTTGGCTTCATTTTTCTAAACACTGAAGCTGCCCTATCAGTTTCACAAGCTTATAAATGTTATACATCAAAAATTAGTTTCACTTATTAAAGCAGGAAACAGCTTTAAGAACTCTGGGATCTGTGCCTCAAAGCAAAGGCTTTATCAGCAGGTTCCAGTCACTGCTTCTTGCAAAAAGAAAATGGTGCCGATTAAAACCTCACACACCTGATTTCCAAAAGAAAACCCACCCACTGAACACATATTTTACATGGCTGCAAGGGGGCTGTACCCCAAAGAGAACTCAGTTGATTTTTCATATCCCTGTACATCATTGCTCATGAACAAAGAACAACATGGAGTCTACAGAAAAAGAAACAGTCTACCAGTGATTTAGTAGACCCTATACTACAAGTCAGTCTGTATCTATTTGCATTTGACTCAAACCATTTCCATAAGTTTCTACCATTTGGAGGTGAAAGAGACATAACGAACTGGTGGAACTATGCAGAGAAGCAGTATTTTATAAAACCATTTCCTTTTTTTTAAACAAAAAGAAAATAATTCTTGATATCTCAAAAGTCTAGAGGGGAATGGGAGATGGTTGAGTGTTTGTATGGGGCATGACATTCACGTTTTGACTCTGCTGATCATGTAATTGAACTCCTTCCTATGGCAATTAGTTACAGTAAACATGCTTTCACCACAATAAAAAATTATATTTCGCCCCCCACCAGAGTAAAGGAATCCTCCTTGCACAATCCAGATTTTGCTACAAAGAGAAATGAAAAACCTCAGAATGAGTTTTGCATGGGTAAACTCATGCTCCCATTCAAGAGTTCCAATGAACTCACTCAGAGCCTGTCTGCATAGAAGAACTCATCGCACAAATTCATTCAAAGTTTCAAAGAAATTCATTTTATAAAGAGCAACCCAAATTTCATAAAATTATTTGGAGACCCCAGCATACACACAAGACAGCCTAGCCAAAACGTAGAGTTTCTGAACAAAGGCAATTTTCAGATATGTTCTTGAAATAATAAAGTTTGTGAATTTATATAAAAATCTCTTCAACACTTCTAAAGCTACAGGAAAATTCTGTTCAGGTACAAGAGGCAAAGTCTGAGGTACAGGGCATTAATAAAAAAAAGTACATTCTGTCAGAAATGTTTTGAGAGTATTTTTGGTGGGGAGGAAAAAAAAAAAATCAGTTTCAGGATTATTATGGATTAGTTTGTCATAGCACTACTAGGACTGTAAAAGAAGTTGCTTGTTTGGGATCAGCCTTTAAGTTTTCAGTCTCCTTATGATACCTTTATTTTCAAAGGCTTGAGTAATACCTACACTTAAGCAAACAGTCCTAGAGCTAGATCCACAGCCATAGTCATTTTGCAGTTGAAAAAAACCTATTTAAGGAGTCAAAGTAAAGGGAGCCAGGAACCTTTTACAGTATTTGGCTACATTATAATGCTCTGTATCTACACACACACGCAAAGTAAAAAGGCTTCTAGGAGGCAGTACTTAATAATGTGCACTTACCTCACGAACAGCTAACCTATCACTCAGCTCCTCAGCTTTCTCAATGTCCCCTTCAGCCACGGACTTGTCAACACTGACTTCAAGGCCAGACTGGAAAAAAAAAAAAAGGGAAACATCTTCAGGCCAACTGAATACAGAAATAGGATTTCTAGAGGGAACTTCTGTAGTATATTTTAGAAATGCTTAATACAAATTCTTACTTATATTAAACCTGTACATATCTAAATAAAACATGTTACAATGGACAACATAATTAAATATGCACCAAAAAGCCTGAGAACAAATTGTTTTATTAGTTAAATCATATCACTGTATATGCATGTGTGATATATATACATTTGAGTAAATAAACTGGGTTTTATTTTTTATACATATTTTATGTACTTTTATATATATGTATACACACAAGCACATATTTACTGTATAAGTAAGACTGAGGGTATTTACTGTATATATAAGATTGAACGAATGCAATGTGTGTCTGTACATATACATCTATGTACACACACATCATACATATATTACACACGCACATGTATAGACACATGTATAAAAATACATACATACATACATACACACACACACACACTATATATGGACTAGTTTATGCCCATCACAGTTAAGTCAAATCTTCAGATAAAGTTTGGTCTATTCCATCCCCGGAGCATTGTAAAATTAAAATGACAAACGTATATGTCTGGTTAAACAAAGAAAAGTAACTACAAATGTATCATTACAGTTCTCAGATTTTACCTCCAGCTGAAAAATGACTTCTGGCATGACATCACTTTACTGTACGAATAAACCCAAGTATTCAGACAGTCACGTGTAAAACGAAACATAATATTTTAGATTATTTTTCCAGGCTCTGAAAATAATGTACATTAATTACCAAGGCAAATTCTAGCCTGTTTAAAGATAATGTTTATGAAAGTTGTACCAAACACTGATGATGATAACTCACTTGTGTTCTTAAAAAAATTTTAAGTGCATATTTCCCGTAGTACTTGAGGAAATACAAAAGTGGAAACAAGAACGTCTGTCATAAGCAAACCGTTTCAAGCCTGTATGTAAAGAACGTTATTTTCCAGTCAAAAAGATTATTTTGATTTAATAGGAGGCAAATACTGAAGTATGCACATCTGAAATCTAAGCTAGTCCATTTACTAATTCTGTTTGAAAGACTAAGGCAAAAAGACTAATTTGTTTACTATTAAGAAATATCATAAGTGGATATTTTCCTGTTCATTACATTAAAGACTTGAGTCAGAAAAGAAAAATATAACCAAAAATTCTGAAGTCATGGCAGTAGCCAATTCTGTCTGAAGCCTACACAATTAATAGACAGCCAATTAGCAACTTGTCAGCAACTCAGGAGGAGTCTCCATATTATATTAACTTAGGCCACTACCCAGATCCTCCTTGAGTTACTCAGTGCAGGGTTAGAATGTCAATTAAATATGGAGTTAAATAAATATTTGCCTGTAACAACTCCTTAAAGTAGTAATCAGTGGGTGCATCTACATGAGATGCGTAATGCACATTAGCCTAACAACACTGCCCAGTAAGGTGGCAGTTAAAAACTATACCAATAGCCTTTGGCAGTGTTATTAGGCCAGGAGTTGTCAACTGGGGGGGTACACGTATTCCCAGGGGAACTTGGGAAGGCCCTAGGGCGTACACACAGGTGGGTGGGGATGGAGCACCACCACCCACCACCCTGCGTCACTGCCTCCCAGGGCCAGGACCAGGGTGGGGCAAGGGCAGTGGTCCCCCTCTGTGGGCCACACAGGTGCCACCCAGCCAGCAGGGGGAAAAAGGGGAAGCTTGCAAGTGGCAGCAGCCACCACCATCCACGTCACTGCTCTGCATCCAGCTGCGTGCCAATGGCCACCGCCCCTCCCCCTGCTCGGCCACCAGGGATACATTTATTTTAAAAAGTTGAAAACCCCTATATTAGGCTAATGCGCAGCAAGAGTCACAAAATAACCATGTGCCAGCACTACTGCACAGTAACTCTAGTTAGTGCATATTTAGTTAGTACTTTATTAAGCAAGTACTAAACTAAATGCACAGTATCCAAGGTGCGTTAATGAATGTGTAGATGCACCCAGTGTTACTTAGCCTGGAATATGGGATGCAGATTGCACAAGTAGAAAAAAATGGGAACAGTCTGGCACTGGCTTCTGAGGAGGAAAAGAAGGCTAGATCAACTATAATGCCATGCAGTTTCATAAAGCTGCTTATACTGTGCATTACCATACTGTTGAACAAACTGCCATGAAGGACATAAAAATAAATAGGTTTTGAAAAAAAGACATTACTAATGACAGATAGTGCACTGAGTTGCTAAAAAGACTTATGGCGGTGTGGGGAGAGATTTTATGAACATAAATGTGTTAATAATAAAGACAAAGAGCCTGATGAAGGGTTTTTGAACCCAAAAGCTTGCTTAATAACTATTCTCCAACCATTTGGGTTGGTCTAATAAAAGATATCAAATTCACCCAAGGAACCTTGTCTGCCTTAATAATAAAGAGCTATTTCAGAAAGAGAATATCATTTTTAGATAATTAATATATGTAGCTCAAGACTGAAAAAAAATAGAACTGTTACAGATATCAACTGATATGTTTTAAAAATTAAAGAAAATTTCCCTAGTCAAACCAAATACATACAACTCCTTTATTATTTCACAGCAAAAGAATAAGAGAACTGGAAATTCATACTCATTTCATCAATGGAAAGGAGAAAAAAATTGTTCGTTAAATAAATATTTACAAGTGCATGTGAACAGAATTCTCTCCAACAAAAATATGATTACTTTCTCATTGTCAATCAATGCCTGACTTATGTGGTGTTAGCTAAATTTGTCTCTTGGTAAAATGTATCTTCATATTTTATAACAAAACTGAACAATCACCTTTTGGGGAGCTTTCTTGCTGACAAGTGGTTCAAACCTGTCATTGTTCCCAAAGTATTGGGTCAGTTCCTTCCACTGGTCTTCATTTGTCAATTTTTGACTGCAAAGGAGAAACCAAAGATTTGTACAACAAAAAGCAAATGAAAGTGACTATTCAGCTAAAATATGCTAGTAACTAATAATATAAAGCTAACTATGTTTAAACTCTCCATTGTTTTACCATCTTGGAAACCAAAGGGAAAACTAACAAACTATTCAGACCCAATTTGTCCTTCTTTTGGCAGAAAGAAGGTTGTTACTGCCCTCAGTAACAACCTAAATTTCAATTAGTTGTTGCTTTTGTTCACTTCACAACATGTGCCAGAACAATGTAAAGCCTCAATCCTGCAAGTAGTTTCACATGTGACTAATTACACACTGAAAGTCACTGAAGACAAGGCTTCATAGCCACAGGCTTAAGCATAACCTAACCTGCCTCTTCCCCATCTTAATTCATATACAAGTATGTACATAAATCACATGATAATTGCTCTCAAAGAATTTTAGGGATCAAATTAGTCTTTCCACAAAAGAAACTAGCTAATTTCAGTGCAAACTACATAATGTCCAAAGCCAGTAGCTGGCACTAAGGTTGGTCAAACTGCTGTACCCATTCTACCTGGCAGCATCCTATTTAAAAAAAAAAAAAAAAAGAAATGAAACCCAAGCTTTAGATAATTACAGTGACACATTTATACCTGTCAGTCACTTCTTTATCATTCTTTTTCAGTTTTTCTGGAAAAAAAAATAAAGCAATCTCATTTTGTATTTTAAAAATATTAAAAGACTTCCAGTGCAAATCATTACAGGAGATGAATTCAGTACAGTTCAGTAGTTTCCTTTTCTTTAATCTTTATGATGCGAAGAGATTGTCCTTGCAGATTTCTACTGAACTCAATGGTATTCTGTTTCGGCAGAGATTCTTTGCAGGATTGGGGCATTAGTGCTCAGTGGTCGCGTCTACACAAGGCGCTGACTGTGCAGCAGTGTCACCGAATGGCTTTTAGGTGACACCAACTAAATACTAGCCCATTACTACCATGCAGCAGCATTGCATCAAACCTCATGTTGCATGGTGCTACCGCACAGTCAGCATCTTGTGTAGACATGGCCAGCATGTAGACTGAGGTCAAGCTAATAAGATTCTACTCAGTGGAAGAAGTTCTCACAAACAGAATTTACACAGTATCTGTGAACACATAATTCTGATCAGAAAGCAAAAAACCAGAAGTAATTCCAAGAAACACTCACACATGCTTAACTGGTAATCTTGATAAATCAACATTAACTGAAGAATGTTGAACTTCTTCATAACTGACGTAAGTGTAAATGTACCTTTTCAGTAAACACATAGGAAGCACATGTGTAGGGGCATGTGTTTCCTGCAAGACAAATTGCATAACACATCTGTACCGGTGCTTTTTGTCCCCAGGCACACCACTGAACACGCACAACAGTGTGACCCGTGTCAGGTACGGGAGGCTGGGGCCAGCACCTGTGCCGTCTGCAGCAGCCTTACCTGGGGTACTCCCAAGGCAGTAGCAGTGCCAAGCCAGCTGCTCAGAGCCTGGTTGGCAGTCAGAGGATAGCTCTAGCCAGCCAGGCTCCTTTTCTAGCTGCGCACACTGCTGGTGCATGTGTCACACTGCTTTTTATATTGGTGGGTTTTTTTGACATTGGGATCTCCCAATGTCCAAAAGACCCACCACGCTGCAAACTGGCAATGCAGTGAACAAGTGCATTGGCGCCACGTGCTGTTTGCTGCACCTTAAATTGCTTTGAGGCACCACACACCACATGTGCATGCTCATGGGGACATGCCAACAGGGTATAATAGATGTGATGATTGTATCACTATCAAAGAATACTGATATTGTTATGAATCAAATCAATTAACTATGATTCCGTAGTAAGTGAAGCAGAACTGCTCCAATTTAAATCCTGGTCTTTTAGGGTCCAAGTTAGGGTAATCTACCTAATTTGTATCACTACAGGATCATATAAATGTAACTGTTAGACCCCAGCAGCTAATGGTGTACAACTTAGTAGCCACTCCCCATCCCCTATCCCATAACACAGGCCAATCTCTTCCTTCAGTGCCCAGTTCTCACAATTCAGTCAAAAAAACCCTGCATCGTCATTGACACAGTAAGTGCCATGAATGCTGTCCTCTAGCTGTCTTACAACTACTGAAAGAATACAATATTTTCAACTGGCTTTATCAAACCAAAATGCTTTTATATTAACTCTCCCAAAACACCTTTTCTGGAACGTTTTCTTTTTTTCCCCTTCTTTCTCTCATTTGCTTGGGCTTTCATTTCACATTTTTTCTTCTGCAGCTCCAGAAATTTCTGTGGGAAGAAGGAAAAGCAAACTCCAAATATTTGTTGGTTGGTTTTTTTGTTTTTTTTTTTTCAGTGAAGCAAAAAGTATTGGAAAATGTTACTCAAATTCTCATTTTATTTTTTAAAATCTCACTATTATGGGGACCCTTTATATACTGTGACAGTCAGTTCTCTGCTGGTATTGAGTGGCAAATGTTACACACAACTAACTCTGATCTTCATCCCTGCATAATCTCTATAACCTCCTAGTGCCTTTACCTTAATCCCCCCAGTTCTTCAGAACATTCTCACAAGTTTGTTTTTTTTTTTCATAAAACGCACAACCAACATTAAATATATCAAAGGTATAACACTGAGCAATTCACAGTCTTCTATATTCAGTTTAGCTAGTGCTTTGTCATCCAAGGATGACTGGCAGCAAACACCTTGTATGACTACCTATAGATATGGACTGAAATTACACACTTGTTTTTACCAGTCCTTATTCAGAATTCTAACCCCATTGTTAGGCATCAGTGTAGACTGGTCAGAGCTCATTAGCATGATATACTCAGTCTTCTCTGACGCCCAAATCACAAAAAAGGTTTTGTAATCCAATTACATTTTGATAGAGAATGGCAGAGTTTAAAATCGAATTTATGGATACACAATTTTTGCTGAATAGGTCTGACCTATTATGCAGATTGGACATACGCTTAACTGCTAGTCTTAAAAAAGAAAATATAGTTGAAAAAGTATTTCAGGTGCCCAGATTCCAAAGCAAACAGAAAACTAATGAATCTGTTGTGCCTACATCATTTCTCTCCTCTACCCTTCAATTTACCAATCAGTTAAGAAAGCAAAGAAAAAAAAAAAAGCGTTAAAATACCTGCCTCAAAGTCCCTCGGAACAGATCCTTGAACTTGTTTCTAGTAGGTCACAGATTACATTTTATTCAAACTGCTTTGTATTTGTCCGACACACATTCACTATAAAATATCTGAATTCAAATATTTTCATTCAATACTTACAAAAATATTTATAAAATGTCATACTGAATAAATATTATCTATGCAACATTGAAGTACGTTACACTTATATTTTGGACATTTAGAAATATCTAATCATACCCACATTCCACATATTTAAAGAAATTCCAGAAGGGCATGGTTGACATGTATTTTCTCCATCTGTCGCTGATACAGAAGTACTTTCAGGTCCATCTATCTGGAAATCAGACAACTGAATTCCTTTGACAGCCTCTTCTCTATCGTCCTTTGTGCACAATGCAGGACCATCTGCTGCATCTCCATCATCAGAGCTCAAGTCAACATCACTTTCATTCACACCTGGTGGTAAAAGCCCACTCCACATCTTCTAGTCTAAACAAGAGCAAGACACCAAAAACGTCATGTGAATTTTCCTAGAATCTGCAGCTAAAAATACAGCTAGTCTGCTGAAGAACAGCAATTTAGAAATAATGAAATACAGCATTACAAATAATTTAAACACTTTTGACAAGAAGAAAACGTAACCTTACTTCCATGAGATGAGTTTTAAGTGATTTAGGCAAGCTTAGAATTAACGGTGAACATCTTAGCTCTCGTAAACAAGGACAGCTTACACTCGCACGTTTTAAAAACTCTATTTTGGATAAACAGGACAGACAAAAACAACTCACTTTTTCATTTAAACAATATGACAACGTCTGCTGCTAGAGAACAAAACCATTACAGTTCGAAAGATGCTCGCTTTAGACAAATTCTGAGGCATACCGAGGACTAGATTTCTGTTTAAAACGCATACAAACGAATTTGGAAAACGAGCATTTAAAATCTACATTGGCTTTCGCACTCACTGTTAAAACATGGCCTTGTGCATCTCGCTGAAAAATACAACACACAAAGATAGATCGTGTTGCGGCGGGACCGGATCCCGTTCTACTTCTGAGTCTTGAGCACTGAAATCTCTTAAATGGATTTTGCTCCAAGAGCAGGATTATGTCTCAGATACTTTTCGAGTCTGCCTGAAAAGTGAATAAGAAGCTTCCTTTCAACTAAGCTCTAGTCTTCAGAAAAAGAGCTGGGTGGGGAGGAAAGAGAAGAGAGAAACAGCACCCGGGCAAGACGTGAGCAGAAGGATGTCGGAAACACCCTCCTTGACCCCACCCGAGACGGGCATCACCCCCCTCTCACAGACGTGTTTTGTGGTAAAGGGAAACGTGAGTGTATGTATATACACCCCCCCAGCCGGGCCGGGGCAGCCGCAGGAATCAGCCCGATGGTGCCACGACTGGCGCACAGGTGCTGCCGGCTCCGGCCGATCATCCCAGTGCTGTTGTCTGCAGACCCTGAAGAAGGAGCTAGTGACAGGCCCCAACCCTCCAGCTCCGGGCTCGCAGGGTGAGACCCCGCGCACCAGCCCTCCGCTCCTCGGGGCCCCCCACGGCGCGCCAGGACCGGCCTTTACCTGACCCCCCCTCCCACGAGTGCATCCGCGGGACAAACGCAGCTCCCGGCGGGGCTCCCGGAAGACGAGGAGGGGGGGAGGCCGCCCAACGCTCGGGGGCTGCTCCCAGCGCTGCTCCGGGAAGGAGCCATCTGACGCCCACCGCGGCCTGCCCCAAGCCCGGCCGCCCCCGCCGCGCCGCGCTCCGCTCCGCTCACCGGCCGTGTTTACCGCGCCGCCATCTTGACACTCCACTAACACCGCGGCCCGCTATTGGGCTCCGCCTCTCGGCCAATCAGCAGCCGCTTTGCTGCCTGGGGTCGCCATGACAACCAGCCTCCGGGTTGGTGTGGGCGGGGGAGTGGGTAGGGGCGGCAGATCCCGCGGGAGCGCGGCCAGGGTGGGGGCGGGGCACAAACATCCCCAGTGCTCGGGGACGGAAGTCACTTCAAATCCACGTCTCCCCATGGCTTAAATGAAACACCACTAATGTCTATATCTGTAGACATCTATATCTATATATATAGATATAAACATCTCTCTATGTAGATATAGACATCTATATATCTATATATGTAGATATAGACATCTATATCTATATAGCTATAGATATCTGTGTCTATAGATATACACAGAGCTATAGACAGATTATTTGATCCATCTATCTAGAGAGTGCTGCTTCATTTTAATCACGGATAGATGTAGATTTGGGGTTACTTTTTTTTAAACCGAAAACAGGGATCCTGGTTTTCTCTGATTTAAAAAAAAAAAAATCCCCAATTTTAGTTAAAAAGAAACAAACCCCAAATCCACATTTTCCTGTGATTTAAGTGAAACGCCACAAATATATAGATATAGAGTTGCCATTTCATTTTAACCATGGAAAACGTAGATGTGGGATTTTTTTTTTTAAACCGAAAACAGGGATCCTGGTTTTCTCTGATTTAAAAAAAAACACAAAACCCCCCCACAAATTTTGTTTTAAAATAAGTGACCTCAGATCCGTATTTTCCCGTGATTTAAGTGAAACAGCACTGCTACATAGATCAGCGGTTCCCAGACTGACAGGTGGCGCACCGCCAATGCAAAACGATACAACCTGAAGTACCACCAGCACATTTTTGTCATGTAAAGTCATTATAATAAGTCTGTTACTGTGTACCACTGACAGGTTGTCTGCGTACCACGGGTGGTACCCACACCACAGACTGGGAACCGCTGATATAAATATATATAGATATATAGTGAAGTTTCAATTTAATCATGGAAAATGTGGATTTGGGGTTACTTTTTTTTAAAACCGAAAGTTGGGGATTTATTTTTAATCGGAGAAAACCAGGATCCCCGCTCACGAGGGGGGATTGCTACCATGTAGCCTGATGGGGGAAGGGAGGGAGGGAGGGAGGGACCCCTGTGTGTGGGAGGGGAGTGATTTGGGGGCTGCCCCTCATTCAGGGCAGCAGGGGCCTCTCCTGGGCATTGCTGTCAAGCGTGTGGCTAAAGCCCCAGGGCTGAGCAGGGAGGTGCAGGCAGGAGGGGAGCCCAGAAGGGCATAGGCAATGCCTTAGTGAGTGAGGTGAAGCTGCCCTACGTGTAGAGCTGGGGCTGGCACTGTTTTTGGGTAGAGTGCCAAAAACACCTGCAACCTCGACTTGTAAGACATTGGTGTGCCAGGGGCGGGCCGCAGGGAAGCCGCAAGGGGCCTGATCTTTGTGGTAGTGCAACCCTAGCCTCTTCCCTGCTTTCTGCCCTGAGGGGTGCATGCCAAGCAAAATGCCTTCGCATGCCATGCTCTGCCACCCATGCCAGGGGCTGCCTACCCCTAGTGTAGAGAAAACCATGGGATGAATAGCTATGAGGGGTGCTAGGGCTTTCATTGGTGCCACAACAAAGGGACTCAAAGATAGGAGGGTAATGTGATGGATATGACGTGTCAGGTAACACCTGGAAATTCTGCTAACACAACAAACCATGATTTGGACCCTGCAAATTGACCAATGTAACCAGTCAGTAACCAGTCGGTTGGTTAAATTGACCAATGTAACCAGTCCGTTACAACCAATCAGTTTGGCCCTATGACCAAAGTAGACATGAGCCCTCCTTAGGGCCAGCATTAACAATACTGTCCGCAGAGGGCTGAAGGGTTTTCACTCGTGAAAAAAGAACTAATTGTAAATCTATGTAAGGAAGTCCAGTGTGATCTCTTGTGCTTAGAAGTGACACACCGAGGGCCTCATAATAACTGTCCTTCAATACCTGGAATGACTATGGCAATTGAAAGACCACCCAAGAAATTTGGAAGTGCCATATTTGCCAAATCTGGAAGAGTCATCATTTCTACGGGAAAGATTGAAGAAAACAACTATGAAATCCTGACCGTTGAACTCAATGGAATTACAATCACTTCAGCCTACAAACCACCTAACACGAGTTTCACCATTAAAGATACACCAGGTATCACTCAGAATAAACCACAGGTGATCACTGGCAATTTTAACAGCGACAGCACGCAATGGGGCTACAATGAGACCGATAAAGACAGCAAAGTAGTAGAAGCTTGGTCAGATGCATATCAGCTGAGTTTGATTCATGACCCAAAGCTACCTAAATCATTCAACAGTGGCCCCTGGAAATGAAGATACAACCCAGACCTTATATTTACTGGCAACACCATCACTGGGCTAAATAATAAAACAGTATTAGACTCCACTCCACATCCTAGCATCAACCAATTGGCATTCAGATCAAAGCCTCAGTAACACCTATAACAGTGCCATTTTGCCAATATTTCGACTTTAAAAAGGCAAACTGGAAAGGCTTTTCAGAATACCTTGATGCCACAGTCAAAACCATCAAAGCATTGCCCGAGGACTAAGACCGATTCATAAAAGCTGTACAGAAATCTGCAAGGAAAAACATCTGTGGGGCTAGTGCAAGAATTATGTCTCAGGCCTCACTCCAGAAATCACTGGCCTATATGAAGACTACAGGCAACAGTGTGAGCTACAGCCTTTTTCCGCAAACGTCATAGCTAGAGGCAGGGAGTTCATGTTAGCCATCACAGAAGAATGCAGGAAATCCTGGCAGACCCTGATTGTTTCAACTGATATGAGTCCTAATAGTAAAAAGGCATGGGTGACAATACGTCAACCGAGCAATGACCCACAAAAGGCAGAATTTTATAATGTCACTGCTAACCAAATTGCTCACCAGATGCTTCTCAGTGGACAAAGCCCCCACACCAAAAACAAATAAAAAAAAAAACTTAGACTGGAAAGATACAAGCACCCAAAAGACCTGGGTTTTACAAGCCCCTTCTCAATGACAGAGTTGAATGCTGGTATCAATGCACCGAAGACCAGGAAAGCAGCTGGCCTTAACAACGTACTTACCAAACAAGTCAATCAATTTGGACACCAGACTTGAGTATGGCTCCTCTCTCTATACAACTTATGCACAGCCAGTCAAAAAATGCCAAAGATATGGCACCATGCTCAGGGAGTGCCACTTCTAAAGCCAGGGAATGACTCAAACTGTTTCAGACCTATCTATGCTATGCCACACATACAAATTGTATGAACGAATGATATTGAACCAGCTTGCTTCATATGTGGATAAACACCTAATCCCTAAACAGGGCAGCTTTCATTGTGGAAAATCAGGAATGAGCCAGCTGCTCAATTTAACTCAACATATTGAGGATGTTTTTGAAAGTGGCCAAATCACTGGAGTTATGTTCGTCAACCTAACAGCCACCTACAGTATGGTTAACCACAGATGACTCCTCCACAAGACCCTACCCTGGAAATGACAAAAGATTTACACTTTATAGAGCTGCTATGAACCCTACTCAAAAACAGACTTTTTTTTTGTCAAACTGGATGGGAAGTGAAGCAGATGGAGGCAACAGATGAATGTCCTCCCTCAAGGAGGTGTACTTGTCCCACTGTTATATATCAGCTATACAAATGATCAGCCATTTGGTTTGGAAACAAAATGTTTCATCTATGCAGACAACCTGTGCATAACAGACCAAAAACTGGCTTTGAAAAATCCCTAAGTGAGGCGCAAATTGGCCTAACCTCATACTACATTGAAAACCAACTACACACCAACCCAGAGAAAATACAACTATATGCCTTGCATCTGAAAAACCATGAGGCCAATCGCCAGCTCAACATTACATAGTCTGGGGCCATCCCACTGGCCAAATCCCGTTTACCTCAGAGTCACCCTCAGTTAAACCCTCTTGTATAAAGAACACAGCACAAAGACAAAAAACAAGGTGAGAATTTGTAACAACAATCTATATAAGCTCACCAACTTGAAATGGGGAGCTAGCCCCTCAGCCATCGAAACCACTGCTTTGGCTATGGGTAAGTGGTGCCTCCTGAGGCAGGGGGGGCACTTGCCCCCTCAGCAGATAGTCAGTGACCGGGGTGGGGGGTCCCCCCATGGCTGATCCTGTGGACAATTTCACCGACCCGCAAGTGGCAGTGGCATGCCACTGGTACTGACAGGTGAGTGCAATCAGCTACGGGGGGACTGCTTCTCCTGGCACCCCCATTCCCCTGGCCAGAGCTCTTAGGGAGGAACCAGCACTCTCAGGGGGTGTGCGTGCGTCCCCATGCACCCCTATGCATTGCCACTGGCTCTGGCTCTCAGCTTCTCTTCTTCTTGGCTGAGTATGCACACCCTGTATGGGAGGGATTCCTACATACTAAGCACCGTGACTCCATTTGGAATGATAGCTGCCAATGCATCACAGGATGTCAGAAGCCTACCACCCTAACCTGTGTATACCTGCTGGCCGGCATTGCTCCATCAGACATCAGAAGAACAGCGGCCAGCAGGAGAGAACAATTGAATCAAACTGAAGAAGTGAGACACCTGCTATATGATCATCCCACAGCATACAAACAGCTGAAGTCATGCAGAAGCTTCTATATCAGCACCCAACCTCTCGATACCACATCCAAGGAGACATAACTACAACTATGGGACTAGAGGCTGAAGAAAATACATGAGAGGACCATAAAAACATAGATATGGAGATGTATAAAATACATGTTCTTTTTTTTTAAAAGAAATTTATAAAACAAACTCCCTATATATAAAAACAAACTTCAAGTTTCCACTTATTTTTCCCGATGCCATCATTTCGCGCTCTCAGACACAGAGTATTTAACAGTGCAAACAAACACTTTTTACAAACTACACCATACATTTAACATTCAGCTTGCTATTTTTTTCTTTTATTTGGGAAAATAATTCTTAAAAGTTATCATGTATGGATTTACATTTATTAATATAATTGAGTATATAAATAAACAGAAATGGATTGCCAAGCATACAAATGTTGGTTATTCTTTATCATTTATTCTTGATAGATGTTTTAGACCCTAGGCCTGTATAGCATTTTCCTTATTTGAGAACACTTTCAAGATCTACTGTTGTACTAACGTATGATGACATCCTAGATACACGTGTTGGACATTTTGGGAATAGTTTTTCATAATGTTAGTCTTTTTTCATGATGTAGTTGATACCTTCATGTTTGTACCTGTAATCCAATTTCTGGTGTAAATCTGAATACATGCATTGATGGCATAGATTAGGTACTTAAATCTCTACCCATGATTCACTTTGTATTTGCAAATTAATTGTCTTTTCAGATACAGAAGCCAAAATTCAGGCCAGGTCTAAAGATACTCCTCAGCCTTACTGGAACAAGTTCAGCCTCTCTCTCACAGGTTCTTCCAAGAAAAAAGACATAATGAAATGAGTTGCAATTAATTTCAGCCATTGCTTTCCCCAGCCCTGCGAAACTTGTATTCATCTACCACTACAGTGCATAAGAGGTGCTGCAGATTGTGTCCCTTCTTGGCATCTCCTTTTACCTTGCAAGTTATTTCTGCTTTTGGCAGAAATAATCCATGTAGAGGGCTCTGATCCTGAATGAAAGGGCAGGGAGCAAAGTCATGCCAGAATATAAACCACATTAATACTGCTTTTACGCACCTGTCTGTACATTAAAATCAATGCGTGCTTGTATTCGGTCTAAAACTTGTTTCAATTTCCAGGTCCTCTGTTATTTTCTCTCATACCAATCTTCTAGTCCCTGTCTACCAAACCACATTTGATTTATTTCTGTTTAGTCAATTGATCTAACTTCTTTTCTCTCTTAAATTCCTGCCCTGGAGACTTGCCAAACAATGACTTTTATGAATGAAAGAGTCATGCCTGTGAGATTCCGTGGAACATAAAACTACGAGAACACCAGTAATTAAACTGTAGGCTAAACAATTTTTGATGCTATTATTTGAAAAGTTAATCTAGTGAACTGCAGAAAGACAGGCTAGTGCAATTAAATCTGTTGCATCAGGCATAATTTCAGTCATTGCAGGTACTTCAAATAAATTTGCAGGTGTCAGGACAACTTTTTTTCCTCTCTATTCCCTTTGTTTACCTTTCCTGCTAATGGTGATATTTTCAGATACAATAGTACCCATAAAACCAAACTGTGATATTTTAATAGTGCTGTTGATATTTCTTATTATTCTTTCCATAATAGAATATATTAATTGGTAAGAGCATTCAGATGAGATTAACATTATAAGAAATAATTGATACATCTGCAAATAAGACATGGCCATTTGTTGCATTTCATAAAGGCAGTTTAGTTTCTACCAGCTACATATAAAGCCCATCCTTCCTGCTGGACAGTCCTGCTATATTGCTTGATTGCATAGGCCAGTGGAATATAAAATGGTTGTAACTACTATACCTTGGTTCATACTGTCTTTCTGATGAGTTAAGATGGCCCCATCACGTCTTGTTGCCTGTCTGAGATATGGTACAAATTGTTGTCGGTCCACTCTCTTCTTTGCTTTTGGATCCAGCTGCATCCCACAGTATGGATTATTCATATTGATATTCAATCTGTGCTTCAAATGCCACCTTGGTTGCATAAGTTACATTACTAAAATGGAATGACACCCCATCTCTTTGGTTGTATGGCAAGAAAAACAGAAGTATGTATGGTCTCACCTTCTATTTATTAAGCACCTGGATAAAGTAGTTTTATCCCTGCTTTCTCCCCCTTTTGTTGTTCTGGTCACCAGGTTTCCTATTAAACTAATTTAATTTTTGTGCTAATTTTAGCTTACTCTCTTTCAAGGAAAAGACTAATATTGTTAATTACAGACATCAGAAAGACTACTCCTGAGAGCTAATGGAGATTCTCATTTAGACTAAGTATTAGGGAGCTACTGCTGTTGCAACCAAAGCTCACAGTTTACCTCTAAACTAGAATGTATCTGCACAGTTAATAAGTTCAGATATTGACTTTTTACTTGGTAAAAGGTGTCCTATCTGCAGAATTGCATTTTGTGCACACTGCTGTGAGTAGTGAGGCAAGCTAGAGGGGCCAGTCTAAATTTGTGCAGGATATTTTTGCTCAAGTTTTGTAATGACAAAATGGAGTGTTCTTTCTTGGCTGGAGTAGGAGATTGCGAAGCAGAAGTCCCAAGTCAGCTCCTGGCTCTGACATGAACTTATTATGTGACCGTGGGCAAATATCAGTTTACCTGTATGTGAAATCACATAATTATATTTGCTTTTGTGACTAAGATGTTATGAGACTTAATTTGTTCGTTTTTAATGCTGCTTTGTCCGAATAGAATGAAACTAATTTAAAAGACCTAAGTATTATTGGGAACAGTGAAGCGAGACAACTTGAGCAACATAGAGAGACCTCAACACCTTTGATTTCTTCCAGTGTTGGTTTTAGGGTACAAGCCAGTCTGGGCTCTTTGGCTGATGGTCCCTTGCATCAAATATCAGAGACAAGCAGGGATCCTAGTTTTCCATGATAAAAAAACCAAAATTCTCTGATAAAAACCATAAAAATCCACATTTTTCTGTGGTGAGCCCCTCTTCCACAATGCTGATTGGCTGAGAAGCCCCAGCAGTGACCCCGCCCCTTTCTGCCGATTGACTGAGCGGGCTGCCATTCACCATTGATTGGCAGAGAGGGCGGGGCTTCACGATGGGCATCCCTCTTGGCCAATCAGTAACAGAGGGAGGAGGTGGCGGTCATCATCTTGGCTGCTTCCTGGTGTGCAGTAGCTTCTCACCCGAAGGGGGAGCCAGCATTTTATTTTCAGTAAGGTTCTTTTTCCCCAGCAATTCTAAAGATTCTCCGTAAAATCACAAATCCCATGTTTTTCCATGGCAAACAGATTTCTAGGATCCCTGGTGATAAGGTGCTTCAATGCTTCTAGATCAGTGGTTCTCAACCTTTTTAGACTCAAAGGACCCCTTGTTAGGCACAGTGCACCCTTCAGATAATGCTAACTCTTAGTTTTCACTAGTTTTTTGAAAAATAATACAGCTGTATTTTTCTCGTGCAAAGAACTAAGAAAGACTACAAAATGTCATGGATTCCTATTTGAAATCTCTGGGTTTATCCTGTGAATCATGTCTCCACACCTAGCACCCTGTGTGGCACCCTGGAGCACCCTTGAAAGGATCTCAAGGCAACCCAGGGCACTGAGATACCTTGGCTGGGAAGCACCGTTCTAACTCTTTCTTGCACTATATTCTGTAAGATGTTGTTAACTCCTACACTGTCCTGACTGGGATTCAGTGACAGCCTGAAGTAGTTCCATTCTTTTCTGAAAAGTCCTGGAGGGTGGTTTTTGGACAGTTGCTCTTTCCCCTGGAACAGAAGATTTCTGCAAGTCTATGTCTTCTTACATGCTGTTGTTCAATGTGTATGTTAAGCCATAAGGAAGATATTAAAGCAGCGTGGGAATTAATGGATTTAGTATTTAGATGTCTTACAATTCTGTGTCGAGACACAAATGACGTGGCACTAGTGTTTTCTCACCACTTGTTGGAAATGTTTATTTGGATAACGCTGATGATCATTTTAAATTAGGCAAAACTGTCACCGCTTGACTGGGGGAAGAAGCTGGCTGGAAAGTCACTGAGTGGGTTTGCTCAGCTTCTATTCAAGGTAGAGCAAAGACATAAAGACATAATGAAATGAGTTGCAATTAATGTGTTTGCAACTCGGCATGCTCTTAGACCATGGGCAGATCTAGGATTTTGAAAAGGAAGGTGCAGAGAGTGTGGTGGATCCCCACATATAACAACAATACGTATTTTTCTCCAGTTAAAAAGAAACTAGAAGTATGACTAATATGTTAGGAGCCTAGGGTTATATTACTGAGTTTAAGATCAAAGCAAAAACTAGCATATCTTTATTGCACTATGCATATTACATACAGAAACACAACAAACTAGGAAAAAATAATCAAAAGATCTTGTTTCATTAGTCCTATAGTCATTAGTCAGGTTCATAAAGCAAAAGTTAGCCTTCTTGAGCATCTTGACAGTACATCCAGTGCTTCTCTGAAAGCTATTTCGACACCTGAGTTAATGCTTTTAATTACAATTAAAAACAGTCTGCAGGGCTGTGAAATGGGAGCTGCATTACCAGGAGTCACTAACAGATGCAGAATTACAGAAGAAAGGCCGGTTTAATTAGTGGAACATCAAGACAATTAAAAAAGAGAAAGGGTCATTAACACCTGTGGAATAAAGCGTTTAGAAAGAATCAGGTAGATTATAGTGAGCCATGAAGCCAATTGACTCCATCACTGCTGCCTGAAAAGAAATACTGCTGCCACTGTCAGGCACTTGGTTTTAAACCCTGGGTGGGGATGCAACTATATCACTGCACAGCCGTCAGATCTGCCCCCATGTTTGACCTTTGTTGGCTGTGGGAATGGTGGATGGTATCAATGATAATGAAAAATGGCTGGGCGGTTATCATTCTTCCTTTCAAATTTAGATATCATCAGTAATCCATGCCTCAGTACTTGTAAAATTGTTTCATTACCATACTCTTTCAACATTTAACATTTGAGGAGAACTCAAGAATGATACCTGGGATAGAATATGGCTGTTTCCCTTCTAGTCAATTTTAGCCATAAGGAACATACTAAGATCATAGCAAACTAGGACTGGACGGGATATCATGAGGTCATCTAGTCCAGGCCCTTGCTCAACATACAATTGTCCCAGACTAAGCCAGCCCAGTCAAGTGTTTGTCAAACCTGCTTTTGAAAGTTTCCAAGCATGGAGAATCCACAGCTCCTCCAGGTAGCCTGTCCCAATGCCTGACCACCTTCACAGCCAGAAAGTTCCACCTAATCTTCAATCTAACTTTCTCTTGCTGCAGTTTGAGGCCATTGTTCCTTGTTCTCTGCCCATGGCCCAGAGGCTGAGGCACCCAGGACTCAGCTGCAGGCCAGCAGCAGTGGCAGGGGGACCCGAATGCTGTGGCAAGGACCATGGGCGATACTGGCTAGCCAGGTGAGGGGACCCACCCAGAGGAGCCTGCCTAGGTCCAGCACCGGGGACCCAGCTGGAGGCTGGAGAAGGTGGCTGATCTCCTGGCCATTTGGGGCCAAGAGGACACACAGCGGGAGTTCATTGTGGGCCACCTCAATGAGTACGTGTTTCGGGGGATAGCTGCCCAGATAACAGAGCGGTGGCACCATCAGACATGGCAGCAATGCTGGACAAAGGCCAAGGCATCACAGGGGCAATTTAATGCCATCTGCATTGCCAACCGGGGCTCAGGGGCAGGGCGCACCACCATGCCCCACTACGTGGAGCTGGCCTGAAGCCTGGGACCCACAGCCACTGAATCCCTTGTGCCCGCTACTCCTTTGCTAACAGAGGAGTAGCGCAGGCAGGGACAGCCAGCCTGGAGACCTGGCCAGAGTCCCCAGAGGCAGGACCCTCCTCCAGCCCTGATGCCCCACCGCCATCCAGACATGCTGGTAGTGACACCAGCGAGCGGCAGAAGCTGCAGGCCAGACTGCATGCCAACGCTGTGCCCAAGGGGAGCTTGGAGCAAGAGGTCCCCCACCTCCTGTGGGACAGCAGAGGGAGCAGGAAGGATCCTGAGGAGTGACCCGGGGTTTTGGCCAAGTCATTGGAGGGCACACCCTGGCAGTCTCAGCTCCAGGCTTCACCCCCACAAGATGCCTGGTCTGGCTCCACCTCTCCCCAGGATCCGTGACGTCTCAGGAAAACTGGCTGAGGGTCCTGGGCTTTGTAATGCCATATCTATGCTCCTGGTAGGGGGAGATGCTGGGCCTCAGAGGCTAGGCTGACTGTGGTGCTTATCCCCCAGAGGATCCCTCTTAGCAGAGCTCCAGGGAGATCATGTGCAGGGGGCAGCAGGCTGCCTGGACACACACGTACCAGACCCCAGGATGGCCGCAGTCCTTGTCAGGGTGCTAAGCCCATATTTCTGTGGCTTGGAGGCCATCTGCCTGGCCCTGCACCCAAGAGTGAGGCTACTCCCTGGGGACACTTGCTAAAGCCTGTTCTCACCCCATGCCATGTTGCTGTAGCTGAAGATGGCCCTCCACTTGCTCTCTCTACATACAGTCCATCTGCCAGAGGAGAAGCCGCTGCTCTGCATCCAGGAGCTGCCTGCCAAGTGTTGTAGACTCCAGGGGCCATCCAGATGCACTGCCTGGTGGGAGAGCTGGCAGGAGGCAGTGCTGTGGATGGAGCAGGCGTGCTGCTGGACACATGTTCAGGTCCTGCAGGAGCTCCAGTGCTTTTGCCACAACCAGGTCACAGCCCTGGAGGAGATGTGGGCTGGGAGGGTGGCCCTGTAGTACCTGGCTTCCCAGACCAAGGAGGAGTGGCAGCTCGCCTGGGAGAGCTTGGAGAAGCTGTGCCAACTACAGACCTCCATGTGATGTAGCAGTCACGTAGGAGCGCAACGTCATGGAGCAGCTCATGGCCACTGTCCCCAGTCTGGCCACACCTGCTGCTGTGTCCCAGTCCATGTCAGGCCCACCAAAGTTACCTGGCCCCTCTGGCCAGTCCACACCCCTGGCACCAGGGTCATGGCCCAGCTGATAGCAGGTTGGCTGGATGATGGTACAACTGGCACCTCAGCAGGCCCCATGAGCCCACCGTGACCATCAAGGGGCACTGGTACTGGTTTCTCCCTTCCTGGTCCTGGGCCAACCTGCCATGGCTGCCGCTGAGCAGCAGTGCCTGCCCTCCTCCCCAGAGCAGCCGGGATCCAGGCCACGTTGTGGTCCCCGCACACGGGATAGTAAGTACTTTGGGTACTGTGGGCATGTGTTGCTGGTATTGGGAAAGTTTTGGGGAGAGGGAGGGAGAATAACATTTCTTTGGTTTTCAATACAACCATTGTGGTCCTGGCAGTAGGTGGGGATAGAGACCCCTGGGTGGGTGGCCTGGCACTGGTGGTGAGAAGGCCAGTGCCCTATATGGGGCAGGGGGAGTGGTGGGGGCTGGGGAGGGCAGGCCTGCTGGTGGGCAGTGATGGCCTCACACAAGTCTGGCTCCTGCGTGCCACTGCCAGAGCGGGTGGTCCTCACCTATGACACTTCCTCGTTGTTCAGCTCTGCTGCTGCTGTTGCTAGTAGTGATCTGCTACATGGTGAGCCTTGTCATCCACTGGGGCTCAAAGACCATTCCCCAGAACTCAGACACATTATGCAGGACACATGCCACGGTGCTCATGTGGGGCTGCATGTGCTGCGTTGCTGGCTCCAGGCAGCTGACCCTGGCCCTGTACTGAGCTGCCTGGATGCAATGGTGCTGCTGTGCAGTCATGACCAGCTGGTACCTGGGACACAGCTACAGGTGGCTCTGCTGTAGCACCCATACCATAGCCCAGATGGCCATGCAGTCCCCGTCTGGGTCCAGCAGGTGTGCAGCCATGGGACCACAGGTTCAAGGGGCGGGATGGTGTTGCTGGTAGCAGCAAGTTGCAGCCAGGCAGCAGTCCCCACTGCCAGAGTGCTGCAGTGGGTACAGTGTGCAGAGACCAGTCTAGGCCAGGCAGTCCGGATTACCTGGCACAAAGGGTTAGCATCCCCAGATACTAATTGCGTGGGCCTGATAAGTTCCTGAGGGCTAGTAGCCCTGAGCTACTCGCCCAGGCACCTTTTGATACTACTGGGGCCAGTACAGGTGCTGTGCCTAGCCTTCAGCTTCCCCTGGCTGAAGATCCGGGAAGAGCTGGGCGGGATAAGTTTGCCCAAAGAAGCACAAATTGCCCCACTCCAAAACACATGTTCAGGCATGTGCGCAGAGGCACAAATCTCCGGCACAAATTACTGCTGTTGCAAGTGCATGTGCCTGCATGTGTGGACATGCCTCAGGAAGCCATTGGCTTTTTCTGCAACTGTTGGCTCATATTCAGCGTATAGTCCAATGTAACCTCAAGGTCCTTTTCTGCAGTACTGAACCTAGCCAGTCATCCCTGCTCCGCACTTTATTTGTGCACTTGTTCTTGTTGAATCCCATCTCATACTATAAAAGCATTTTAGGTGTTTCTGTGTTTAAGGTATTGACTAAGGTAATCCTATTCCTATTTGCCACTGCCTCTCTTCCCATGAATAATTATAACAGTTGTAATGCTCAAGGAAATAGCCCTTAGATTTGACTATAAGACCAGCTGGGTGTTGTGTGTTCACAGTGGAGAGCCCTCAACTGATATTTTCTTCTCATCAGTGGAAGTAGGGAGGCTAGCTTCTTAAAGCATATGTTTGAAACTGTGGTTAGATAGTAAAGGAGTTTATTAACTTGGGGGGAAATATATTTTCTGGAGCTTTTTTATCATTTGAAAAACCCAGATAGTGTCCATGTGCATGGATGTATTTGTTGGTCACAAATACATAGCCATGTAGTTCCAACTGCTCTAAATGGAAGTCAGTATTCCTAATCAACTACATATGTATTTATTTTCACAAAGGTACAGAAAAGATGTATATTCTATTCCATAAATTATGTATTATTAGCCTTTATTGTTATTGATGATTATGACGATGATAGTAGAAAATGGGAATTAACCTAAGAAACTTCCACAAATATGATAATATGTTACCTTTTACCCTTTTAGGCAGTGTTTAGGAAATAAGTTGAAATAATCAAGAACTGAATTCTTGTTTAAACATACTGTGAAGACTTTATTGTATTAGTAGATTACAGTCATTGTGTTAGTATAGTATCTACCTTGTATTCATTTTTGCTAACATAATGGGAACTTTTCCAACATGATTATATTTTAATACAATAAAATACTGTTGAAAAGGAATACTAATATGATTTTAGAGAGAGATGTAAAGACAATAAAACGACCTCTAATTTTTTTTTCTGCACTTTTATTACATTCCCAACTTTTCAAAAAAACTTTTTATTAATCCTTTAAAATGATTGCATTCAAATGTCCATTTAAAGGTAGTTAAAATGATTAAAGTTCCTCCTTCTCCCCACATACAGTACCACAAAAGAAACAAAATCCATTCTTGTTAAACACAAACTACGTTTGTAAGGTCCAAAAATGGAAATCTCCCAAGAATACTACCTAAGGCAGTCCATTAAAATGCATCAGTAAATATACTTATTAGATGGACTATACTGTGAGCCCTCTCTACACTACTCATAGTAGGCCTATGGTACTGCATGAATCATAATCACAAGTCCACCAAGGTCAGTGGAACTGGCTTAATTTAGCAGCGAGTCCAAAGTTGAGGTGCTCCAAGACAAGTAGGCGCTAAGGCTTCGTGTCAGTGTGATTAATTTGTGCTAGACAGACATTATCCCCTGTACTGCATTGAAGTCAGTCAGTCTAAAGCCCCTTGCATTTCTGCTCTCTACATTTCAAGATAAAAAAATGGGGCGGGGGTGGGGAGAAATGGGATATAACAAAGAATGGGCATTCTTGGGAAACATGGATTTAAGTATAACCCTCAGCATACAGTTGAGAAGCTTTGTTCTTGATTATCAGCCTTATCACAGACTTCCTGAGTAACCTAAGCAAGTTATCTTATGTCTCTCTACCTTAGGTTCCTCTCTAAAAAATGTGCGCAATCATTGTTTCTCCAGTTTTCACCTGTCTTGTCTATTTGGCATGGAAATTCTTTGGGGCAGAATCTGTTTCTTAATCTGGATTTGTGCAGCACTTGACACACTGGGGCTCTGATTCCTATTGAAGCCTTAGGTGCTGCTGTAAGAGAAAAAATATGATCATTAGTTGGGTTACTTAACTGTACAGGGCTTTATGAGCCAGTTTTTTAAAGGCATGCCATTCAGGTGTCTAAAGAAGCAAATAGGCATCCATTAGGATTTTCAGAAGTGCCTAAAAGGTTAGAAGGCTAATCCCCATGATTTTCAGTGGCACTTCCGCAAATCCCACCAGGCACCTTTCATTATCTTCAGGCATCACCATTGCATCCAAGAACTCGGTACAGTTCTCAAGTATCTATCTAGCTTCTTCGGTGGGTTGCACAGCCTGCACAGAACCCTGTGCTTGCACAACTATGTGGTTACCAGTACATGAGCGTATCTATTTAAAAGGTAAATAGGTGAGGTATCTATGATCTGCAGTTAGTGTTTTGCAGTGTAGACATACCCTGCATTTGGGAGTGTTCAGCTGTTGTAAGTGAAATTATAATGTCAAATGCAACATTAAAAATATAACATTCAAATCTATAACTTCCACGTTCTGTCATTCCACCTGTATATTCCATGTACCACATTTAGCGCACTGGCGAAGATAAACTGATTTCTAAAAGTAGCTGATTGTACCATCGTATGAAATGCTTATAATCTCAGGCTGTTTTTATACAGGAAGAGATAGAGAGAAGTTTTCTTAACCTTTATGGAAGACTTTGTATGTTAATCAACATAGTTTAGAGGGACAATAATGGGACTGGCACCCAAGAATTCCTGGAACTGACACTAATGATAGGGCGTAAGTCACTTAACCTCTCTCTTACTTCGCAAACCACATAACACTGCTCTCATTATCTTCCAAGAATTTTATATGACATTAATAAGAGTTTGTACTGCATTTTGAAACTATAAACATCTGTGTAAGTAGTAAGCTTTACTAGAATCTTGATCTCTTTAAAGTTATTTTTGTGCTACATTCACTTTGCAGGACTGTTTGATGCAGGGTCTCAAAAATGTGCTCTGACTTGACTTACAGAAATAAGTGGATTTTTCAAGATCTTGTAACAAACCAGTCTGTAGTCTGCATGTGTACCAACGCCCTCTACCGACTGGAATCATAATTGCTCACCTGAAACCCTGCACTGAAGTTTCTCGTTAATAAGGGGAACCGTAATATTCGATTCCTATCATCTGTGATCACGATTCTAGCCCCAATCTCTCTGTGAAGTTCCAAGCTACGAGCAACTTCATACCCAAAGCTGTCTATGGATGTGTTGAAATGTGGATGGTTATATTGGTTTTGTTCGTAACCCTTCTGAGCCGTTTCATTTTGCTGAGTTTCTTTTCGTTGCCAGGA